>NC_092354.1:25630393-25980135 GCF_963676685.1 Mytilus edulis
TTTATCTTGATCAAATGACCGATTTAAGGTATCATTTATTACAATTATCGAAAAAGTTGTCAAATTTACATTGAAATTTTAAAAAATCTTGATTAAAACCGTTGACAGGTTTGGTAATATATTCTATACATCTATCTCAAGAATATGGTCGATATAATGTTATATCATCATGACTTATCATCAAGGTGTAGAATTTACTACAAAATGTAATATTGTTAAAGGAAATTGAGTTGGTTCAAGTTTACTTCAGATCCAATTGTCATGACACATTATAAATTTATCTTGATCAAATGACCGATTTAAGGTATCATTTATTACAATTATCGAAAAAGTTGTCAAATTTACATTGAAATTTTAAAAAATCTTGATTAAAACCGTTGACAGGTTTGGTAATATATTCTATACATCTATCTCAAGAATATGGTCGATATAATGTTATATCAGAATGGATTATCAAAAAGGGGTAGAATTTACTAAAAAAAATGTAATATTGTTAAAAGAAATTAGGTTGGTTCAAGTTTACTTCAGATACAATTGTCATATATCATAAATTTAACTTGATCAAATGAACGATTTAAGGTATCATCTATTACAATTATCGAAAAAAGTGTCAAATTTACATTGAAATTGTAAAAAATCGTGATTATAACCATTGACAGGTTTGGTAATATATTCAATACAACTATCTTTAGAATATAGTCGATATAATGTTATATCAGAATGAATTATGAAAAAGGTGTAGAATTTACTAAAAAAATAATATTGTTAAAAGAAATTAAGTTGGTTCAAGTTTAATTCAGATACAATTGTCATTACATAGTATAAATTAATCTTGATCAAATGACCGATTTAAGGTATCATCTATCACAATTATCGAAAAAGTTGTCAAATTTACAGTGAAATTTTATCAAATCGTGATTAAAACATTTGACAGGTATGGTAATGTATTCTATACAACTATCTTTAGATGATGGTCGATATAATGTAATATCAGAAAGGGGTAGAATTTACTACAAAATGTAATATTGTTAAAAGAAATTAAGTTGGTTCAAGTTTACTTCAGATACAACTGTCATTACATATTATAAATCTATCTTGATCAAATGACCAATTTAAGGTATCATCTATTACAATTATCGAAAAAGGTGTCAAATTTACATTGAAATTTAAAAAAAAACTTTATTAAAACCGTTGGCATGTATGGTAATATATTCTATACAACTATCTTTAGAATATGGTCGATATAATGTAATAGCAGAATGAATTATGAAAAAGGAGTAGAATTTACTAAAAAAAAATATAATATGTTAAAAGAAATTGAGTTGGTTCAAGTTTACTTCAGATCCAATTGTCATGACACATTATAAATTTATCTTGATCAAATGACCGATTTAAGGTATCATCTATTACAATTATCGAAAAAGGTGTCAAATTTACATTGAAATTTTAAAAAATCGTGATTAAAACCGTTGACAGGTTTGGTAATATATTCTATACATCTATCTTAAGAATATGGTCGATATAATGTAATATCATCATGAATTATCATCAAGGTGTAGAATTTACTACAAAATGTAATATTGTTAAAAGAAATTAAGTTGGTTCAAGTTTACTTCAGATACAATTGTAATTACATATTATGAATTTATCTTGATCAAATGACCGATTTAAGGTATCATCTATTACAATTATCGAAAAAGGTGTTAAATTTACATTGAAATTTTAAAAAATCGTGATTAAAATCGTTGACAGGTTTGGTAATATATTCAATACAACTATCTTTAGAATATAGTCGATATAATGTTATATCAGAATGAATTATGAAAAAGGGGTAGAATTTACTAAAAAATATAATATGTTAAAAGAAATTAAGTTGGTTCAAGTTTACTTCAGATACAATTGTCAACGAGAGAAATTTATGTATTACTGAAAAATTATTACACCAGGGTTTTCGATATCACAAACTAGTCAAAACTTTTACTAAATTTTATCATCGGTATAAAGATATCATTCGTAAATATAGCTCAACATGCAGACTTTTTATACGTTCAGGTATTTCACATCCAATTTTTTATGGAAATATTCTTTATAAAGCACAAAGGTGTCAGTATTCACCTCAGAAACTTACAAAACCTTTAAATAGACTGATTAAGAAGGGATATAATTACGATACTGTTGTCAAGTCATTAAAGATTGCATATGTTGGCGTTAATATTGAGTCACTGATAAGGTCTTTGGGTCGGAACTAAAGACATTTATTCTAAAAACAGTTGTTGGCATGACACGGGTTATGTTCTTCTCATATATGTTATGATGGTATGATACTAAACCCCTAACGGGAAGGATTGTGCCTGAGGTTCATATGATGAAATCATAATCTTTCAGTCAGTTTAATTGAAGTCTGGAGCTGGCATGTCAGTTAACTGCTAGTAGTCTGTTGTTATTTATGTATTATTGTCATTTTGTTTATTTTCTTTGGTTACATCTTCTGACATCAGACTCGGACTTCTCTTGAACTGAATTTTAATGTGCGTATTGTTATGCGTTTATTTTTCTACATTGGTTAGAGGTATAGGGGTAGGGTTGAGATCTCACAAACATGTTTAACCCCGCCGCATTTTTGCGCCTGTCCAAAGTCAGGAGCCTCTGGCCTTTGTTAGTCTTGTATTATTTTTATATTAGTTTCTTGTGTACAATTTGGAAATTAGTATGGCGTTCATTATCACTGAACTAGTATATATTTGTTTAGGGGCCAGCTGAAGGACGCCTCCTGGTGCGGGAATTTCTCGCTACATTGAAGACCTGTTGGTGACCTTCTGTTGTTGGTTTTTATTTGGTAGGGTTGTTGTCTCTTTGACACATTCCCTATTTCCATTCTCAATTTTAATCATTCCATATTATAAATTTATCTTGATCAAATGACCGATTTAAGGTATCATCTATTACAATTATCGAAAAAGGTGTCAAATTTACATTGAAATTTTTAAAAATCGTGATTAAAACCGTTGACAAATTTGGTTATATATTCTATACATCTATCTTAAGAATATGGCCGATATAATGTAATATCATCATGAATTATCATCAAGGTGTAAAATTTACTACAAAATGTAATATTGTTAAAAGAAATTAAGTTGGTTCAAGTTTACTTCAGATACAATTGTCATTACATATTATAAATTTATCTTGATCAAATGACCGATTTAAGGTACATGTATCATCTATTACAATTATCGAAAAAGGTGTTAAATTTACATTGAAATTTTAAAAAATCGTGATTAAAACCGTTGACAGGTTTGGTAATATATTCAATACAATTATCTTTAGAATATAGTCGATATAATGTAATATCAGAATGAATTATCAAAAAGGTGTAGAAATTAAGTTGGTTCACGATTACTTCAGATACAATTGTGATTACATATTATAAATTTATCTTCATCAAATGACCGATTTAAGGTATCATCTATTACAATTATCGAAATAGTTGTCAACTTTACAGTGAAATTTAAAATAAAACTTGATTAAAACCGTTGGTATTTTTGGTAATATATTCTATACAACTATCTTTATAATATGGTCGATATAATGTTATATCAGAATAAATCATGAAAAAGGGATAGAATTTACTAATAAATATAATATAGTTAAAAGAAAATAAGTTGGTTCAAGTTAACTTAAGATACAATTGGCATTAAATATTATAAATCTATCTTAATCAAAAGACCGATTTGAGGTATCACCTACTACAATTATGGAAAAAGCTGTCAAATTTACAGTGAAATTTTAAAAAAAATCCTGTTTAAAGCGTTGGCAGGTTTGGTTATATATTCTATACAACCATCTTTAGAATATCATCGATATAATGTTTTATCAGAATTAATTATCAAAAAGGTGTAGAAATTAAGTTGGTTCTCGATTACTTCAGATACAATTGTGATTACATATTATAAATTTATCTTGATCAAATGACCGATTTAAGGTATCATCTATTACATTATCGAAAAAGTTGTCAAATTTACAGTGAAATTTAAAAAAAAATTGATTAAAACCGTTGGCAGGTTTGGTAATATATTTCAATACAACTATCTTTAGAATATGGTCGATATAATGTAATATCAGAAAGAATTATCAAAAAGGTGTAGAAATTAAGTTGGTTCACGATTACTTCAGATACAATTGTGATTACAGATTATAAATTTATCTTGATCAAATGACCAATTTAAGGTATCATCTATTACAATTATCGAAAAAGTTGTCAAATTTACAATGAAATTAAAAAAAAAAAACTTGATTAAAACCGTTTGGAGGTTTGGTAATATATTGTATACAACTATTTTTAGATTATGGTCGATATAATGTAATATCAGAATGAATTATGAAAAAGGGGAATTTACCAAAAAATGTAATATTGTTAAAAGAAATTAAGTTGGTTCAAGTTTACTTCAGATACATTTGTCAATACATATTATTAATTTAACTTGATCAAATGACCGATTTAAGGTATCATCTATCACAATTGTCGAAAAAGTTCTCAATTTTACAGTGAAATTTAAAAAAAAACGTGATTAAAACCGTTGGCAGGTTTGGTAATATATTCTATACAACTATCTTTAGAATATGGTCGATATAATGTTATATCAGAATTAATTATCAAAAAGGGGTAGAATTTACTAAAAAATGTAATATTGTTAAAAGAAATTAAGTTGTTCAATTTAACATCAGATACAATTGTGACTACATATTATAAATTTATCTTGATCAAAAGACCGATTTAAGGTATCATCTATTACAATTATCGAAAAAGTTGTCAAATTTATATTGAAATTTTAAAAAATCGTGATTAAAACCGTTGACAGGTTGGAAATATATTCTATACAGCTATCTCTAGAATGTGGCCGATATAATGTCATATCAGAATGAACCATGAAAAAGGGGTAGAATTTACTAATAAATATACTATAGTTAAAAGAAAATAATTTGGTTCAAGTTTATTTCAGATACAATTGTCATTAAATATTAAAAATCTATCTTGATCAAATGACCGATTAAAGGTATCATCTATTACAATTATCGAAAAAGTTGTCAAATTTACAGTGAAATTTAAAAAAAACATGATTAAAACCGTTGACAGGTTTGGTAATATATTCTATACAACTATTTTTAGAATATGGTCGATATAATGTAATATCAGAATGAATTATGAAAAAAGGGATAGAATTTACTAATAAATATAATATAGTTAAAAGAAAATAAGTGGGTTCAAGTTTACTTCAAATTCAATTTGCATTACATATTATCAATCTATCTTGATCAAATGACCGATTTAAGGTATCATCTATTACAAATATCGAAAAAGTTGTCAAATTTACAGTGAAATTTAAAAAAAACATGATTAAAACCGTTGACAGATTTGTTAATATATTCTATACAACTATTTTTAAAATATGGTCGATATAATGTAATATCAAAATGAATTATAGAAAGGGATAGAATTTACTATAGATAGAATAGAATTAAAAGAAAATAAGTTGGTTCAAGTTTACTTCAAATACAATTGTCATTATATATTATAAATCTATCTCGATCAAATGACCGATTTAAGGTATCATCTATTACAATTATCGAAAAAGTTGTCAAATTTACAGTGAAATTTTAAAAAAGAAAAAACATGATTTAAATCGTTGACAGGTTTGGTAATATATTCTATACAACTATTTTTAGAATTTGGTCGATATAATGTCATATCAGAATGAATTATGAAAAAGGGGTAGAATTTACTAAAAAAATATAATATTGTTAAAAGAAATTAAGTTGGTTCAAGATTACTTCAGATACAATTGCCATTACATATTATAAAGTTATCTTGATCAAATGACTGATTTAAGGTATCATCTATTACAATTATCGAAAAAGTTGTCAAATTTACATTGAAATTTTAAAAAATCGTGATTAAAACCGTTGACAGGTTTGGAAATATATTCTATACGGCTATCTTTAGAATATGGCCGATATAATGTAATATCAGAATGAATCATGAAAAAGGGGTAGAATTTACTAATAAATATAATATAGTTAAAAGAAAATAAGTTGGTTCAAGTTTACTTCAAATACAATTTGCATTACATATTAAAAATCTATAGTGATCAAATGACCGATTTAAGGTATCATCTATTACAATTATCGAAAAAGTTGTCAAATTTACAGTGAAATTTATAAAAAAAAACTTGATTAAACCCGTTAGCAGGTTTGGTAATATATTCTTTACAACTATCTTTAGAATATGGTCGATATAACGTTATATCAGAATTAATTATCAAAAAGGTGTAGAATTTATTAAAAAATGTAATATTGTTAAAAGAAATTAAGTTGTTCAATTTAACATCTTATACAATTGTGATTACATATTATAAATTTATCTTGATCAAATGACCGATTTAAGGTATCATCTATTACAAGTATCGAAAAAGTGGTCAAATTGACAGTGAAATTTAAAAAAAAATTTGATTGAAACCGTTGACAGGTTTGGTTATATATTCTATACAACTATCTTTAGAATATGGTCGATATAATGTAATAGCAGAATGAATTATGAAAAAGGGGTAGAATTTGCTAAAAAATGTAATATTGTTAAAAGAAACTAAGTTGGTTCAATTTTACTCCAGATGTAATTGTGATTACATATTAAAAATTTATCTTAAGCAAATGACTGATTTGAGGTATCATCTATTACAATTATCGAAAAACTGGTCAAATTTACATTGAAATTTTAAAAAATCGTGATTAAAACCGTTGACAGGTTTGGAAATATATTCTATACAGCTATCTTTAGAATATGGCCGATATAATGTAATATCAGAATAAATCATGAAAAAGGGATAGAATTTACTAAAAAATATAATATAATTAAAAGAAAATAAGTTGGTTCAAGTTTACTTCAGATACAATTGTCATTACATATTAAAAATCTATCTTGATCAAATGACCGATTAAAGGTATCATCTATTACAATTATCGAAAAATTTGTCAAATTTACAGTGAAATTTAAAAAAAAAACATGAAGAGAACCGTTGACAGGTTCAGTAATATATTCTGTACAACTATTTTTAGAATATGGTCTATATAATATAATATCAGAATGAATTATGAAAAAGGGATAGAATTTACTAATAAATATAATATAGTTTAAAGAAAAGAAGTTGGTTCAAGTTTACTTAAAATTTAATTGTCATTGCATTTTATAAATCTATCTTAATCAAATGACCGATTTAAGGTATCATCTATTACAATTATCGAAAAAGTTGTCAAATTGACAGTGAAATTAAAAAAAAAAAATTGATTGCAACCGTTGACAGGTTTGGTTATATATTCTATACAACTATCTTTAGAATATGGTCGATATAATCTAATATCAGAATGAATTATGAAAAAGGGGTATAATTTGCTAAAAAAAATAATATTGTTAAAAGAAATTAAGTTGGTTCAAGTTTACTTCAGATACAATTGTCATTACATATTATAAATTTATCTTGATCAAATGACCGATTTAAGGTATCATCTATTACAATTATCAAAAAAGTTTTAAAATTTACATGGAAATTTTAAAAAATCGTTAGTAAAACCGTTGACAGGTTTGGAAATATATTCTATACAACTATCTTTAGAATATGGTCGATATAATGTAATATCAGAATGAATCATGAAAAAGGGGTAGAATTTACTAATAAATATAATATAGTTAAAAGAAAAAAAGTTTGTTCAAGTTTACTTCAGATACAATTGTCATTACATATTAAAAATCTATCTTGATCAAATGACCGATTAAAGGTGTCATCTATTACAATTATCGAAAAAGTTGTCAAAGTTACAGTGAAATTTAAAAAAAAACATGATTAAAATCGTTGACAGGTTTGGTTATATATTCTATACAACTATCTTTAGAATATGGTCGATATAATGTCATATCAGAATGAATTATGAAAAACGGGTAGATTTTGTTAAAAAATGTAATATTGTTAAAAGAAATTAAGTTGGTTCAAGTTTACTTCAGATACAATTGTCATTACATATTATAAATTTATCTTGATCAAATGACGGATTTAAGGTATCATCTATTACAATTATCAAAAAATTTGTAAAATTTACATGGAAATTTTTAAAAAATCGTTAGTAAAACCGTTGACATGTTTGGAAATATATTCTATACAACTATCTTTAGAATATGGTCGATATAATGTAATATCAGAATGAATCATGAAAAAGGGGTAGAATTTACTAATAAATATAATATAGTTAAAAGAAAATAAGTTGGTTCAAGTTTACTTCAGATACAATTGTCATTACATATTAAAAATCTATCTTGATCAAATGACCGATTAAAGGTGTCATCTATTACAATTATCGAAAAAGTTGTCAAAGTTACAGTGAAATTTAAAAAGAAACATGATTAAAATCGTTGACAGGTTTGGTTATATATTCTATACAACTATCTTTAGAATATGGTTGATATAATGTCATATCAGAATGAATTATGAAAAACGGGTAGATTTTGTTAAAAAATGTAATATTGTTAAAAGAAATTAAGTTGGTTCAAGTTTACTTCAGATAACATTGTCATTACATATTATAAATTTATCTTGATCAAATGACCGATTTAAGGTATCATCTATTACAATTATCGAAAAAGGTGTCAAATTTACATTGAAATTTAAAAAAAAACTTGATTAAAACCGTTGGCATGTTTGGTAATATATTCTGTACAACAATTTTTTTAAATTTATCTGGATCAAATGACCGATTTAAGGTATCATCTATTACAATTATCAAAAAAGTTGTCAAATTTACATTGAAATTTAAAAAATCGTTAGGAAAAAATGTTGACAGGTTTGGAAATATATTCTATACAACTATCTTTAGAATATGGTCGATATAATGTCATATCAGAATGAATTAGAAAAAGGGGTAGAATTTGCTTAAAAATGTAATTTTGTTAAAAGAAACTAAGTTGGTTCAATTTTACTCCAGATGTAATTGTGATTACATATTATAAATTTATCTTAATTAAATGACTGATTTGAGGTATCATCTATTACAATTATCGAAAAAGTTGTCAAATTTACATTGAAATTTTAAAAAATCGTGATTAAAACCGTTGACAGGTTTGGAAATTTATTCTATACAGCTATCTTTAGAATATGGTCGATATAATGTAATATCAGAATGAATCATGAAAAAGGGGTAGAATTTACTAATAAATATAATATAGTTAAAAGAAAATAAGTTGGTTCAAGTTTACTTCAGATACAATTGTCATTACATATTAAAAATCTATCTTGATCAAATGACCGATTTAAGGTATCATCTATTACAAGTATCGAAAAATTTGTCAAATTTACAGTGAAATTTAAAAAAAACATGATGAGAACCGTTGACAGGTTCAGTAATATATTCTGTACAACAATTTTTAGAATATGGTCTATATAATATAATATCAGAATGAATTATGAAAAAGGGATAGAATTTACTAATAAATATAATATAGTTAAAAGAAAAGAAGTTGGTTCAAGTTTACTTAAATTTTAATTGTCATTGCATTTTATAAATCAATCTTAATCAAATGACCGATTTAAGGTATCATCTATTACAATTATCGAAAAAGTTGTCAAATTGACAGTGAAATTTAAAAAAAAAATTGATTTCAACCGTTGACAGGTTTGGTTATATATTCTATACAACTATTTTTAGAATATGGTCGATATAATCTAATATCAGAATGAATTATGAAAAAGGGGTATAATTTGCTAAAAAAAATTAATATTGTTAAAAGAAATTAAGTTGGTTCAAGTTTACTTCAGATACAATTGTCATTACATATTATAAATTTATCTTGATCAAATGACCGATTTAAGGTATCATCTATTACAATTATCGAAAAATTTGACAAATTTACAGTGGAATTTAAAAAAAAACATGATGAGAACCGTTGACAGGTTCGGTAATATATTCTGTACAACTATTTTTAGAATATGGTCTATATAATATAATATCAGAATGAATTATGAAAAAGGGATAGAATTTACTAATAAATATAATATAGTTAAAAGAAAATAAGTTGGTTCAAGTTTACTTAAAATTTAATTGTCATTGCATATTATAAATCTATCTTGATCAAATGACCGATTTAAGGTATCATCTATTACAATTATCGAAAAAGTTGTCAAATTGACAGTGAAATTTAAAAAAAAAATTGATTGCAACCGTTGACTGGTTTGGTTATATATTCTATACAACTATCTTTAGAATATGGTCGATATAATCTAATATCAGAATGAATTATGAAAAAGGGGTAGAATTTGCTAAAAAATGTAATATTGTTAAAAGAAATTAAGTTGGTTCAAGTTTACTTCAGATACAATTGTCAGTACATATTATAAATTTATCTTGATCAAATGACCGATTTAAGGTATCATCTATTACAATTATCAAAAAAGTTGTCAAATTTACATTGAAATTTTAAAAAATCGTTAGTAAAACCGTTGACAGGTTTGGAAATATATTCTATACAACTATCTTTAGAATATGGTCGATATAATGTCATATCAGAATGAATTATGAAAAAGGGGTAGATTTTGCTAAAAAAATGTAATATTGTTAAAAGAAATTAAGTTGGTTCAAGTTTACTTCAGATACAATTGTCAGTACATATTATAAATTTATCTTCATCAAATGACCGATTTAAGGTATCATCTATTACAATTATCGAAAAATTTGTCAAATTTACAGTGAAATTTAAAAAAAAACATGATGAGAACCGTTGACAGGTTCGGTAATATATTCTGTACAACTATTTTTAGAATATGGTCTATATAATATAATATCAGAATGAATTATGAAAAAGGGATAGAATTTACTAATACATATAATATAGTTAAAAGAAAATAAGTTGGTTCAAGTTTACTTAAAATTTAATTGTCATTGCATATTATAAATCTATCTTGATCACATGACCGATTTAAGGTATCATCTATTACAATTATCGAAAAAGTTATCAAATTGACAGTGAAATTTAAAAAAAAAAAATGATTGCATTCGTTGACAGGTTTGGTTATATATTCTATACAACTATCTTTAGAATATGGTCGATATAATCTATTATCAGAATGAATTATGAAAAAGGGGTAGAATTTGCTAAAAAAAAATAATATTGTTAAAAGAAATTAAGTTGGTTCAAGTTTACTTCAGATACAATTGTCATTACATATTATAAATTTATCTTGATCAAATGACCGATTTAAGGTATCATCTATTACAATTATCAAAAAAGTTTTCAAATTTACATTGAAATTTTAAAAAATCGTTAGTAAAACCGTTGACAGGTTTGGAAATATATTCTATACAACTATCTTTAGAATATGGTCGATATAATGTAATATCAGAATGAATTATGAAAAAGGGGTAGAATTTGCTAAAAAATGTAATATTGTTAAAAGAAACTAAGTTGGTTCAATTTTACTCCAGATGTAATTGTGATTACATATTATAAATTTATCTTAAGCAAATGACTGATTTGAGGTACAAAGGTATCATCTATTACAATTATCGAAAAAGTTGTCAAATTTACATTGAAATTTTAAAAAATCAAGATTAAAACCGTTGACAGGTTTGGAAATATATTCTATACAGCTATCTTTAGAATATGGTCGATATAATGTAATATCAGAATGAATCATGAAAAAGGGGTAGAATTTACTAATACATATAATATAGTTAAAAGAAAATAAGTTGGTTCAAGTTTACTTAAAATTTAATTGTGATTGCATATTATAAATCTATCTTGATGACATGACCGATTTAAGGTATCATCTATTACAATTATCGAAAAAGTTATCAAATTGACAGTGAAATTTAAAAAAAAAAATGATTGCAATCGTTGACAGGTTTGGTTATATATTCTATACAACTATCTTTAGAATATGGTCGATATAATCTAATATCAGAATGAATTATGAAAAAGGGGTATAATTTGCTAAAAAAAAATAATATTGTTAAAAGAAATTAAGTTGGTTCAAGTTTACTTCAGATACAATTGTCATTACATATTATAAATGTATCTTGATCAAATGACCGATTTAAGGTATCATCTATTACAATTATCGAAAAATTTGACAAATTTACAGTGGAATTTAAAAAAAACATGATGAGAACCGTTGACAGGTTCGGTAATATATTCTGTACAACTATTTTTAGAATATGGTCTATATAATATAATATCAGAATGAATTATGAAAAAGGGATAGAATTTACTAATAAATATAATATAGTTAAAAGAAAATAAGCTGGTTCAAGTTTACTTAAAATTTAATTGTCATTGCATATTATAAATCTATCTTGATCAAATGACCGATTTAAGGTATCATCTATTACAATTATCGAAAAAGTTGTCAAATTGACAGTGAAATTTAAAAAAAAAATTGATGAGAACCGTTGACAAGTTTGGTTATATATTCTATACAACTATCTTTAGAATATGGTCGATATAATCTAATATCAGAATGAATTATGAAAAAGGGGTAGAATTTGCTAAAAAAAATAATATTGTTAAAAGAAATTAAGTTGGTTCAAGTTTACTTCAGATACAATTGTCATTACATATTATAAATTTATCTTGATCAAATGACCGATTTAAGGTATCATCTATTACAATTATCAAAAAAGTTGTCAAATTTACATTGAAATTTTAAAAAATCGTTAGTAAAACCGTTGACAGGTTTGGAAATATATTCTATACAACTATCTTTAGAATATGGTCGATATAATGTAATGTCAGAATGAATTATGAAAAAGGGGTAGAATTTGCTAAAAAATGTAATATTGTTAAAAGAAACTAAGTTGGTTCAATTTTACTCCAGATGTAATTGTGATTACATATTATAAATTTATCTTAAGCAAATGACTGATTTGAGGTACAAAGGTATCATCTATTACAATTATCGAAAAAGTTGTCAAATTTACATTGAAATTTTAAAAAATCAAGATTAAAACCGTTGACAGGTTTGGAAATATATTCTATACAGCTATCTTTAGAATATGGTCGATATAATGTAATATCAGAATGAATGATGAAAAAGGGGTAGAATTTACTAATAAATATAATATAGTTAAAAGAAAATAAGTTGGTTCAAGTTTACTTAAAATTTAAATGTCATTGCATATTATAAATCTATCTTGATCAAATGACCGATTTAAGGTATCATCTATTACAATTATCGAAAAAGTTGTCAAATTTACATTGAAATTTTAAAAAATCAAGATTAAAACCGTTGACAGGTTTGGAAATATATTCTATACAACTATCTTTAGAATATGGTCGATATAAAGTAATATCAGAATGAATTATGAAAAAGGGGTAGAATTTGCTAAAAAATGTAATATTGTTAAAAGAAACTAAGTTGGTTCAATTTTACTCCAGATGTAATTGTGATTACATATTATAAATTTATCTTAAGCAAATGACTGATTTGAGGTACAAAGGTATCATCTATTACAATTATCGAAAAAGTTGTCAAATTTACATTGAAATTTTAAAAAATCAAGATTAAAACCGTTGACAGGTTTGGAAATATATTCTATACAGCTATCTTTAGAATATGGTCGATATAATGTAATATCAGAATGAATGATGAAAAAGGGGTAGAATTTACTAATAAATATAATATAGTTAAAAGAAAATAAGTTGGTTCAAGTTTACTTAAAATTTAAATGTCATTGCATATTATAAATCTATCTTGATCAAATGACCGATTTAAGGTATCATCTATTACAATTATCGAAAAAGTTATCAAATTGACAGTGAAATTTTAAAAAAAAATGATTGCAACCGTTGACAGGTTTAGTTATATATTCTATACAACTATCTTTAGAATATGGTCGATATAATCTAATATCAGAATGAATTATGAAAAAGGGGTAGAATTTGCTAAAAAAAATTAATATTGTTAAAAGAAATTAAGTTGGTTCAAGTTTACTTCAGATACAATTGTCATTACATATTATAAATTTATCTTGATCAAATGACCGATTTAAGGTATCATCTATTACAATTATCGAAAAAAATCTCAAATTGACAGTGAAATTAAAAAAAAAAATGATTGCAACCGTTGACAGGTTTGGTTATATATTCTATACAACTATCTTTAGAATATGGTCGATATAATCTAATATCAGAATGAATTATGAAAAAGGGGTAGAATTTGCTAAAAAAAATTAATATTGTTAAAAGAAATTAAGTTGGTTCAAGTTTACTTCAGATACAATTGTCATTACATATTATAAATTTAACTTGATCAAATGTCCGATTTAAGGTATCATCTATTACAATTATCAAAAAAGTTGTCAAATTTACATTGAAATTTTAAAAAATCGTCAGTAAAACCGTTGACAGGTTTGGAAATATATTCTATACAACTATCTTTAGAATATGGTCGATATAATGTAATATCAGAATGAATTATGAAAAAGGGGTAGAATTTGCTAAAAAATGTGATATTGTTAAAAGAAACTAAGTTGGTTCAATTTTACTCCAGATGTAATTGTGATTACATATTATAAATTTATCTTAAGCAAATGACTGATTTGAGGTGTAAAAGGTATCATCTATTACAATTATCGAAAAAGTTGTCAAATTTACATTGAAATTTTAAATAATCAAGATTAAAACCGTTGACAGGTTTGGAAATATATTCTATACAACTATCTTTAGAATATGGTCGATATAATGTAATATCAGAATGAATTATGAAAAAGGGGTAGAATTTACTAATAAATATAATATAGTTAAAAGAAAATAATTTGGTTTAAGTTTAATTCAGATACAATTGTCATTATATATTAAAAATCTATCTTGATCAAATGACCGATTAAAGGTATCATCTATTACAATTATCGAAAAAGTTGTCAAATTTACAGTGAAATTAAAAAAAAAAACATGATTAAAACCGTTGACAGGTTTGGTAATATATTCTGTACAACTATTTTTAGAATATGGTCGATGTAATGATATATCAGAATGAATTATGAAAAAGGGATAGAATTTACTAATAAATATAATATAGTTAAAAGAAAATAAGTTGGTTCAAGTTTATTTCAAATACAATTGTCATTGCATATTATAAATCTATCTTGATCAAATGACCGATATAAGGTATCATTTATTACAAGTATCGAAAAAGTTGTCAAATTGACAGTGAAATTTAAAAAAAAAATTGATTGAAACCGTTGACAGGTTTGGTTATATATTCTATACAACTATCTTTAGAATATGGTCGATATAATGTAATATCATAATGAATTATGAAAAAGGGGTAGAATTTGCTAAAAAATGTAATATTGTTAAATGAAACTAAGTTGGTTCAATTCTACTCCAGATGTAATTGTGATTACATATTATAAATTTATCTTAAGCAAATGACTGATTTGAGGTATCATATATTACAATTATCGAAAAAGTTGTCAAATTCTCATTGAAATTTAAGAAATCGTGATTAAAACCGTTGACAGGTTTGGAAATATATTCTATAGAACTATCCTTAGAATATGGTCGATATAATGTCATATCAGAATGAATTATGAAAAAGGGGTAGAATTTACTAAAAAAATATAATATTGTTAAAAGAAATTAAGTCGGTTCAAGATTACTTCAGATAGAATTGCGATTACATATTTTAAATTTATCTTGATCAAATGACCGATTTAAGGTATCATCTATTACAAGTATCGAAAAGTTGTCAAATTTATATTGAAATTAAAAAAAAAACGTGATTAAAACCGTTGACAGGTTTGGTAATATATTCTATATAACTATCTTAAGAAAATGGTCGATATAATGTCATATCAGAATGAATTATGAAAAAGGGGTAGAATTTGCTACAAAATGTAATATTGTTAAAAGAAACTAAGTTGGTTCAATTTTACTTCAGATACAATTGTGATTACATATTATAAATTTATCTTAATTAAATGACTGATTTGAGGTATCATCTATTACAATTATCGAAAAAGTTGTCAAATTTACATTGAAATTTTAAAAAATCGTGTTTAAAACCGTTGACAGGTTTGGAAATATATTCTATACAGCTATCTTTAGAATATGGTCGATATAATGTAATATCAGAATGAATCATGAAAAAGGGGTAGAATTTACTAATAAATTTAATATAGTTAAAAGAAAATAAGTTGGTTCAAGTTTACTTCAGATACAATTGTCATTACATATTAAAAATCTATCTTGATCAAATGACCGATTAAAGGTGTCATCTATTACAATTATCGAAAAAGTTGTCAAAGTTACAGTGAAATTTAAAAAAAACATGATTAAAATCGTTGACAGGTTTGGTTATTTATTCTATACAACTATCTTTAGAATATGGTCGATATAATGTCATATCAGAATGAATTATGAAAAAGGGGTAGATTTTGCTAAAAAATGTAATATTGTTAAAAGAAATTAAGTTGGTTCAAGTTTACTTCAGATACAATTGTCATTACATATTATAAATTTATCTTATAAAAAATTACAATTATCGAAAAAGTTGTCAAAGTTACAGTGAAATTTAAAAAAAACATGATTAAAATCGTTGACAGGTTTGGTTATTTATTCTATACAACTATCTTTAGAATATGGTCGATATAATGTCATATCAGAATGAATTATGAAAAAGGGGTAGATTTTGCTAAAAAATGTAATATTGTTAAAAGAAATTAAGTTGGTTCAAGTTTACTTCAGATACAATTGTCATTACATATTATAAATTTATCTTGATCAAATGACCGATTTAAGGTATCATCGATTACAATTATCGAAAAATTTGTCAAATTTACAGTGAAATTTAAAAAAAACATGATGAGAACCGTTGACAGGTTCGGTAATATATTCTGTACAACTATTTTTAGAATATGGTCTATATAATATAATATCAGAATGAATTATGAAAAAGGGATAGAATTTACTAATAAATATAATATAGTTAAAAGAAAATAAGCTGGTTCAAGTTTACTTAAAATTTAATTGTCATTGCATATTATAAATCTATCTTGATCAAATGACCGATTTAAGGTATCATCTATTACAATTATCGAAAAAGTTGTCAAATTGACAGTGAAATTTAAAAAAAAAATTGATGAGAACCGTTGACAGGTTCGGTAATATATTCTGTACAACTATTTTTAGAATATGGTCTATATAATATAATATCAGAATGAATTATGAAAAAGGGATAGAATTTACTAATAAATATAATATAGTTAAAAGAAAATAAGTTGGTTCAAGTTTACTTAAAATTTAATTGTCATTGCATATTATAAATCTATCTTGATCACATGACCGATTTAAGGTATCATCTATTACATTTATCGAAAAAGTTATCAAATTGACAGTGAAATTTAAAAAAAAAAAATGATTGCAATCGTTGACAGGTTTGGTTATATATTCTATACAACTATCTTTAGAATATGGTCGATATAATCTAATATCAGAATGAATTATGAAAAAGGGGTAGAATTTACAAAAAAATATAATATTGTTAAAAGAAACTAAGTTGGTTCAATTTTACTTCAGATACAATTGAGATTACATTACATATAAATTTATCTTGATCAAATGACCGATTTGAGGTACAAATGTATCATCTATTACAATTATCGAAAAAGTTGTCAAATTTACATTGAAATTTTTTAAAATCGTGATTAAAACCGTTGACAGGTTTGGAAATATATTCTATACAGCTATCTTTAAAATATGGTCGATATAATGTAATATCAGAATGAATCATGAAAAAGGGATAGAATTTACTAATAAATATAATATAGTTAAAAGAAAATAAGTTGGTTCAAGTTTACTTCAGATACAATTGGCATTACATATTATAAATCTATCTTGATCAAATGACCGATTTAAGGTTTCATCTATTACAATTATCGAAAAAGTTATCAAATTTACAGTGAAATTTAAAAAAACCACTTGATTAACACCGTTGGCAGGTTTGATAACATATTCTATATAATTATCTTTAGAATATGGTCGATGTAATGTCATATGAGAATGAATTATGAAAAAGGGGTAGAATTTACTAAAAAATATAATATTGTTAAACGAAAACTAAGTTGGTTCAATTTTACTTCAGATACAGTTGTGATTACATATTATAAATTTATCTTGATCAAATGACCGATTTGAGGTATCATCTATTACAATTATCGAAAAAGTTGTCAAATTTACATTGAAATTTTTAAAAATCGTGATTAAAACCGTTGACAGGTTTGGAAATATATTCTATACAGCTATCTTTAGAATATGGTCGATATAATGTAATATCGGAATGAATTATGAAAAAGGGGTAAAATTTACTAATAAATATAATATAGTTAAAAGAAAATAAGTTGGTTCAGGTTTACTTCAGATACAATTGGCATAACATATTATAAATGTATCTTGATCAAATGGCCGATTTAAGGTTTCATCTATTACAATTATCGAAAAAGTTGTCAAATTTACAGTGAAATTAAAAAAAAACCTTGATTAAAACCGTTGACAGATTTGGAAATATATTCTATACAGCTATCTTTAGAATATGGTCGATATAATGTCATATCAGAATGAATTATGAAAAAGGGGTAGAATTTACTAAAAAATATAATATTGTTAAACGAAAACTAAGTTGGTTCAATTTTACTTCAGATACAGTTGTGATCACATATTATAAATTTTTCTTGATCAAATGACCGATTTGAGGTATCATCTATTACAATTATCGAAAAAGTTGTCAAATTTACATTGAAATTTTTAAAAATCGTGATTAAAACCGTTGACAGGTTTCGAAATATATTCTATACAGCTATCTTTAGAATATGGTCGATATAATGTAATATCAGAATGAATCATAAAAAAGGGGTAGAATGTACTAATAAATATAATATAGTTAAAAGAAAATAAGTTGGTTCAAATTTACTTCAGATACAGTTGTCATTACATATTAAAAATCTATCTTGATCAAATGACCGATTTAAGGTATCATCTATAACAATTATCGAAAAAGTTGTCAAATTTACAGTGAAATTAAAAAAAAAACCTGGATTAAAACCGTTGGCAGGTTTGATAACATATTCTATACAACTATCTTAAGAATATGGTCGATATAATGTCATATCAGTATGCATTATAAAAAAGGGGTAAAATTTACTAAAAAATATAATATTGTTAAAAGAAACTAAGTTCGTTCAATTTACTTCAGATACAATTGTGATTACATATTATAAATTTATTTTGATCAAATGACCGATTTGAGGTATAATCTATTATAATTATCGAAAAAGTTGTCAAATTTACATTGAAATTTTAAAAATCGTGATTAAAACCGTTGACAGGTTTGGTAATATATTCTATAGAACTATCTTTAAAATATGGTCGATATAATGTAATATCGGAATGAATTATGAAAAAGGGGTAAAATTTACTAATAAATATAATATAGTTAAAAGAAAATAAGTTGGTTCAGGTTTACTTCAGATACAATTGGCATTACATATTATAAAATTATCTTGATCAAATGACCGATTTAAGGTATCATCTATTACAAGTATCGAAAAAGTCAAATTTATATTGAAATTTAAAAAAAACGTGATTAAAACCGTTGACAGGTTTGGTAATATATTCTATACAACTATCTTTAGAATATGGTCGATATAATGTAATATCGGAATGAATTATGAAAAAGGGGTAAAATTTACTAATAAATATAATATAGTTAAAAGAAAATAAGTTGGTTCTGGTTTACTTCAGATACAATTGGCATTACATATTATAAATCTATCTTGATCAAATGACCGATTTAGGGTTTCATCTATTACAATTATCGAAAAAGTTGTCAAATTTACAGTGAAATTAAAAAAAAACCTTGATTAAAACCGTTGGCAGGTTTGATAACATATTCTATACAACTATCTTAAGAATATGGTCGATATAATGTCATAACAGAATGCATTATGAAAAAGGGGTAAAATTTACTAAAAAATATAATATTGTTAAAAGAAACTAAGTTGGTTCAATTTACTTCAGATACAATTGGCATAACATATTATAAATGTATCTTGATCAAATGGCCGATTTAAGGTTTCATCTATTACAATTATCGAAAAAGTTGTCAAATTTACAGTGAAATTATAAAAAAACCTTGATTAAAACCGTTGACAGATTTGGAAATATATTCTATACAGCTATCTTTAGAATATGGTCGATATAATGTCATATCAGAATGAATTATGAAAAAGGGGTAGAATTTACTAAAAAATATAATATTGTTAAACGAAAACTAAGTTGGTTCAATTTTACTTCAGATACAGTTGTGATCACATATTATAAATTTTTCTTGATCAAATGACCGATTTGAGGTATCATCTATTACAATTATCGAAAAAGTTGTCAAATTTACATTGAAATTTTTAAAAATCGTGATTAAAACCGTTGACAGGTTTCAAAATATATTCTATACAGCTATCTTTAGAATATGGTCGATATAATGTAATATCAGAATGAATCATAAAAAAGGGGTAGAATGTACTAATAAATATAATATAGTTAAAAGAAAATAAGTTGGTTCAAATTTACTTCAGATACAGTTGTCATTACATATTAAAAATCTATCTTGATCAAATGACCGATTTAAGGTATCATCTATAACAATTATCGAAAAAGTTGTCAAATTTACAGTGAAATTAAAAAAAAACCTGGATTAAAACCGTTGGCAGGTTTGATAACATATTCTATACAACTATCTTAAGAATATGGTCGATATAATGTCATATCAGTATGCATTATAAAAAAGGGGTAAAATTTACTAAAAAATATAATATTGTTAAAAGAAACTAAGTTCGTTCAATTTACTTCAGATACAATTGTGATTACATATTATAAATTTATTTTGATCAAATGACCGATTTGAGGTATAATCTATTATAATTATCGAAAAAGTTGTCAAATTTACATTGAAATTTTAAAAATCGTGATTAAAACCGTTGACAGGTTTGGTAATATATTCTATAGAACTATCTTTAAAATATGGTCGATATAATGTAATATCGGAATGAATTATGAAAAAGGGGTAAAATTTACTAATAAATATAATATAGTTAAAAGAAAATAAGTTGGTTCAGGTTTACTTCAGATACAATTGGCATTACATATTATAAAATTATCTTGATCAAATGACCGATTTAAGGTATCATCTATTACAAGTATCGAAAAAGTCAAATTTATATTGAAATTTAAAAAAAACGTGATTAAAACCGTTGACAGGTTTGGTAATATATTCTATACAACTATCTTTAGAATATGGTCGATATAATGTAATATCGGAATGAATTATGAAAAAGGGGTAAAATTTACTAATAAATATAATATAGTTAAAAGAAAATAAGTTGGTTCTGGTTTACTTCAGATACAATTGGCATTACATATTATAAATCTATCTTGATCAAATGACCGATTTAGGGTTTCATCTATTACAATTATCGAAAAAGTTGTCAAATTTACAGTGAAATTAAAAAAAAACCTTGATTAAAACCGTTGGCAGGTTTGATAACATATTCTATACAACTATCTTAAGAATATGGTCGATATAATGTCATAACAGAATGCATTATGAAAAAGGGGTAAAATTTACTAAAAAATATAATATTGTTAAAAGAAACTAAGTTGGTTCAATTTACTTCAGATATAATTGGCATAACATATTATAAATGTATCTTGATCAAATGGCCGATTTAAGGTTTCATCTATTACAATTATCGAAAAAGTTGTCAAATTTACAGTGAAATTAAAAAAAAACCTTGATTAAAACCGTTGACAGATTTGGAAATATATTCTATACAGCTATCTTTAGAATATGGTCGATATAATGTCATATCAGAATGAATTATGAAAAAGGGGTAGAATTTACTAAAAAATATAATATTGTTAAACGAAAACTAAGTTGGTTCAATTTTACTTCAGATACAGTTGTGATCACATATTATAAATTTTTCTTGATCAAATGACCGATTTGAGGTATCATCTATTACAATTATCGAAAAAGTTGTCAAATTTACATTGAAATTTTTAAAAATCGTGATTAAAACCGTTGACAGGTTTCAAAATATATTCTATACAGCTATCTTTAGAATATGGTCGATATAATGTAATATCAGAATGAATCATAAAAAAGGGGTAGAATGTACTAATAAATATAATATAGTTAAAAGAAAATAAGTTGGTTCAAATTTACTTCAGATACAGTTGTCATTACATATTAAAAATCTATCTTGATCAAATGACCGATTTAAGGTATCATCTATAACAATTATCGAAAAAGTTGTCAAATTTACAGTGAAATTAAAAAAAAACCTGGATTAAAACCGTTGGCAGGTTTGATAACATATTCTATACAACTATCTTAAGAATATGGTCGATATAATGTCATATCAGTATGCATTATAAAAAAGGGGTAAAATTTACTAAAAAATATAATATTGTTAAAAGAAACTAAGTTCGTTCAATTTACTTCAGATACAATTGTGATTACATATTATAAATTTATTTTGATCAAATGACCGATTTGAGGTATAATCTATTATAATTATCGAAAAAGTTGTCAAATTTACATTGAAATTTTAAAAATCGTGATTAAAACCGTTGACAGGTTTGGTAATATATTCTATACAACTATCTTTAAAATATGGTCGATATAATGTAATATCGGAATGAATTATGAAAAAGGGGTAAAATTTACTAATAAATATAATATAGTTAAAAGAAAATAAGTTGGTTCAGGTTTACTTCAGATACAATTGGCATTACATATTATAAAATTATCTTGATCAAATGACCGATTTAAGGTATCATCTATTACAAGTATCGAAAAAGTCAAATTTATATTGAAATTTAAAAAAAACGTGATTAAAACCGTTGACAGGTTTGGTAATATATTCTATACAACTATCTTTAGAATATGGTCGATATAATGTAATATCGGAATGAATTATGAAAAAGGGGTAAAATTTACTAATAAATATAATATAGTTAAAAGAAAATAAGTTGGTTCTGGTTTACTTCAGATACAATTGGCATTACATATTATAAATCTATCTTGATCACATGACCGATTTAGGGTTTCATCTATTACAATTATCGAAAAAGTTGTCAAATTTACAGTGAAATTAAAAAAAAACCTTGATTAAAACCGTTGGCAGGTTTGATAACATATTCTATACAACTATCTTAAGAATATGGTCGATATAATGTCATAACAGAATGCATTATGAAAAAGGGGTAAAATTTACTAAAAAATATAATATTGTTAAAAGAAACTAAGTTGGTTCAATTTACTTCAGATACAATTGTGATTACATATTATAAATTTATTTTGATCAAATGACCGATTTGAGGTATCATCTATTATAATTATCGAAAAAGTTGTCAAATTTACATGGAAATTTTAAAAATCGTCATTAAAACCGTAGACAGGTTTGGTAATATATTCTATACAGCTATCTTTAGAATATGGTCGATATAATGTAATATCGGAATGAATTATGAAAAAGGGGTTAAATTTACAAATAAATATAATATAGTTAAAAGAAAATAAGTTGGTTCAAATTTACTTCAGATACAATTGTTATTACATATTAAAAATATATCTTGATCATATGACCGATTTAAGGTATCATCTATTACAATTATCGAAAAAATTGTCAAATTTACAGTGAAATCTTTAAAAATCGTGATTAAAACCGTTGACAGGTTTGGAAATATATTCTATACAGCTATCTTTAGAATATGGTCGATATAATGTCATATCAGAATGAATTGTGAAAAAGGGGTAGAATTTACTAAAAAATATAATTTTGTTAAAAGAAACTAAGTTGGTTCAATTTACTTCAAATACAATTGTGATTACATATAATAAATTTATTTTGATCAAATGACCGATTTGAGGTATCATCTATTATAATTATCGAAAAAATTGTCAAATTTACAGTGAAATCTTTAAAAATCGTGAGTAAAACCGTTGACAGGTTTGGAAATATATTCTATACAGCTATCTTTAGAATATTGTCGATATAATGTCATATCAGAATGAATTATGAAAAAGGGGTAAAATTTACTAATAAATATAATATAGTTAAAAGAAAATAAGTTGGTTCTGGTTTACTTCAGATACAATTGGCATTACATATTATAAATCTATCTTGATCAAATGACCGATTTAGGGTTTCATCTATTACAATTATCGAAAAAGTTGTCAAATTTACAGTGAAATTAAAAAAAAACCTTGATTAAAACCGTTGGCAGGTTTGATAACATATTCTATACAACTATCTTAAGAATATGGTCGATATAATGTCATAACAGAATGCATTATGAAAAAGGGGTAAAATTTACTAAAAAATATAATATTGTTAAAAGAAACTAAGTTGGTTCAATTTACTTCAGATACAATTGTGATTACATATTATAAATTTATTTTGATCAAATGACCGATTTGAGGTATCATCTATTATAATTATCGAAAAAGTTGTCAAATTTACATGGAAATTTTAAAAATCGTGATTAAAACCGTTGACAGGTTTGGTAATATATTCTATACAGCTATTTTAGAATATGGTCGATATAATGTAATATCGGAATGAATTATGAAAAAGGGGTTAAATTTACAAATAAATATAATATAGTTAAAAGAAAATAAGTTGGTTCAAATTTACTTCAGATACAATTGTTATTACATATTAAAAATATATCTTGATCAAATGACCGATTTAAGGTATCATCTATTACAATTATCGAAAAAATTGTCAAATTTACAGTGAAATCTTTAAAAATCGTGATTAAAACCGTTGACAGGTTTGGAAATATATTCTATACAGCTATCTTTAGAATATGGTCGATATAATGTCATATCAGAATGAATTGTGAAAAAGGGGTAGAATTTACTAAAAAATATAATTTTGTTAAAAGAAACTAAGTTGGTTCAATTTACTTCAAATACAATTGTGATTACATATAATAAATTTATTTTGATCAAATGACCGATTTGAGGTATCATCTATTATAATTATCGAAAAAGTTGTCAAATTTACATTGAAATTTTAAAAATCGTGATTAAAACCGTTGACAGGTTTGGTAATATATTCTATACAACTATCTTTAAAATATGGTCGATATAATGTAATATCGGAACGAATTATGAAAAAGGGGTTAAATTTACAAATAAATATAATATAGTTAAAAGAAAATAAGTTGGTTCAAATTTACTTCAGATACAATTGTTATTACATATTAAAAATATATCTTGATCATATGACCGATTTAAGGTATCATCTATTACAATTATCGAAAAAATTGTCAAATTTACAGTGAAATCTTTAAAAATCGTGATTAAAACCGTTGACAGGTTTGGAAATATATTCTATACAGCTATCTTTAGAATATGGTCGATATAATGTCATATCAGAATGAATTGTGAAAAAGGGGTAGAATTTACTAAAAAATATAATTTTGTTAAAAGAAACTAAGTTGGTTCAATTTACTTCAAATACAATTGTGATTACATATAATAAATTTATTTTGATCAAATGACCGATTTGAGGTATCATCTATTATAATTATCGAAAAAATTGTCAAATTTACAGTGAAATCTTTAAAAATCGTGAGTAAAACCGTTGACAGGTTTGGAAATATATTCTATACAGCTATCTTTAGAATATGGTCGATATAATGTCATATCAGAATGAATTGTGAAAAAGGGGTAGAATTTACAAAAAAATATAATATTGTTAAAAGAAACTAAGTTGGTTCAATTTTACTTCAGATACAATTGAGATAACATTACATATTATAAATCTATCTTGATCAAATGACCGATTTGAGGTATCATCTATTACAATTATCGAAAAAGTTGTCAAATTTACATTGAAATTTTTAAAAATCGTGATTAAAACCGTTGACAGGTTTGGAAATATATTCTATACAGCTATCTTTAGAATATGGTCGATATAATGTAATATCAGAATGAATCATGAAAAAGGGGTAGAATTTACTAATAAATATAATATAGTTAAAAGAAAATAAGTTGGTTCAAATTTACTTCAGATACAATTGTCATTACATATTAAAAATCTATCTTGGTCAAATGACCGATTAAAGGTATCATCTATTACAATTATCGAAAAAGTTGTCAAATTCACAATGAAATTTAAAAAAAAACATGATTAAAACCGTTGACAGGTTTGGTAATATATTCTATACAACTATTTTTAGAATATGGTCAAAATAATGTCAAATCAGAATGAAGTATGAAAAAGGGGTAAAATTTACTAATAAATATAATATAGTTAAAAGAAAATAAGTTGGTTCAGGTTTACTTCAGATACAATTGGCATTACATATTATAAATCTATCTTGATCAAATGACCGATTTAAGGTTTCATCTATTACAATTATCGAAAAAGTTGTCAAATTTACAGTGAAATTAAAAAAAAAACCTTGATCAAAACCGTTGGCAGGTTTGATAACATATTCTAAACAAAACTATTTTTGCCGTGCTACGGTTCCTTATTGCATATATTTATATGAAGTAAAAGTTATTATTTCTCATTTAAAATTGGACAAACATTGATACAATCGAACCTGAAGTGGGACGAACGATTGATTGATTGATTGTTGGTTGCTTAACGTCCAGTGGCAAATATTTCATGCATATTCAGGACGAGAACAAGTTAACAAAAAATACAATAGGTAGGTTGTTGTAATATAGGCCATCTACGACGATGGTCGGAGAAATTTGGACTGCCACTGGAAAATGAGGGTATATTGGATAAGGACAGAAATTGTGCCTTGCAACAGGCCACCTACGGACCCCTCAAAGAGTTGTCGCAAGGGTTCTTAACGTGCAAAGAGCGTGGCACTCTCTTTACACGAGGCATCGGATTTAACGTCCCCCTTCTGACCGGACGCGACTGCGAACTTGATACATCCCGCACAGCCAAACGGACGCCCCACTTCGGCAAGCGTTTTACTGCCGGTCGGGAGAAGACCAAGTGACCATATTTCTATTCCCCAGTCACCCTTTGGGATTGGGACGAACGAACAGGCGAACGGAGGCACAGACCAGAAAACATAATACCCCTCTACTATCGTAGGTGGGGCATAATAAGTAAACCATTACAACAAATGGAAGTTTTTAACGACATTGACTGGCTATACAGCCCTTGCACGATCGGCTTAAGTAAACCATTATAGGTCAATGTACGGCCTTTATATTACTTTACTTATGGATCTTGACATACTTTGAATGACAAAACTATTTGATTCAATAATATTACTTTTTCTGTTAAGTCTGTTTTTATGATATGTGTAACTGTACTTATATATCAGGGTCCAGTTGTTCAAAAGTGTCGTTAAATTTAACGATGATTAAGCCTAACAAGTCGTTAAATTCTAACGCAGTCGCTAACTTATCAATGCGTTAAATATTGTTGTTCAAAAAATGTTAACGACTTTGTTAGTTAACGCAGTGTTAAAATTAAACGATGTGATTTAAAAAATAAAATTCCCACAATTCTTTGTAAAATTAAACTTCCTGTATTAATCTACATGGCTGCAAAATTGTCTTTAAAAAACTACAAGAGAAAGAAAACTGAATTTCACAGCAATTGAGAGCAATTTGATAAGTGAGCTGGCTACAACCCATCTTGAATTACTCATGGGGAAGCATTCCCCAGAGGTTACTAATGCCAAGAAACATGAAATGTGGCAGGAAATTACATCTAAAGTTAATGCATTGAGGGTGTGTCTCAGGACAGAGATAGAGGTTCGAAACCACTGGAGAAACCTGACCCGTGGGGCCAAGCAAAAATTTACAACAGTGCAGAAGGAAAGATCACAAACTGATGGTGGTCCTCCTCCCACCCAGAGGATTACATTTTAAATTGTATGAGGGACATTGCCTCTTTCCGCGGAGTTCCCGGTGGTCAAGAAACTGTAATTGAGGGACCATAAGGTAATATATGTTTAAAATGTTTTAAAATTACTGTAATAATGCTTTTAAAACGGTCTTTTCATTCCGATATTTACAAGAAATATTTTAATCAAAAGGCTATTAATCGTCTGCAATGTTTACACATATACAACAGGGGGAATCCCAAAGGGTGACCCTAACCTTTGAAATAAAAATAGATGCATTTTTATCGTTACAATATTCAGTTGTAGACTACGACATTTTCAATTACAGTCTTGTGTGCTTTCTTGAATCATTCCTACAAGATAAATGTTCTGCAGTTTGTGTCAAAATATCACCTTATGTAGCTTATTTGTTTACAATTCATGATTCCCCCTGCAACTTGGCTGTCCTTGGCGCCGAAAACAAGCCGCTTATGTCATAGCAAATTATTTATTTAATATCTCCCGTGAAGATAACCCATCTCCTTTCATCATTCCTGTTAATTTCGGTATCGGGTCCGTTCGCCCTAATAATATGTTCAACATCCAACAGATAAGGAGGTCTTGAATCGGTTTTTGATTTAGTTGATACAGGCGACCTGTTGGACATTTTCGAAAATTATAATAGTAAATCACTACCAAACAGCCAGAACGTTGTTAGAAATTATAACTGAGCTAGCACATAACGCAATAGTTAAAAGATCATAGTTTCGTCATTGATGTCTAAAAAACCTTCGAAAGAACATTTCAACAACACATATCAGAAATGTGTGCCGACCCCCGAAAAGGTAATTAATAATTATAAACTATCCAACAGATATGAATGTGCTACAAAGTACCATGAGTAAGCATTTGCAACGATTTTCTGAGATTTGTTATAGGATCAGATCTAATGATATAAGATTGCATTTCATCTAGATCTGATACAAATTAAGCCAATTCGATTGTTGATATCATAACCTCCATGTTCATGCATATACCAAAGTACCTTAATATATTTATGTGCTCTACGCGTAGTCATTTTTAGACGCGTAGTACCTATTGTAAGAACTGGTTTAGATTTCGCGGGTAGTATATAAGTAAAGGAGCACGTTTATATACGACCGCAAAATTTGAAAAATTTTCGTCGTATATTGCTATCACGTTGGCGTCGTCGTCGTCGTCCGAATACTTTTAGTTTTCGCACTTTTACTTTAATAAAAGTGAATAGAAATCTATGAAATCTTAACACAAGGTTTATGACCACAAAAGGAAGGTTGGGATTGATTTTGGGAGTTTTGGTCCCAACATTTTAGGAATTAGGGGCCAAAAAGGGCCCAAATAAGCATTTTCTTGGTTTTCGCTGTATAACTTTAGTTTAAGTTAATAGAAATCCATGAAATGTTGACACAAGGTTTATGACCACAAAAGAAAGTTTGGGATTGATTTTGGGAGTTTTGGTTCAAACAGTCTAGGAATTAGGGGCCAAAAAGCGCCCAAATAAGCATTATTCTTGGTTTTCGCACAATAACTTTAGTTTAAGTGAATAGAAATCAATGAAATTTAAACACAATGTTAATGACAACAAAAGGAAGGTTGGTACTGATTTTTGGAGTTTAGGTCCCAACAGTTTAGGAATTAGGGGCCAAAAAGGGACCCAAATAAGCATTTTTCTTGGTTTTCGCACCATAACTTTAGTACTTATAAATAGAAATTTTATGAAATTTAAACATAAGGTTTATGACCATAAAAGGAAGGTTGGTATTGATTTGTGGAGTTTTGGTCCCAACAGTTTAGGAATAAAGGGCCCAAAGGGTCCAAAATTAAACTTTGTTTGATTTCATCAAAAATTGAATAATTAGGGTTCTTCGAAATCCAAAATCTAACTGTGTAAGTAGATTCTTAATTTTTGGTCCTGTTTTCAAGTAGGACTACATTCAGGTCCAAAGGGTTCAAAATTAAACTTAGTTTGATTTTAACAAAAATTGAATCCTTGGGGTTCTTTGATATGCTGAATCTAAACATGTACTTAGATTATTGATTGTGGGCCCAGTTTTCAAGTTGGTCCAAATCAGGATCCAAAATTATTATTTTAAGTATTGTACAATAGCAATAAATTTTCGATTGCACAGTTATAAATTCAGCAATAGCAAGAAATCTTCAATTGCACAGTATTGTGCAATATCAAGAAATCTTCAATTGCACAGTATTGTGCAATAGCAAATATTTTCAATTGCACAGTCTTGTACAATAGCAAGAAATATCTAATTGCACAATATTGTGCATTAGCAAGAAATTCCAATTGGATTTTAATTGGAGTTATCTTTCTTTGTCCAGAATAGTAGTTGAATCAACTTAAATCATTGTTTTATACAATATACAAGGTATATTCACTTTTACTACCAACTGATAGATGAAAACAATCTTTACCATTCAGTCATTGCCAGTGATAACAAGCACTTTTTAACATTTTAATATTTTATGATGTATTTAAATGAGTAGTTATTGTTGCAAGCTTCATTAGAAATTTGAATTGAGATCAGTTTTGAAATAAGGGAAAAGGGGATGTGAAAAAAAATTGGGGGGGGGGGGGGGCAATTTTTTTCATTTTTAAATTTCATGAATAAAAAGAAAATTTCTTCAAATATTTTTTTGAGAGGATTAATATTCAACAGCATAGTGAATTGCTCAAAGGCAAACATTTTTTTAAAGTTCATTAGACCGCATTTATTTTGTGTCAGAAACCTATGCTGTGTTAACTATTTAATCACAATCCAAATTTATTAGAGCTGAATCCAGCTTGAATGTTGTGTCCATACTTGCCCCAACCGTTCAGGGTTCAACCTCTGCGGTCGTATAAAGCTGCGCCTGCGGAGCATCTGGTTTCATTTATCGAGGTTAGGCGGTGACCACTACGTTGATTACTACTACAGTGTAGACATATTTACAGTAGTGTAGAACTGTTATGTAGTTCAGAGATCAATTTGATGATTGTGTATTAATTATGATATTTGTTTATTTTTAGATATTCAGTAAGGCCAGTGTACCATGATTTTTTTTATTTAGTGGACGTTACGCATTTGCATTCAGTGAATCCAATATGTTAGTGGACAATGCAAATTAATGATGATTTAGTTTGTATAAATAAATGTTTAATAAAATGGACAAGGTCACCGTGCTGGACAAAATCGAAAATGTGTTTCTTTATTTTATTACAAAATATATAGTATACAGTTTGGGTTTGAAGAAGGTTTTAGAAAATAAAAAGCGATGTGCACATAAATACTTTATGTTCGTTTGAACAAGTGAATTAGAACATAATACAGTTTACCCAATACTTGTGTATATCATTTATTGCTAGCTTGTGCCAAAAACATTTCAATTTTAACTTGATGTGAAGTTCAAGTAGAAATCTTCCAAGTTCCCCATACACCATTATATTTGGCGTAGATGATTGCACCCCAAAAATGCCCTTACAAAACTGTAGATATATTTTTTTTAATTTTCCAACCACCATATTTACGAGAAGTAGGTCAAAATAACCGCCAATGCATCAAATACAGTCTACCAACTTTTTTTCGAGCTTAAGAGAAGTTTCCGTTGTAATTACATAGCAGACCAAGATAAACATATGAATCTTTAGTTTCAATAATGTCATTACATTTAAAAGTAAATTCCTCATGAAACTTTTCTTTGAAAAAATTACAATCTTTGTTTTGTCAGTGTATAATTGTTAGATTGTTTAATGTAAATATTATTTTTTAGTGCTTGCTATTTGGGTCTTCTTTTGCTGCTATTTGAGTGTGTAGTAGTTTATATGTGTTATTTTTAAGGCATGAGTGTTTGTTGTGAAATGAAATACAAGGTTTTTAGTGCTAACTGTATGAGAGTTTTACGTACAGATTTAGTGTTTACTTTTGTTGTATTTGTTAACTGCATACATACATGTATATTTTGTTGTGAATATCACACTGCAAATTAATTGATTGATTGTTGGTTGCTTAACGTCCAGTGGAAAATATTTCATGCATATTCAGGACGAGAACAAGTTCACAATAAATACAATTGGTAGGTTGATACAATAGAGGCCATCTGGGATGATGGTCGGAGTAATTTGGACTACCACCGAGGGTATATTGGATAGGGACAGAAATTTTGCCTTGCAACAGGCCACCTACGGACCCCTCAAAAAGTAGTTGCAAGGGTTCTTAACGTGCAAAGAGCGTGGCACTCTCTTTACACGAGGCATCGGATTTAACGTCATCCTTCTGACCAGACGTGACTGCGAACTTGATACATCCCGCACAGCCAAACGGACGCCCCACTTCGGCAAGCGTTTTACTGCCGATCGGGAGAAGACCAAGTGACCATATTTCTATTCCCGAATGGCCGAGGTTGAAGTTCATTATTATGAAATGACTAGTGTGATTATGATCTGCGACAGCCAAATAAAAAAAATGTATAAAAAAGGGAAAAAAATTGAAATCGTCAATATTTAAGTTGTTCGCCATTTTGTTTTAATTAGTTACAATTCACTGCTATATATATAAAAAGATTTTGAACAAACATGTTCATAAATAGGTTATCGCAAGGAATGGCTGACAGAGGAGATAGTCGTTTAACTCTACATAATACATCGAAATTTTTCGACTCAATTCGGGTTGAAAAATTGAATAAAGATGAAAGTGTGATGATTATATGATTTCCTATTGCACATGAATATTTACAAAGAAATGGACGAAAATCAAGTGATTATATTAGATACTAGACTAGTGTTTAATCCTAGAAGATTATGACTGACCACGATAACTTTCCTTTACAGGTGTAAATGGTTGTTTTACCGACAAAATAAAGACAATATGAATTGAAATAGAACCGTTAACTACACCGGAGAAAGAGGATCAAATCTGGAAATAGATCTTGTGAATGAGTTCCTAATAAAGACTTTATAAATTATTTACATATGACGAGGAAAATGAAAATGAAACAATTGACAGACATGGGAAAATTGTAGGCGAACTGAAGACTAAAATAAACAGTATATATGACACCATGACAGGCCAAATAACGTGGCATGCTGTTGGTGGATGTAATAGAAGACTTATGGACGTTATCAAACTGATTTCTCATTTGCAAAAAGAAGAATTGGGGGGGGGGACGTTTTTTTTTATTGTTACATGAAAAAAAACCCAATCTGACTGAATTATATATATATATAAGTGCATCGAATGTTTGTCATGGTGATATAAAGAACATTTTGCAAAAAACGCAAAAACAACCGAAAAAATCGTGGACAAATGGAAACCTGATGTATGTGGAAACTTTAAAATAATTTATTTCCTGTCTCTGGGGCAACATCAAAATCAATAAACCTCATCTGAACATTATATTTTAAAGTTTGATAATTTACCAGCAGCATTCAGTGCCTGTTAAGTCAGCGAATGATAAGTAAAAGGTTGAAAGTCGTCGATTTAACGACTTCGTAAGTTGGAAATCTTTATCGATACATTAAATTCGTTTCGTCTAGGACATAGCGTAGAAACTTTAGGTTCCGTAAGATAGCGTTTCTGGTGTAAAAAAAGATTTCCACAGCTCCGACTGCAAGGGGTTTCCTCTTGTAAAGATGATTTTCCATATAGTGTACAAGCATTTTAGGTATGTATCTCTGTTTATTTTATCAAATTTTACATATTTTGTACTTCAGCGCTTTGGCATCGTCCTTGCACCATTGAAGGTAATGGAGGGCGAGCTGGACGACAACAAAACAAATAAATTGAAAATGAGTCACCGAGGCCAGGGCTGGAGTAAGCCAGCCCAGGGCTAATTGGTAGCAGGATTTTACTAGGTCTGTTGGAAGAACAAAACTGACCTGCTAGCCCTAGAATGCATTACAAATTTAGAGTTTGCTGCAATAACAATGAATTCTGTAAACTTAACAATTTGTATCTGTTGTACAGTAGATGTTTGCAAATTGGATACTCAAAACGTATGTCAGCAAAAAAATATCCCATTAGCAGTTATATTCAATTAATCCATAATTGAATATTCACTGAATATTCTGTATTAATGAGTTGACCAAATCCCGAGATGGTACAAGTTTTGACCATTGCTAAATATGGGAATAAAAAAGAATTGTAATGGTTTTTATCAAATATATCATTACATTTATGTGAAAAAAATATCAGTTAGTTAACATGTAATGATGAGCTCATATTTGTGTTAAGTTTTAAAATTCTATTCATTAAAATAAATATTAAATCTCGAATATTTATGCCGAATTAGAAAAAAAAATTAAATTGGAAAACAACAATTTTATTTTTATTTTTTTCACCCGCCGCGGTGCTTTGTTGTAAAAAAAAATTATTTTTTTAGTTGTATTTTTTATCCGACTCTCTATAGCGCTTGAAAGAATAGGAATTTACACTTAGCGATCGATTTTAGAAAGGACTTGAATATTTTCTGAATAGTTGTTTTTGATCTTGTGGTAGTAAAGAACAAATTTGTAAAAGGGCATTCTGTTACATCTATTGGCCAAATAATAACAAATGAACTTGAAGGTGCAAGTAATAAGCCAATCAAGAGTGCGTATGGCAGTGGATCGTTTTTGCTTGGACAGGGCCAAGATGCGATTACAGATTTTGACACACGGGGGGTGGGGGGTGGTATCAAGACAAGGTCATTGTCAGGGAATACTTGTGAAAGTCTGATGGAGGTGACTTATACTGCAGGTATGTTGTTTTTAATTTGAATTTCATCAAGATGAAAAGCAATTCTTATATAAATATGAAAGTATGCAGCATTTGTGTGCTGGTGAAATGCATGAAAATAATAATTATAGCTGTGATTTTACAGTTGTTTCTATCTGAGATGTGAAAAAAACAACATATTAGTAGCCAATAGTCCACTCAGACTGAATCTAAGTTAATTAGGATAGTCTGTCCAACTTTGCCCGAGGAAATATCTCCTATAGGAGGGAATCAGAACCCTCATACACTAAAATGATTGAAGTCTCAAACAATTTTGCCCTCCGGTGGATCGCTATCCTTGCCGTGGTCGGGGGGCTTGCGTGTCTCAGTGACTCGAAGAGCTATGCCAGCTGGAGCTTCGTCTCCTGGTAGGGTTACCCATGCTGGACACGTCGAAGGGTTATCATGATGAACAGGATATAGTAGGCGCAGATAATCAGATGATTAAAATTAAGGACAAAATAAGCCAAGATGTGTTAAAGAACGTAAAAATGGCTCAACAAAAGCAAAAAGAAAGTTGTGACGTAAGACACAAAGTGGAGAATAAACTGTTACTTGCAGGGGACAAAGTGCTCTCAAAAACTTCAGCAGAAAGGCAGGTATGGTTACCGTACAACAACTGAGATATGAAGGACCATACGTGATTACCAAGTACAATGGTAAATGTAACTATTGTCTGTTCGATGACGTAAATAATGTAACGATCGTTACGATTGGACCATTCATTCAGAAAAATCTAAAAATGTGGTATGAAGAAGATATAAGTACATTTAGCGAAGGTGAGGAAATTACGCACGACAGGACGACGGCAATGAGGATTGCGACACCGACATTGATTCTGATGCAAATGTTTCTATCCAATGGATGTCAAGATGATTCCGATTAATACTTCTTTGTTGAAAAGGTAAGAAAGGCTGACATTTTTTAGGATAACTATTGTGTCAAGCGATTATTGATCATTTGTGTGAAAAGTCCAGAGCCCTGTCAAAACGGATCTATAAAGTATGTAAAATGGTTTCCGGTTGAATATAATACAATAATGAATACAAGCAGATTCCAGTTAGTATGTGAAATAGTAAATACGAAATGTAATGAAAGTTCAGGTCAATAGTATCGAAAACATGCCGCTGAAAGCGTCCTTCTAGAAGACCCCAATATGTTGAATGACCATCCATTTGTACAGCAGGTAATCCATAAAAAAAGGCAAGTGCCATCCATTCTGTGTTATACAGAACAACAGATGACTGACTTCAAGATGTTTCTCGCCAGGTTTGGGTAACTGTTTTTTACAGCCCTAAGGGAGCTACCATTTAATTTTTAGGGGGGGGGGGGGGGGGGGGGGGGGGGGGGGTGCTAGGATGAAAATTTTTGTTCTGCTTTTGTTTTAGTTGTAATCTCTGTCCTGCCTTTTTATTTTTCACTCTATCCGGTCCTGCTTTTTTTTTTAGTTTATCCTGACTTGTTTACTTAAATTGCCATCCTGACTTTTTTTGCCAAGTGTCACATCCTGCCTTTTCCCCCTCAAAACTCCTGTCCTGCCTTTTTTTTTAATTTCATCGTAGCCCCCCCCCCTCCAATAAAAATCAAATGGTAGCTCCCTAATGTACAAACACCATAGAGTGGTAAAAAAAATACAAAAGACCACCCAATATTCATTGGTTAAATGCTCATTCACAAAGATGCATCCTACAACACCTACTTCACACTTTTCTCCCATATTTTTGGCATCAGAGTTAAAAAAAAAACCCAGCCTGGAGCTAAGAATTCTCGAGGAACTAGTCTTCGGCTCTGATGGCGAAAAGGCGATGACCAACGCAATCAGAGATGCATTTCCATCAGCAACCAGACTTTTGTGTACAAAACATTTGAAAGACAATTTGAAGCATTATCTCCCAAAATAAAATAAGTATTGAGGTTAAAAAAAGGAATCACATCATGGACAGCATTTTTGGTAAAGACGGCGTAGTAAATGCTTATTATACAAAAGAATTTGAAGATAAATATATCGACTGACTTCCAGGACCAAATAGAACAATATCCGTAGCTTACGGAATACTTCACAGAAAATTTGAAACCGCGCATTATAACATTTGTTAATGAACCAAGGAAAAAGAATAAAGACAAATCAGAGAAACTGTGGACAAACAATAGTGCGGAGAGTATTAACCATGTTTTTTAAGGTTGCAATTTAGTGGAAACCCCAGTGTACTCCAGAGTTAATAAAATAAAACTGCATGACTGTGTGCTGGAACAGTTTGTACACCTCAGACCACGGAGACTATGCATTAATATTCAGTGAAGCATATTACAAGATCAGTGACCAAATTTGGAGATGAAAAAAATTTCCTAGACAAGAAAAGAAAAATAACCATAAGTTCCTCCGATTGGAAATATTCTGTTGTAAACAAGGCCAAAAACATTGCCAAGAAACCTTGCCTAAGAAAACGTCCAGTAAACGAGAGAACCCAAAAACGATAATTCAACTCCGCTTTATATATGTTTTAAATTATGTAAATCATGTATATATAGTATATATATATATGATGTAATGAATATTTATATGAAAATATTTGTCACTTGTATTTGTTAGTAAGAATTTATACAGAAAAACAGAAATCGATACCAAACAAAAGAGGATAGTAAGATATACACAAAATAAAAGTATAGAAGAAGAATAAATTTTATTACCAATTATGGCATAAACATTACAACTTCAATAAAGGCAACAGTAGTATACCGCTGTTCAAAACTCATAAATCCATGGACAAAAAACAAAATCGGGGTAACAAACCAAAACCGAGGGAAACGCATAAAATATAAAAGGAGAACAACGACACAACACCGAAACGCAACACACACAGAAACGGACCAAGCATCAGGAAAAACACCACGAGAATAACAAATATAACATGAAAACCAAATAAATGAATTTGGGATAGACAAGTCCCGTGCCACGTCTTATCTCAAAAATAAGAGAAAACACAAACGACTCAACGTTAAAATGCAACACACACAGAAACGAACAATAATATAACAATGGCCATCTTCCTGACTTGGTACAAGACACTTTTAAAGGGGAATAAAAGTGGTGGGTTGAACCTGGTTTTATGGCATGCCAAACCTCGCACTTTAATGGCAAAGTTAAATAGAACATTGAAATGACAACATAATATTACAGGACTACAATACAAATAAATAGGAGAACATATTAGACAAAGAAAAACATGGTTAATAGATAACAAAAAGCATCAGGTTTAAAATTCAATACGCCAAAAACGCGCCTTGTCCACACAAGACTCACCAGTGACGCCCAGATATAAAAGATCGAAAGTGAAATAATTTTCACAATACAATACGAACAATGACATAAAAAAAGATTAATAAGAACTATTTGGTTTTTAAAAAATATGTAGAATCAATAGAATGTAATCCAGAAAGTGGTGATGAATCCGGAACCGTTTTTCTTTATATAGATTATCGACTTTCACATGGACAGATCCTCATAAAAATTAAAAAAAATGATGACATTATGCGTTATTTAATCTATTTCATCGTATTATTGTACAATTTCACAGTTTTTCATAGTGGTTACCAATTTTTTGGGTGCTCGGTGGTGAAGACCCAATAATAATACATAGTAAACAGTAAGTTATGATTTCTAATTTTTTTTCTAATATCATAAATATTGAGAAACATTTTTTGTATATAGCACAATAACTGCAAAACTATTGGTTGAATTTGGCCAATGACATTTTACTAAAATGTTGTGCATAATTTGTAATGGTGAAATTTGGCGAATATGTTTTATTGTCAAAATTGACAGTTTGAAGCCATAGCTCTTAAAGTATCAGGAGGAGTCCAAAATCATTTCATTCGTTGTTGTGCATTATATTGCTTGCGATGACTATATTTAGGTGAAAATTCGATTCTTGGGTTGATTGTTTATTATCACATCATTTTGAGATACATATTTTGAAAGCAGGAGTATATTTTGCAGAATTATTGTGCATATTATATTTAGGTGAAATTTGACTCATTAATTTGGTAATGAAGATTATTTTGGGGTAAAAAATTGCAAATTTCAAGAAATTTCTTTTTCATAAGTATATAAGTTAGGATGCTAATGAACTTTTGCACATTTTTGACTGTTGCATTGTTTTTTTTCAATATTTAATTTGTCACATTCACTAATCCAAAGTAGACACCCAAACTTCTAATTGGTTCTTTGCTCCAGTGTATATTTTCTATTCTTTCTTTACAATGTTAAAGTCTACCTAACCATATACCTTCTGTTTTAGATTTATTCAGTTTTAAACCAGAAAGTGTTCAAAATTCGGGTTATTGGTTACATACATTTGATTGCTTTAAAAGAGGGCATTTTGAAAAGTGATCAGCAGGAACGATTCATTACAAACAAGTGTTTAAATCTGTAGGGAGGAAAAAAACTATTATGGAACTCGATGAATAAGGTGAATTATTAAGCAGATACAAAACAAACGCCAGCTCTGTTTTTCAGACTTAAAAAGCATGATACATTACTCTATTTAAACATCATATATTTTGTACAACATTTTGATTAATTCTACAATGTGCCTGCTAGAAAAATGATTTCATCATCTTCCTTCATATGCTAAAGATGTGAAAAAATTAGTAAACCAAAAATATAATGTAGCAAATCTTAAGGACATCAGGAAAATTCCTGATCGTCTTAAAACTGCAATAGGGAACTACATCCTACAAAAATGGCATTAAAAGTGAGAGCTAGTTCATTCTTCAATATAACCGCTAGAAGGGAGAAAACAAAGTTTCTAACTTGCAAAAGGAAAACCAGGTAATGGTAAATAGCCTACCACCTGCCAAATTTAACGTTCTATAATTACACAATTACAAAAAGCTTGTAACACCCACCGGAAAACATAAAATTATAGTTTTACATTGCTTAAGTTCGGAGGTTTCTTAGCTGTTTCACCTTGAATAGAACAAGAAATTAAACCGTGATATGCACTTTTCCAATTTTTGAAAAGCCAATATATATTGATCCATCAACTTCTTCTTTGTGGAGTCATGAAAGAGGGACGAAAGATACCAAAGGGACAGTCAAACTCATATAGCTAAAACAAACTGACAACGCTAAGGCTAAAAATGAAAATGACAAACAGAAAAACAATAGTACACATGACACAACATAGAGAAGTAAATAATAAACAACATGAACCCAACCAAAAAATTGGGGTGATCTCAGGTGCTCCGGAAGGGCAAGCAGATCCTGCTCCACATGTGGCACCCGTCGTGTTGCTTATGCGTTTACAAATCCGGTAAATAGTCTAATACGGTAGGTCACATTCATGAAAGGGAAGGGGATTGTAGTTAAGACGTTAGGAACATATCCGATATCAACTAGTGATGGCGTCCGTAAAATTTTCGAAGGGATGATTTCAACTTCACCATTTGGAACTCTTGGTTTAATAGTTTCATTTTGAGCAGTAACCCTCTATCAAGAAAATCTATACAGCGGAAAGTAAAGTTAAAGGATATTGCTAACTTCTTATCTTTCTTCCTAAGACGTTCCTGCATGTAATCAGCCTCATAATGATAAAGAAACAAGTCGGCAAATAAAGGGGCACAGTTTGTTCCCATTGGGATGCCGACAGTCTGTTGAAAAACGTAACATCGGTCTCGGAGAAATTTTTGTTTGAATCAAAGTGATTCTTTATAAAGTAGGATACTATTAGTTTCCCACAATTTTACGGAATTATAAAAACAAGTCCTGCATTTTTACCCAGCAATATGCATTACTATCGCCTTTTCGGATGTACAGAGCCCCTAATGCGGGGGCTCATCAGTGAGAGTAAACCAACTTCTGACGAAGAATATGTTGTCCTTTATTTTAAGATAAAGAGAACTGACATAATTCAGGTACTAGATGAAATTTCAAACACTAGAAACAAGAAAATACATACATTGATTGATTGATGGTTGCTTTACGCCGCATTAGCACAAAAAGGCTATATCGCGGCGAGAGCTAATTCGAATATTTTTACAATTTAAAGCATATTTTTAAAATGAGACAAAAAGTCCTTCAATATACTAAAATTCTTGACTAAAGCAAATTGAGTATATACAAATAAAAATCAACAGTAAAATAACGTGATAAAAATTAAAATCGATTTAAATATAATAACATTTTTGTATTTTATAATAAATTCCAATTTCTTTTAAAAAAGCAACAATATTTGTAAATGGAACATCCATCCAAATAACAATTTAAAAATTAAACCATTATAGGTTAAAGTACGGCCTTCAACACGGAGCCTTGGCTCACACCGAACAACAAGCTATAAAGGGCCCCAAAATTACTAGTGTAAAACCATTCAAACGGGAAAACCAACGGTCTAATCTATATAAACAAAACGAGAAACGAGAAACACGTATATATTACATAAACAAACGACAACTACTGTACATCAGATTCCTGACTTAGGACAGGTGCAAACATTTGCAAACATGTTTAATAGTATACTTGCAGTTGCAAGGAACACATTGTGGTTCATCTTCATTTTTTAAAAGATACTCGTGTGTTATTCTAGTATGACCAATACGACATCTAGTAATAACACACTGATCTTTTCTACACATAATATTATCAAAGGGTTTGCCTAAACTAGGTTTAATTTCATGCAATTTATTATCATCTTTTTTACTCCATTTATTTTTCAATATATTAAAAACATATTCTCTAATATTAGATTTAAAATCAGTATATGGTATATCACAGTTAGATAGAGGGTCACCCAGGGCATTCTTTGCCCCAAGGTCTACAGCTGTGTTTCCAAGGATTCCAACACGACTCGGAACCCATAGAAATATTATTTCTTTCAGAAGAATTTTTAAATTCCTCATTATATATAAAATTTACAGGATTGTTGGGTTTTTAATTTTAGTATTTCGTATAGCTTGTAAACATGAAAGTGAATCCGAACATATAATAAATTTGGATTTATCTGAAGAAGCAATAAATTTCAAAGCCAAAATTATTGCTTCTGCTTAAGCAGTAAAGATGGATGCATCAGATGGCAAACGGAGGGTTGCAGCTCTGTCCATGAAGACAGCAGCAGATGCAACTCTATCACCATCTTTTGATCCATCAGTATAGACAGTTGAAAAATCTAGATAATCGGCTTTAATTTCAGCATAGTGTTGCTGAATTAAAAGAGGAATTGTTTTATTTTTATTGTGTTCACGGAGATCAAATATCATTTTTGGTTTGGGAAGTTCCCATGGAGGACATTTGCAAGTTTGAACTTGAGCAACAGATTTTAAATCAAAAGAAGCTAAATGTGGTTTTAAACGTAAACCTAACGGAGGAATTTTATGTTCATGTTTGCAAAAATATCTTCATAAATTGGATTAAAAACACAGCTGTAGGCAGGATTATCTGAATGGGCTTTTAGTTTGACAGCATATTGAAGTCCAACCTTCAAACGTCTGTCAGTGAGTGAGTGCTCATCAGCCTCTACATACAGACTCTCAACTGGTGAGGTTTTAAATGCGCCAAGACAGAGACGCAAACCTTGGTGATGCACAGCATCGAGAATCTGTATGTAGGACTTCCTTGCAGAGCCATACACTATAGAGCCATAATCTAGTTGAGATCTAACAAGAGATCTATATAAATTGAGTAAAATGTTGCGATCAGCACCCCAGTCAGTGCTGCCGACAACTTTTAAAATATCTTAAGCTTTTAAACATCTCGCTTTAAACATTTTGATATGGGGTAGAAAGGTTAACTTTTTATCGAAAAGTAAACCAAGAAATTTGGTTTCATCAACCATTTTAATTGGGTTGCCGTACAAAGTTAGTTCTGGATCAAGATGCAATTTTCTTTTGTTACAAAAATGCATCCCGACCGTTTTTGAAGTGGAAAATTTAAAACCATTTTCCGAGGCCCATTTTTCATTTCTTCCAAGCCATAATTGTCTTTCAATGTTTTTCATATTTTTGCCTCTGTAACATATTAAAAAAATCATCAACGTACAATGAACCTTCAATATTACTTTTTAAAACTTCAACAAGGCTGTTGATTTTAAGACTAAATAATGTAACAGATAAAATACTGCCCTGAGGGACACCCATCTCTTGATCATAAAGATCAGACATGGTCGAATTAACTCTAACATTAAATTGTCTGTTAGAGAGAAAATTAGAAATAAAATTAGGCATATTGCCTTTCAACCCCATATCATTGATTGATTGTTGGTTGCTTTACGCCGCATTAGCACAAAAAGGCTATATCGCGGCGAGAGCTAATTCGAATATTTTTACAATTTAAAGCATATTTTTAAAATAAGACAAAAGGTCCTTCAATACACTAAAATTCTTGACTAAAGCAAATTGATTATATACAAATAAAAATCAACAGTAAAATAACGTGATAAAAATTAAAATCGATTTAAATATAATAACATTTTTATATTTTATAATAAATTCGGATTTCTTTTAAAAAAGCAACAATATTTGTAAATGGAACATTATTAAATAAATCATACATATTATTGACATTGAAATGCTTCTTACGAATATCAGCAAAGTCAATACAATTAATTAAAACATGTTTAATAGTATACTTGCAGTTGCAAGGAACACATTGTGGTTCATCTTCATTTTTTAAAAGATACTCGTGTGTTATTCTAGTATGACCAATACGACATCTAGTAATAACACACTGATCTTTTCTGCACATAATATTATCAAAAGGTTTGCCTAAATTAGGTTTAATTTCATGCAATTTATTATCGTCTTTTTTACTCCATTTATTTTTCAATATATTAAAAACATATTCTCTAATATTAGATTTAAAATCAGTATATGGTATATCACAGTTAGATAGAGGGTCACCCAGGGCATTCTTTGCCTCAAGGTCTACAGCTGTGTTTCCAAGGATACCAACATGACTCGGAACCCATAGAAATATTATTTCTTTCAGAAGAATTTTTAAATTCCTCATTACATATAAAATTTTCAGGATTGTTGGGTTTTTAATTTTAGTATTTCGTATAGCTTGTAAGCATGAAAGATATACAACCATGTCTGCATAAAACAAAGCAGTGAGAAAAAAAGAGTAAATCAAACAATTGGTAAGATGGTATTCATGATTAAGTATTAAGTCAGCATTTAGAATGTGTAATAACAAAATCTTCAGATGGACCACTACACATCAGATGACAGTCTAAACAAATTTACAATACTATAGGAGAGGAGTAAAGTAGATTTCCTGGTGCCAGGGTTTAAATTTTGTCCAGAGATGATTTCTTCTTTTAAATCAGCTTTGGCTAAGTACCAGGTATCAAATCGCCAATTCATTAGAGTTTTAAAAATGAAGCATTGGTGTTTGAGTTTATTTTGGTTCTTTGTGATGGAGCATTACAATTTGCAGATGACTGCTAATGTGGTCCGCTTAATGATACAGCAAGTCCTAAAACAAATATCCAGCAGAATTTTCAGAGTTCCCACAGTATTTTCCTAGATTGCAGTCCCACATGTTCCGTCGTTGAAGACCGTTTGAAATCATATGATTACAATGATTCAGACAATATTAATGAAATGATTTGTTGATTGTTGTACTGATGACAAGTCTGACAGTAGCACTGATTCCTTAGATAGCATAGACAATGAATCTATCAACTCTTCTTTCCGTTCAGAAGAGTCGATCAACTCTTCTTACAATTCAGATGAATCTATGAGTCTTTACCATTCTGATAATGAAACAGACAGTGAAAAAAATAATGATAATGGTATACCGGAAAAGAGTTGCAAACACTTATTTCAGTTTCTTGCTTTCATAGAAATAAATTTTCTGCAAGTACAACAAGGGATGTTATCAACACTTCTACCTTGTGAAGAATTATCTATGGATTTTGGAATAATTATGTTTAATATTGAAGATATAACATTGAAGGAGTTTTATTACTGTATAATATGTAAACAAGTTTTTCCATCTAATGTATACGTGTTTCGTTGTGGTACATCAAATTGTGATAGTTGTCTCCACTGAAGGACAACAGATACAAGTTTGAGTAAACCTTTAAAACAAACAAACAGAAATCATTTCATTTAAAAATACAAAATTTGGTGCTCATATGGCATAAGAAAATTATGAATCAAATGTTTCTAGGAGCTTAATATATATACAAAAAATGCAAAGTATACAAACGAGAATAAGTTTTGATGACTCTCTGACAGCAGTGTTTCTTTCGAAAGTTTGGATGTGATTGTTGATGGCAACAAATTGCCTTCCATAGCTGGTTGCTATTGTTGAGGTTCCTTATACCGTCCCATATTTGTGGCAAAGGAGTCTTCGGTACAGGGCGTTTTAGTTTTCTCCATGGTAGACCGGTAATTAAGCCTCTAAAGTTCTCTGTTTAGCTTGCCATTTCGGAGAATGCTGCAGTGGAAGTTATAGTATCAATTTGCAGAAATACCTTTCAATAACGGGTCATTTGCTGAAATACAGATATCATCCAGACATGCCAGTTTCCATGGCAATAAGACCACGGCAATAACATTGTTGGTCTTTTTTATGTTCTCATGGTTCAGCCCTTTAATTTAAACCAAAAAAACTTAACTCTTAAAAATTAATTTGGCCATTGTTTTTTTTTAATTTTTGGGTCATCCTTACAGAGAATTAATGTTAAGCAAACACAGTGATGCAAATGAACATTGAAATAAGTTAAATTATGTTGATCTGGTTGATCTACTTAGCATTATGGTTATCAAAACTGGCAATGTCTCCATAGTATGTTGCTTAGGCAAACTCGCATTCCCGAAATTGTTTTGAAAATCGGAAAATGTACAATAGGTTTTCTTCATGTAAACAAATTTGACTAAAGGAGATGAGATTGCTACATTTATTGATATATATTTGAGGATAGGTCTTCTAATTCAATATAGGACAAAACGTGTATTATAGGCAGATCAATTACCTGAAAAAAATGAAATAAATGTAAACTTTTACTATTTGGCTGAAAATTATTTTTAAATTAAAGAGAGTTATTAGAGAATTGGTGTCCCTCATATAATTATACCCAATGCAACGAAGTTGTGGAGAGTACAATGTTTTGATCCTTCAGTCCTGTTTCTTGTCATCACAACTCCTCAAATTTTTACTAGGATATTTTTTACTAGGAGTCTTTGAACTTCTTTACTTTAATGTACTACTTCAACAGTTAGTCAACTCCTCTCAAGCTACACAACAGAATTTCACGAAATATCTTCAGATAAAAAGGACATATAATGTAGTTCTGCATGAAGAAATTACGAAAAAAAAATTCTTGAAGTTATGCCCCTTTAATAATAGCATTTAGCAAATCAATACAACAATATCTGTTACTGTACTTTTTATGAATTTCATATTTTAAACACCAGTTACAAGTAGTGTCAATTATTTTTTTCCGTCACTCAGGTATTGGAAAATATTTTTGTCGTTTTATGTTTTTAAACACAGGGTATGTTTTCTGTGACGTACCTTGTATATTTGTTGTCATCTTGTAGCTTTTCTCCTCGATTTTATTCACATTCGTCTTCGTTTTCTTCAAAATATAAATTTGAATTAGAGAATTTCAGGTATTCCCTGTGCTCAAATCCATATTCCAGCTACTTTATGACAAATTTCTTACGCTTCTTACAACACAGGCAAATCAGGTTTTAAACTTTTTGTATAGATGGGAGTTTAAACCAATATATTGCTGTATTGATGGTTCAGTCAATAACAGGGCATTTTTTGAAATGCATTTCCCATGTGTTAATCCTCTATCTAGTAAAATTGTTGCCGAAGGATACACTAATCCCTTGAGAAAAATAATATTTCTAATGGATCTTAAGTCACCTAATTAAAAAGATAGAACTAATCTTAGCAATGTTTTTAGACAGTCATCAAAGGCTTTTAACTTATGGAAAATATGAACAGATGCGTATCAAATTCACCACAAAGCGTGTGATGAACATATATATCCAAGTAATGCACAGAAAATACGAAAAAAACTGGCATGTCAAACATTAGACTCGAACATGTTAAATCTAATGAAATGTAACTGTGAAACTTTAAATGATGCAGGACAGGCAGACATGGTAGGAGTGCTACAATTTTTACCATAATGAATAAATTATAAAAATAATGTTTTATTGTAGATACATTTCTTCAAAACAGTAGGTAAACATAGTATTGGTGATAGCGTCAGAAAAGTGTGCCTTAGAATAGCTGGAAATAATCAATGGTCAACGTTTAGTTTGAAGAAGTCCCTCCTGGCAGAGGTTCTGCACAAAGTTATAATCAGCAAGTAGTGTCTTTTTAAATAGTGTAGTGATCACCTTATTCTGCACCAGACATTTTAGGGACCTTACAACCAGATAAATGATTATATATAGGACGACTTTTATTATGTTCTTTTACAACCAGATCAGATTTGTTTTAGTACTCGTATGAAGATGAATTCATTCAAACCCTTCTAAAAGACAACAAAAAAAGCACATTAAGAAATTCTTTAATTTCACTTTCCCATATATTGATGATGTCTTTATCACTGAATAACCCATATTTCAGCCAATACTTGCATCTCATATATCCCAGTGAACTTGAAATTTAGGAAACTACTGATACTAGAAGGAATGTTTCATACCTTAATCGTTTCCTCAATATTGACACAAATGGGGACTTCCCACGAAAATCTATGATAAACGGGACGATTTCAACTTCCAAATTAACAATTTCCCGTTTCTCAGCAGTAACATACCCTCTGTCCCTTCGTATGGTGTTTACTCATCTCAGTTATTTCGCTATTCTCGTGCATGATCACAATATACGGACTTAATACGGAAGCAACGCAGAAACTGCTTCAACACAGTTATGAGGATAGATTAAAAATGGCACACCGTAAACTTTACTGACACCATCACAAATTGGTTGATCCATACGATGTATCTGTGTCTGGTCATTTTTACGACGTGTTAGATTGTGGTTTATCATTACGTCGTCTGATCTTTATAATACCGAATGTGACTGACAAAAACCATCAAAGAAAAAATATTGTTAGTGGCTTATACCGCTTACATGAAAAACATAAAGGTAAATTGCCAACAGTACTGTAAGCCAATTGACAAAAGATTTAGATTATGCGATAGCAAAAAACAAGAATCATGCAGAACAATTGAGCCAGAATATTTATTCCATCATTCCTTATTCTTTTGGTAATCATTCTAAATGTGAATTATCGTGGTGTAACAACCATAAAAAAAGTCTTCCGTAAGGCAAAGAAGTAAACGGAGAGGAAATGTTTGCTGATCTATCAAAATTGTTTGATTCATACACAAAGAACTCAGATAAGTTAGCTAACTGTGGCAGCTTACAAGGAAACGAATCCTTAAATCAAACTATCGCTTTAAAAGCACCAAAAGCTAAGCATTTTGGGAAGTAGTGAATCCTTCCTTTCCGAGTATGCGTGGGAGTTATTCAGTAAAACGAAGGTCGTCCTTATATACCACAAGAATACGAAGCTCATAAATTGTCACCGGGAAAATTTACAGTCATGCCTACGGCAAAAATAGACAAAAAGCGCAAGCATGACGAAGTGCATGCAATGTTCCAGGAGGCCAAGAGAAAAAAGACTAGTCAAAAAAGAAAAATTCAACTTAAATCTAAGGGCCAAAGAAATACGAGAAGGCATAACATATGCAACCTCTACATCTGCACCAGCAAATTCGAGAGAGAAAGTTGGTGATATTTCAACTATTCCTGATACTGAAGTAGAAGTGACGGAAGAGCCTGTGTCTTTGTTTACTTTGACCTTGAAACTACAGGATTCGGTAAGAAATTAATTGTTTTTGTTGTTGGCTTTCTTTTATTATATAGCCAATAGAATCATTATCTTTTTTCGGCTACAGATTATTTTTTTATTTATGAAGAATTCTTTGATTTGAATCTACGCTGAGTAATTGGAAATTTATAAAAAAAAAAATCAGGCGAAACCAGTATGTCATTCGAAAAAGGACAAAAAGACAACTTAGAATATAATGTATTGCGTTTCTATAGGTTCTAAGAATTGTGGTAAAATTAACAGGTTTCGAGAACTAAAATGCATGTAGGAATACTAGTAGAAATAGGTTAAACACTACATCTCTATATATACAGATGACTAAATGAGCAACAATCAGCTATATTGTTCATAAGTATTCCAAAAATATAATAAGAGGGAGGGTTGTGTACAGCTCCGAAGTATTTTACCAAAAACAAAACGTAAACCAAAGGGACATTAAAAACTTATAAAATGAAGACAAGCTGACAACAGCATGGCAAAACACAAAAAAAGAATAAATGCAAATACAATTTTGATCGAAGCTATTACCTTCTACGTTCTATTGTCTCCTGTAGTTTAAGCCCACCAATCACGTCAAGGTCAGAGACTTATATGGCAGGTTTTTTTGGTTTGTTTTTTTACATATCTTTCCCCATTAAATAGATAATTATTATAATAGTCCAAGTAAATACCATATATTTTAAGTAACCCCCAATATTATTTGACCAATATTTTGAACTCCAAAATATACCAATTTTGAAAAATTGTTACCTAAAAACATACAGTACGCCTAGATGCAGAACATTTGCTTGAGTATCCTTTTCACCTCCTTGCGCCTCACACACTTTTCTTGAATAGTTATGATTGTCTTGTTAATTTGAAAGTATATTTATTTATATGTATTTTATTTTTTGAGTTTGAAAAATAAGTAACTACTGCTAATTTTCCAAGTATAATGCATAAATCCCCTTTGGATACTAGACTCAAGCTAGCGAAAAATAATATACATGAAGCGAGCAAAGAATAAGCTCGCGAACAATAAAACCGCGCTGTCATGATCTTGCCTAAAACACGAAGACTTGCAACAACCAGAAACGTCCTTTTTAATCTGATGACAGTAATTTCATGCAGATTTACAACATTAGATCAATAAAGGCTGCTGCAAAGAATGACCAATTGACACACTTGGTAGCACAGATGAGATACGCAAAAATTACTTAATGGTCAAATTAGTGACTAACCCAATATAAAGTGATTGATTTAAGGTCAAAGCATAAAGAGTTTACAGGGATGGTAGAGTATCAATGGTAAAGCATTTGTCATATGTAATATGAACAAAATATTGGCAATCCGGAAGGAATCAAAAAAGGTTTTCATGCAACAGTCAACCATATGTATGGTGACCACCAATACCGCACAGACTATTGGTGTGGATATCTGAAAAACAAAGAAAACTGTCTACTCAAACCTTCCATGTAGAAAAGATTTCAAACACAGCCCGACAAATTATCTTTAGTAGGGTATTTACAGGCAAATAAGAGCCCCAACAACATTTTAGCTTTAGAAGCTCCAAATACCAAACATTACTCATCATCTTCCAGCCTGAACTACAGAGTCAGCTCTGCTGTACTGCAAAAAAATATAAAAATAAGGATAATAAATATTATCATTACATTTCAGAGGTAATAAAATAAAATTATTTAAATCCTATATTTTATTCATGACGATTGGTTAATGTCCAAATAATTACCCAACAAAGACTAAATATAGGAAAATTCAATTTTGTAATGGCTCAAACACTATTTAAATACAAGTAACCAATCAAAATTTATAACATAATGTGAACTATCTATACCTTAATTAACAGAACCTCTGGCTCTTCTTTTATAAAAAAAAAAGAAAGGTGTAAGGTTGGTTCGTGGAATATATTTATTTTCTATCCTCATTATTATTATGTTTTTAATAATAGGAATGTCTGCATATTTTCAAAATATATACGTAAATAAATAAATTGAGGATTTGTCCTCAGTTTGTATCTATTGTCAGTATTGACAACACATAATTTAATACTAAGTACCTCTTTTGTAAATAGATAAAAAAAAAAAAAAATACCAGTTGGCCATACACATGAAGATATTGATAAAGCTTTTTACCTAAGATATAAACAACCTTTTTGAATAGCTGAAGCATTTGTGTATTTTAAATTGATTGTCTGCGAAAAGAAGTGAATCAAATCCCTTTGCAGTACAGTTGAGCACTTTTACATTCAGCCATTTAGTACCCTTAACCTGACTTGTTATCAATTTTAATCATAAATCTTATAATGGAAAATAGAAAAATAAGGCATGGGATAATTAGAAACTCTGGATATAATCGTTTGAGATTTGGCATAACTCGTTCATTCAAAAACCACGATATGTGATTGAATGTTTCCGTTCAGAGCAATGACATTTGAGAGTCCCTCCGGAAAGTGACACAAGTATAAAATGACAGTCTGACACCTTGACTGTTCTACGTTGTGTGTACTAGTGTTTATCTGTTTGTGTTTTCCATTTTGAGTCGGTTTATTTTTGAGTTTGGTATCTTTCGTCTCTCTTTGAAGAATAATTCGACATTTTTTATCTAAATAATTAAGAATTACTTTTTAATCAAGTACACAATATACTTGATTTATTACTTAAATGTTCCCGACACGCAATATTATCATGTCCCTTATCTTGAAAAGATAGGGCATTTATTGATGCACATGATTGTCAGTATGCTGTCGGTCCACCATTCAAAATTTTAGTTTTATGATGTTGATTACAGTATCACTTGACCAATTTTTGATGAAATTTAAACACAACACCATTGTAGGACCTTAACCTACAGGTTGATATTGATATTATTGGTTTTAATGCCAATTTTCTTGCACCAGATGCGCATTTAAACAATACATGTCTCTTCAGTGATGCTTTAACATATACTGTTGAAGAGTTTGGTCCCTTATTAACTTCTAGAGGTGGGTTTCGGCTTGTTTCTCCTGGTGATAATAATGATCAAACATCATTAAAAAAATTCTATATCTTTCCTTCAACAATGCCTGTTGGCTATCCATTGCAAAAATCTTGATCGGAATACAGAGTCTAGCATATATCATCACTACAAAATTCCTTGAAAACTTAGTTCAATAGGCAAATATGTGAAAGTGTTGCGTGCACTTAAGGACTCTGCTTTATATTTCATATACGCTCGGTCTAATGAATAGTCAATGTCATTTCAAATAGCCAAATCCGTGAAAGGAACCAGAGCTTTGCATGAAGGAGATACATTACTTAATATATAATAATTTCTTATATTTTGTAACAGCAAATTTTAATAACACATAAAATCCATATTTCTATGCCAGCACCGCAGAAATGTGTCAAGTATAAGTACAATTAAAAGTTGCTGCCCAGGGTTTAACAATATTATTTAATCTACTAAAAGTATCATTATCAATTTGGTGGCTAGAAACAAATTTAAAAGAATAAAAATAAGTATCATAATTGATTCATTGAATAAAATGCTATAGTAATAAAAAATTCGGAACCTATGAAAACAAATTAGAAACAAATGTTAGACATGCATAAAGTATACAGCTATGAATTGTAAAGTCTGGATTTTGTCAAACACACAATATTGTAGGGTCCCCTTTTGGACCTCAAAATATGGTGTAACTTTTGTAAAAAAATGATTTGGGGATTGTTAGGTTGTGTCCCCTTTACCCTGAAAAATTTGAGCTGGGAAAGAACAAACATAATTTTGTTTTATACTATAAAACTCTTAACAATAAACTAAACATAACAAAACAAATTAAAATAAGCAATTCAACACAGCTTGGATATAACATGCAGCATGAATCGGGCATTAAATCACAGTTTTGTTGTCATCACTTTGAACAGACCAAGACCTAAAATAACATATTGACATGGCCTGCAGGGATCACAGCTTCACATTCAAATCGCTTTTTGAAGGCCTTTTTTTAAGTTCATCTTTTAGTTTTGTCGAGCTGATGAGAATGATTCCCCTCTGCGCTGCTGAATTGGTCCAATGTCTTCATCAGGGGTCAATCCCATAGACTGTTTTCTTTTTAAGAGTAAGGGTCCATCCCTAGAAGGTATGGTAGACAACCAAAGCATTAAGTCAGGAAGAAGGATCAGCTATTGACAAAGATTGTTTTTTCTTTTTACGAGGAAAGGTCAATTCCTAGAAGGTATAGTAAACAACCAAAGCATTAAGTCAGGAAGAAGGATGAGCAATGAACAAAGACAAACCCAGGAACAAAAATCACACATAACAAACAATAGCATAACTGTGGCAACCTCAGGTGCACCTTTAGAAAACCATTTTAGTATAGAATGTCAAGATCTGTAGACATTATGTCATTGAATGGTACATTCAACTGAAACTCATGATGAACAAGGTTCCTTTTTTTCAACACTAAATGAAAATTCTCATTTATCAGTTGAGGAACTTATCAGGTTTTCATTTACCTACCAACCATAAATATTGTATTCCAACTTGAATCAATTATGAATGAATGTTCATCTGGATCACTAAAATGTTTTGATTTATTTTAATTTTTTTCAAAAATTGTAAATCTTTAATTTCCAAAAGGTTAGAAAAGTACAAACACATCAATAATTCATTTTACAAGATAAACTATTGTCGGCTCTCAATAAAGACATTGTTGATGAAAATTTAGTTGAAGATGCAAAAATGATCTGTGAAAATCTTAATTCATGTAGCTTGAGCTTGAATTGAAAATATCCTCTCATATCACTTTAATATGCACGGTCAATTATAAATGATGAATGCCAAAATTTGATAATTAAAGTTATAGGGAATGACCGTGCACACTTATGGCAAACTGATGACAATGACCTAACATTTACCACAAAATAAATTGAAATAGTAGACAATTTAACATGGAAGCCTTATTTTAATAAGAAAAAATCAATTTAGATTGGATAGATCTGCCTCTGAAATTTGATGATTTTTCAACTTTTAAATATTGTAAATGTAATAGATAACATGCCAATTTGTAAAGGCATTTGCATTGATACATTTAAAGATATCATAAAAGACGATTTAAAATTAATACATTTTGTATTAAAAACTCAAAAGTCATTGCATTAGCAGATGGAAATAACTAAAGAGTATGTGCATGCTCATTTACTTTCAACACTTGGAACTTCCCTTTGTTTCTATTGCAATAATTTAAGAAATGCTTTTTTACTTAAAAAAAAGATCTGTGTTTAAAACCAAAGTTATAACTCATTGTTATAAAAAAACCCATAAACACAATGAGTTGAGTAAAGATTTCAAGGCTTTTAATGAAAGATATAGGTGCTTCCAGAAAAAAAAATGGATTAAATGTCTGGAAAAATTAAAGAAATCAATGTTCTTCAAAATGATGACAACAAAGAATTAACAAAAACGTTTATAAATCTGAAAAAGGGAATCAATGTTATCAATGAAAAGGTCAATAACCCAACTTACTTAGTTGAATCTTGTGAGACGGGAACTTTTGAAAATCTTTTACATTTGATTCAATATGTAGACGAGTATCAGGTCTGTCAAAAGGATCGAAGTACTCTTCCTCCTTCCCAAAAACTATAAACTTGCAAGTAGAAAGACTGCAGTGAATAATTTTCCAAAAAAAGACCTTCTGAAAAATCATGTTCATAGTCATACTGGAAAAGAAAATGACATCTTTCTTGAACATTTTTTGCAAGATCAAGCAAAGGCCATTAGCACTTCCAAAAATGGCATGAGATGGCATCCAGCTGTTATAGAATTCTAATAAATGTTATAACCAATGGGCCAAATCGGGTTTTATGAACCTGCCAAGTGACAAGCTTTTAAATTTATACAGAAAAAAACATCTGGTCGGTGCTATGAAAATATTGAAGCTATGTCTAAAAATTTTGACCATAGTGGAAAACATCCAGAAAATAAAATTGGAATGCTGATTTTTGATGAATTGAAAATTAAAGAAGGTTTAGTCTACCCTGCTGAAACAAATAAATTGCCTGGTTTCGCAGAGGGGGATGAAAAAGCAACCAATATCATACAGTATTCTTCAAGAGCTTATTTTCAGACTTTGCTTACCCCTGTGCATACTTAGCTGTAAAAAACTTGGCTGGAGCTCAAATATATAATGCCTTTTGGGAAGGGATTTACTTGTTTCATCGCTTTGGATTCACCATGTTATTTTCAATCTGTGATGGTGCTTCTGAAAATAGAAACTTCATAAAATCTTGTGCCGAATCATTTCCATGTTACCCACAAGCTCAACATTTATGCATAAATCCTGTGAATGGGGGACCTATTTTTTCATGTCTGATCCACCACATCTTCTTAAAAATTTGCGTAATAATATTCATTCAAGTGGTCATACAGAATGCCATAAAAGAACAATTAAACTAGAAGGCAAAGAAATCATTTGGGACCATTTTGTTTCTGTCTTTTAAAGGGAATTTAAAAGAGTTTTACAAAGTTAAATGCAGATGCCATTTTCCTCAACAACTTTTCAAAAATGAGAGTTAACCTAGCCGTACACATTTTAAGTAATGCTTTTGCCAAAGAAATGGAAGAAAATGAAAATGGTGTTACGTAAGACACTCAAAAATATATAAAGTCTCTTCAAAAAGAATATTTGAAATTCTAAATAGCGAAGAGCCAGTGAAAGAAGAAACTGACCCCGAATACCTGAACTTGTACAAATAAATGATTGTTTTTTTCAATGGTCTACAGAATTGGAACATGAAATAATATTGCCTTCAGAAATACAAAAGCATAATTTTTCTTGGCAAACCATTCAAGATGTTCACCTTACACTGTCCTCTTTCATAGAACTAGTAAAATAGGTAGGATCACAACAATTTCAAGTGAAATATCAAACAAAACCATACATAATTCCTAAACGATTTAACCAAGATATTGTTGTGCCAAATATGCACATATAAAACATTATTTTGATTCATAATTGTCATATTATTAATGTCAATGCGTTTTTCACAAATTGTTCAACACTAGCTTCCATTGGGTATTTATAAACTTTTATTACTGTAAACATGGTAAATTTGAAGATTATTGCAATATTTTTATTATTGCGATAAATGTGTCAGGGTTTTAAATGTACACATTACCACCGACTACCATTAATCATTACAATTTTCATTTAATAAGTATTGCACAGATGTATGTACACTCATCCATAGTTTAATGTGCAATTTAACCAATGTATTATTTATTGCATAATTTCATATAAAATCTTCCTAAAAGTAATGTCAAACCATTTTATTCACATTTAATTATAAAACATTGTAGCAGAATGAAAGCAATTGTTAATGTTTGATTTTGATGAAGAAAAAAAAGCAAAACTGTAAAACGAGTTGTTCAGATGTCTAAACTAACCCAAATATTTCACATCAAAGAGGCTGTTGTGGAGATACCCGTGAACCCAGTCATCTAATATGGTTACAACAATACTAAGCTACTTTCTTTAAAAAGATCAAAATCAGAAGTTGCATGTAATAGCTGTGGCTTACCACATATTAAAGAATTAGAAGGAAGTAAAAATAGTTTAAAACTTGTAAAAAAAGAGAGAAAAAAAAAACAGGCTTACCTGGCCAATTACTATATAAAATTATTAAACAATCTAATTTTGTTATTCTTTAGAATGTCTACATTTGATACTGTGACTGTCGGGCCAGGCATTTGAAGGAACGAATACTTATGGCTGTGTCCAAATATTTTCCAGGAAAAACAATTGGACAGATAACAGACCTGTCCAGCCAACAAATACCTAAGTCTGGTAAAAAACACTTTTATATGTTGGTGGTGGTATATGCAATTTGACAACACAATTGAATTCTGACACAAGCAGTACCTTGTAGGTTGTATAACAGGCCTATCCAAGTGTACTGTTTGATTATCGCTTTCAAATGCAGTCTGGTAAAGATTTGCTGGCACACAAAGACTGTGTCCCAATTTCCTGCACAGTGCCAACAATGAGTCGACAACCTTGGATTGATATCAGACTCAACCAAAGAAAAACTTCCTACCTGCAATTTAAAAATAGTTTAAAAACAAGAATGTGTCCTCAGTACACGAATGCCCCACTCGCACTATCATTTTCCATGTTCAGTGGACCGTGAAATTGGGGTAAAAACTCTAATTTAGCAGTAAAATTAGAAAGATCATATCATAGGGGACATGTGTACTAAGTTTGAAGTCGATTGGACTTAAACTTCATCAAAAACTACCTTGACCAAAAACTTTAACCTGAAGCGGGACAGACGGACGGACGAACGGACAGACGGACGGACGCACAGACCAGAAAACATAATGCCCCTCTACTATCGTAGGTGGGGCATAACAAAGGAGTAGGTCCGGTAGGACTACTTTTTGGCCCCGAAATATAGCAGTTTTACGAAATTGTTTAAATGTAAACTTTTTGTTATTTATTGCACTGTGAAATGCTTCTGCTACATAAATATGTGATGTTTTTACCATTAAATGCACATATATCAGGTACTAGCATCGCCGAGTCATGCTAAATTACTGAAATCTTCACAATTTCAGCATTTTAGTTAAATTTAAACGGTTTTCGTGTAAAACGAAAATGGTCGCATTCGTGTTCATCCATAATGTTAAAATGTAAGTTGTATTTGATGATACTTCATAACATATATTAAAGTTGAGGATGAACACGGATGCGGCCACTTTCATTTTTGACAATAAACATTTGAAAAGTAAAATATTTTGGCATATTTGATAGATTTTTCATGTTTGAGCTTGAATCAGATCGTTTTTATGACAAAATCAGTTAAAATCTTTCACATAAACTGATAGAATCAAATAAAATAGACACTTAATTGTTTAAAAAGTGGTCAAAATCTTTCATCAGATTGACCTGAAATTTGAGGCCAAAATCGGTCCTTACCGGACCTACTCCTTTGACATCGAACAAGTTACCATGACGAAAAATCATAACCTAATTTGCATATTTTGTTAAATTTCGTGATTTTCCATGTTTTTTCAAATTTTAAGTATATTTTAGATTAAAAGTATGTGGGCACCCAAGAAACAATTTTATATTTGGTCACAATATGCCTATAGTTATAATAAAGCTTCTGTTAAATTATTTTGTTGTTTCTCGGCTGCGCAGGATGTTTTCACAACGGAATTAATAAATAAATTTGGTATTTTTCATTGTTTTTGTGAATACAGCACATATTATGACGTAATTGTAACGTCATCAGAAATATTTTTTGATGTTATTCATTTATATTTTTTGACCGTATTAATTTCTTAACATTATGTGCCAATTTGAAATGGCTATCAACCGTTTTATTTTGGACCAAACACTAGGCCTTAAGGTATTCGACCCATAAGAGACCACGTGACTGAAATTAGTCTCGGTCTACCGAGGTCGATTTTATCTTTTCACCTCGGTATTTTCCGGCGATTTCAATAATTTTATTTTTCACAGTTAAAAAATTAGACAAATACAAATAGTCTTTCAGTTTCCATTTTAAATTGAATAATTCAGTTGAAATATCTAATTTTAACTCCGAACATGTGTTTTGGAAGTAACGTAATAATCATATCCAATGTAAACAATAACACAAAATGGCTGACTCTGTCGTCTGTCGCGACACACAGGGGAGGTTTTCAAAGATACTACAAGAAACAAGTGAACCTGAAGATACAGAAAACATTGGAATTGACCACAGTTTGCTGCCCGGCATTGACAAACTGTTGGGGAGTACAAAGATAAATACAAGCACCTCTTGGCATTCGGATAGAAGATTGGTCGGCCATCTTAAATTTGTTCGAAATGTTATAACGGCCCTCTTATGTTAAGCCACCAGACTATAAAAGGAGATATAAAATGTGGACTGGATGGCTATCTATATATCCAGTGCACATCGTGCCTGGAATTGAACAGGATTCCATATGGATTTTTTTTTTTTTTAAAGTTCTCATGTTTTATTGATAGTTTTTCACATTTGTTAGTTGATACATCAAATACCGGTACCTTATCCCGGCCTCGTTAACCGTTAGTAGTATATAATAAATTTTGTTAGTATTTGTTAGTTTAATTTGTGTTTGAAACATACATTTTTTAATTATAATATAATCTAACTGATTGTTAGTCAATTACAAATAGAAAAAAATATAATATAAGCATATATAATTGCAAATCATTCACATTTATAATTACGTAATTTTGTACCGTATTTGACCTTTACTTTAACATCCTCATTATTGAATACAATCTACCTGACACATATTGATCATTTAGAAAAATCGTGCAGATGTCTTAATGTGATCAGATAATCGTAACTTGACGTGATTGAGGGATAATATACTTCACGTGTTAATCTTTTCGCTTTTGGATTATTATCAAAAGGTGAGATATTTTATGTTTATTATTATAGAAAAATGAATTTATTATCTTTGTTCATAATCTGTACCTTATTGTGTTTTGATTTAAGTTTTAGAATAGGTGTAATTTAAGGGTTTTTCTTTACGGCCGCTGAGGTGTCGATTTTTATATTTTATAATCTAACAGTTTAAAGATTTTTTTGAAATTTGCGAATTAACTTACTTTTACTTTTTTTTACACAGCTGTTTACTTCAAATATAATTCAAATTCTTTTTTAAAGATATTGTATATGTCGGCGGATTTTGTTCTTTGCTCCGACGTGTAAAATGATTTGTAAATTGAGAAACCTATCAACGTTATAATAAGATTTATGTCATTATAATGTCGGTCTCCTATTTTATATCCAAAGACTATATCTATTAAGTTTATTTTCTTACAGAAGTTTATGATATTCATTTTTTCTGTTATTTTATTCCACAAATCTTTTAAAAATTTACAGTCGATAAAAAAATGTTGATAATAGTCTGTGCATTTGCATAAAGTACACTCTGACGTATTATATATTTTCCATTTAAAAAGATTTTCTGTGTTCGGCAATATATAGCTAAATAATTTCCATTTATATACTTTAAGTTTGTTTGTGTATATTTCTTTGTTTGTAAATGATAAATGTGTTTAATTTGTAATGGTCTTACGCCTAATAATTTTTGCCATTTTATTAATCCAATGTTTGGAGTTATTTTGTTTTTTAAAAAATATTGATATACGGTTTTGTTATCTAGATCTGCTAAATTTATTTCTGTTTGATTCATTATGATTATTTTTTCGTTAATATTAACGCGGGTTTTAACAGATTTATTTGTTTTCAGGATATCTATCCAACATTTTGGAATAGCTTTTTTTAATATTGATAGTTCGGCTATCCAGTTGTGTTTTATTTCTAACTAATGCAGTATTGTCTTTTCGTTGATTTGACCGTTTTCGTCAATAATTTCATTTATATAGATTATATTGCTTCCGATCCAATTGAGCATCAATAATGGTTTATTTTTAATTTTTATGTTTATTATTACCCCATATAATTTCTTTGCGTATTTCTCTCAAGTTAGTGTGACCTCCACCTTTCCGTATCCAACTTTTTACAATATCCAGATAAAATTCTGGTAGTTCAGTTGTTATTTTAAGTGGTTTAAAATTTTTAAGTTCTAAATTCATTTTGAAGATAAGGAAGTTTTTCCCGTATTTATCAAAAAAGAATCTCGGAATAATTGACCAATTTTCATGTTTTGACTCCATTAGTCTTGATACCCATTTAAGTGTGTTGAAGTAGCTGTCGATATCTATCATATTAAGTCCTCCCGTACTGTAATCTGCTATGAGAGTTGACCTTTCTAATTTATCTTGTTTACCGTTCCAGATGAAATTAAAAATTTCTTTTTCTAGATTGTCACTATACATTTTATTTATGACTGTCATACTTGCTAAGTATGTAAATTGTGGGATGATAAGTGATTTGATAATAAGAATTTTACCGATGATCGTAAGATATATTTTTTTCCCAAGATTTCATGAGTTTTTTTTTGCTTTTTCAAACTATGATTCCATATGGATTAACCCACAAAGAAAAAACTAAAAATAGAAAAAAGCAAATTTAAAAAAAAAATTATTTTGTTTAAGGTTACATGTAAAGTCCTTTTTGAAAGAAAGATTAGTTAATTATACTAAATAGGTTTTTAAAATTACATACTACTTAAACCCCTTATTTGGCATGTGAGGACAAAACAAGGGGGGTCACTGTAACCCAGCTCTGTTGTTAACCTGAAATATTTTGCGGATTTTTAATTCATATTAAGAACTCTTAGACCCTCCTACTCACAATCCTTTAAAAATGTAAATTATTTTGATTGTTGTTTATTGTCTAAGTATGGGCCGAATACCTTAATGCCCCTACTTCTTTATAAAAATGACCACATGATTGATATTCATGTCGACACTGAAATGTTTAAACCATTCAAACGGAAAAACCAACGGTCTAATCTATATAAAAAAAAACGAGAAACACGTATATAAATTACTTAATCAAACGACAACTACTATACATCAGATTCCTGACTTAGGACATGTGCAAACATTTGCAGCGGGATTAAACGTTTTAATGGATCCAAACCTTCTCCCTTTTTCATAAAATCACAACATAGAAAAACACACGATAAAATATCAATTGGCAGACTTAACTCAATAAAAAAAACGTAAATTAATACACACTGAACGAATAAATTTGATCTGCGATAACTGAATGTAACTGCATCGTTAATAAAATATTAGAGTCAAACATGCAAGGCCAAAAAGCAAACAAACAAGTCCAAACAAAGCCATGGCAAGACACCACTCAGAAATAATTAACCCTTCGAAAATATTGATCAATATTCACTTTTAGAAAGAAACCGGTTTTAAAAACAATACAGGTAAATCTTGAAGTTTATACAAATGTAGTAAGAATAAGTAAGAACAGTCAAGGGGATAATTATTTTAAAAAACTATGTGGAGACCTGGCAGTAGAGAAGGCTTATTTAAGCTTTTGTAAATTTATACTTTGAGTAAGTAAAAAAGCAACTAATATTGCAGTTATGGGTGAACTTGGCAGATATCCTCTATTTTTGGAGGTTTTGTTAAATATGTTTAAATATTATATACGTTTAAAAAAATCTGATGACTTATTATTAAAAGAGGCTTTCAACCTCTCAAAATCTCTACATGATGAGCAGAAAAAGAGCTGGTATACCAGTATTCAAACTTTATTTAAATACTTTAGCATCAATGAAAATTATGCACTTAATTTAAAGACTAAGTTAAAAAACTATTTATGTAAAAAGATGCAATCAAAATATGATTTAATATGGCAAACTGAGCTTAATAATGATTTCAGAGGCAATAAACTATATGGTAACAAGCTCAGAACTTATAGACTTTTTAAAAGCAGATTTTGTTAGAAAATTACCTTTTGCAGGAAAATTTTAGATATAGACATCATTTAACAAAATTCCGTATCAGTGCTCACGATTTAGAGATTGAGAGGGGAAGGTACAAAAATCTGACAGTGTCAGAACGTATCTGTAAATTGTGTGGTACTGAGGTTGAGAATGAAATTCATTTTCTTCTTCAGTGCCACAAACTTTCAAATATTCGTTTCAATTTTTTAAATGAAATAAAACAACGGTTTAAAAATTTTAGTGGTTTACACATTTCTTTTTACACATGCTACTGTGATATCGTGACACCAAATCAAATGAATTCTTTATTTGCACAACCAACAAAAAACAATTTTGGCTATGGCAAATACATAGACAAAACAAACATAATGTAAACCGGACAATATTATAATAGATGTGATGAAAAAAAGCTATGGGTTTCCTTTCTTCAGGTCTAATGACTATTTCTTAAAAGAAACTGTTTTTACATCATTTGGTGTTGATTGATTTTGTATAAGCACAAAATAGAAACCACTAAAATACAACACAACATACAATACTATAGACTAAGGCAAAGTCACTTCAAACTCTCGGGTTAACTTGATTGACGTGATAAACTAACTATAGATAAAGGCAACAGTAGTATACCGCTGTTCAGAACTCGCAAATCTATGAACAAAAACAAAATCGGGATAACAAACTAAAACTGAGGGAAACGCATTAAATAGAAAAGAACAACGACTCAACATTAAAATGTAACACACACAGAAACGGACTAAACAATAGACAAATCACAATTTTTTTGGCTAATGTCCTCTGAAGATACTTTCATACTCCAGAAACTCGGAGAATTATTGCAAAATTTATCCTGATTTAGGAAAGTTTCCTTAAATAATGTATAGATATAGAATTGCCCAGTGACACCGCCCCCCCCCCCCACCCCCACCCCCTTATATTGTTAAACACTGTGCTTGTTGTATTCTTGTATTTGTGTTGATAGATATTTTTTGGTTTATTTTTCTTTTATAACATTTTGTCTTAATCATATTGAATCACTTGTAATCATTTGTATGTAATTAATGTTGATTGTTCTGCTCCTTGTGGGCGCTTTGATTAGCAATAAAATATATTTGAATTTAAGTAAAAATTTGAAGATATTCCAAATAATCAAAGCTGGTATATAGACAAGATCCATATAAATATAAAATAACAAAAAAGCATTATGAACAGTATCAACAGGTAAAGTTTATTCATATATGAATAATCATAATTTGTAAATAAAATTTTAAACAGACATCCTCATCTGACATTAAAATATTATTTTCATTTCTCCTTGTTTGCATATAATTATATAGCTGAGCTTTATTGCCATTTTCTTTTGACATAATTTAGTGAACTGCTTTTGCAGTCTTTTTTGGGCCGAATAAAGCGAATTGCTTTGGCAGTCCTTATTTCAGACTTTTTTGGGCACAATAAAGTGAACTGCAATTGTAGTCCTTTTAAAGTTTTTACGCTGAATAATGGTAACTGCTTTATACTATATATATTATATTATATACAACTCGTCTAAACATCAACACAACAATGTTAGATCTGTAAATTTGCTTTCGCAAATTTTTGGTTCTTCCCTCGCCGGGATTCGAACCCATGCTACTGTGATATCGTGACACCAAACCAAATGAATTCTTTATTTGCACAACCAACAAAAAACAATTTTGGCTATGGCAAATACATAGACAAAACAAACATAATGTAAACCGGACAATATTATAATAGATGTGATGAAAAAAAGCTATGGGTTTACTTTCTTCAGGTCTAATGACTATTTCTTAAAAGAAACTGTTTTTACATCATTTGGTGTTGATTGATTTTGTATAAGCACAAAATAGAAACCACTTAAATACAACACAACATACAATACTATAGACTAAGGCAAAGTCACTTCAAACTCTCGGGTTAACTTGATTGACGTGATAAACTAACTATAGATAAAGGCAACAGTAGTATACCGCTGTTCAGAACTCGCAAATCTATGAACAAAAACAAAATCGGGATAACAAACAAAAAACTGAGGGAAACGCATTAAATAGAAAAGAACAACGACTCAACATTAAAATGTAACACACACAGAAACGGGCTAAACAATAGACAAATCACAATTTATTTGGCTAATGAAGATACTTTCATACTCCAGAAACTCGGAGAATTATTGCAAAATTTATCCTGATTTAGGAAAGTTTCCTTAAATAATGTATAGATATAGAATTGCCCAGTCACACCCCCCCCCCCCCCCACCCCCAACCCCCTTATATTGTTAAACACTGTGCTTGTTGTATTCTTGTATTTGTGTTGATAGATATTTTTTGGTTTATTTTTCTTTTATAACATTGTGTCTTAATCATATTGAATCACTTGTAATCATTTGTATGTAATTAATGTTGATTGTTCTGCTCCTTGTGGGAGCTTTGATTAGCAATAAAATATATTTGAATTTAAGTAAAAATTTGAAGATATTCCAAATAATCAAAGCTGGTATATAGACAAGATCCATATAAATATAAAATAACAAAAAAGCATTATGAACAGTATCAACAGGTAAAGTTTATTAATATATGAATAATCATAATTTGTAAATAAAATTTTAAACAGACATCCTCATCTGACATTAAAATATTATTTTCATTTCTCCTTGTTTGCATATAATTATATAGCTGAGCTTTATTGCCATTTTCTTTTGACATAATTTAGTGAACTGCTTTTGCAGTCTTTTTTGGGCCGAATAAAGCGAATTGCTTTGGCAGTCCTTATTTCAGACTTTTTTGGGCACAATAAAGTGAACTGCAATTGTAGTCCTTTTAAAGTTTTTACGCTGAATAATGGTAACTGCTTTATACTATATATATTATATTATATACAACTCGTCTAAACATCAACACAACAATGTTAGATCTGTAAATTTGCTTTCGCAAATTTTTGGTTCTTCCCTCGCCGGGATTCGAACCCATGCTACTGTGATATCGTGACACCAAACCAAATGAATTCTTTATTTGCACAACCAACAAAAAACAATTTTGGCTATGGCAAATACATAGACAAAACAAACATAATGTAAACCGGACAATATTATAATAGATGTGATGAAAAAAAGCTATGGGTTTACTTTCTTCAGGTCTAATGACTATTTCTTAAAAGAAACTGTTTTTACATCATTTGGTGTTGATTGATTTTGTATAAGCACAAAATAGAAACCACTTAAATACAACACAACATACAATACTATAGACTAAGGCAAAGTCACTTCAAACTCTCGGGTTAACTTGATTGACGTGATAAACTAACTATAGATAAAGGCAACAGTAGTATACCGCTGTTCAGAACTCGCAAATCTATGAACAAAAACAAAATCGGGATAACAAACAAAAAACTGAGGGAAACGCATTAAATAGAAAAGAACAACGACTCAACATTAAAATGTAACACACACAGAAACGGGCTAAACAATAGACAAATCACAATTTATTTGGCTAATGAAGATACTTTCATACTCCAGAAACTCGGAGAATTATTGCAAAATTTATCCTGATTTAGGAAAGTTTCCTTAAATAATGTATAGATATAGAATTGCCCAGTCACCCCCCCCCCCCCCCCCCACCCCCAACCCCCTTATATTGTTAAACACTGTGCTTGTTGTATTCTTGTATTTGTGTTGATAGATATTTTTTGGTTTATTTTTCTTTTATAACATTGTGTCTTAATCATATTGAATCACTTGTAATCATTTGTATGTAATTAATGTTGATTGTTCTGCTCCTTGTGGGAGCTTTGATTAGCAATAAAATATATTTGAATTTAAGTAAAAATTTGAAGATATTCCAAATAATCAAAGCTGGTATATAGACAAGATCCATATAAATATAAAATAACAAAAAAGCATTATGAACAGTATCAACAGGTAAAGTTTATTAATATATGAATAATCATAATTTGTAAATAAAATTTTAAACAGACATCCTCATCTGACATTAAAATATTATTTTCATTTCTCCTTGTTTGCATATAATTATATAGCTGAGCTTTATTGCCATTTTCTTTTGACATAATTTAGTGAACTGCTTTTGCAGTCTTTTTTGGGCCGAATAAAGCGAATTGCTTTGGCAGTCCTTATTTCAGACCTTTTTGGGCACAATAAAGTGAACTGCAATTGTAGTCCTTTTAAAGTTTTTACGCTGAATAATGGTAACTGCTTTATACTATATATATTATATTATATACAACTCGTCTAAACATCAACACAACAATGTTAGATCTGTAAATTTGCTTTCGCAAATTTTTGGTTCTTCCCTCGCCGGGATTCGAACCCATGCTACTGTGATATCGTGACACCAAACCAAATGAATTCTTTATTTGCACAACCAACAAAAAACAATTTTGGCTATGGCAAATACATAGACAAAACAAACATAATGTTAACCGGACAATATTATAATAGATGTGATGAAAAAAAGCTATGGGTTTACTTTCTTTACATCATTTGGTGTTGATTGATTTTGTATAAGCACAAAATAGAAACCACTTAAATACAACACAACATACAATACTATAGACTAAGGCAAAGTCACTTCAAACTCTCGGGTTAACTTGATTGACGTGATAAACTAACTATAGATAAAGGCAACAGTAGTATACCGCTGTTCAGAACTCGCAAATCTATGAACAAAAACAAAATCGGGATAACAAACTAAAACTGAGGGAAACGCATTAAATAGAAAAGAACAACGACTCAACATTAAAATGTAACACACACAGAAACGGGCTAAACAATAGACAAATCACAATTTATTTGGCTAATGAAGATACTTTCATACTCCAGAAACTCGGAGAATTATTGCAAAATTTATCCTGATTTAGGAAAGTTTCCTTAAATAATGTATAGATATAGAATTGCATAGTCACCCCCCCCCCCCCCACCCCCCACCCCCTTATATTGTTTAACACTGTGCTTGTTGTATTCTTGTATTTGTGTTGATAGATATTTTTTGGTTTATTTTTCTTTTATAACATTGTGTCTTAATCATATTGAATCACTTGTAATCATTTGTATGTAATTAATGTTGATTGTTCTGCTCCTTGTGGGCGCTTTGATAGCAATAAAATATATTTGAATTTAAGGGGGTACAGAACACCTAAGAAAAGATAACTCTTACTCATAGTCTGATTCATTGCTACGTTTTAAAATTATGTGCAATATGTAAGCTTTTAAAAGATCATGATTAGAATGTTTACATTATTGCTAAGACCAGCTGTACACCCTTTGTTATTCTTTTAATCTTTTAATTCATTTAAAGTTACTCATTTTCAATAAATGAATCTTCAATGAGACATAATAGGGAAATTTCAAAGTGAAATAAATTTACCAAAAGAAAACCAGGACGTTAGAAAAGGAGGGAAACAGAAAGAGAAAGTACCATAACTGTTTTCGTTTTTTACTTGGCAATGCCTAGGTCTTAAAGAAAATGAAATAAAGTACAAAAAGTCAAAAGTCTAAGGATGCTACCATTTGATTTGAGTGGGGAGGGCTAGGATTTAAAATTTTGTCCGGATTATTTTTTTTATAGTTGTAATCATCATTATTGTGCTGCATTTTTTATTTTTCATTCTTTTACGGACCTGCAATTTTCATTAGTTTACTGAAATTGTTTTCATAAATTGTCATCCTGCTTTTTATGCCAAATTACTGATGATCCTGCCTTTGTTTGTTCAAAAGCCTGTCTTGCCTTTTTTTCAAATTTCATCCAAGCCCCCCCCCCCCCCCCCCCCCCCCCCCCCCCCCCTCCTCAAATGAGGGTGGATAGGACCTTTACCGGGACTCCGGGATCGAGTGTTTTTAAGGTCAGGATTAAGGGATTGACCCTTTCGAGATCCAGAAATTCTTTTTTCGAATTTCGGAATGTCAGGATTTCTGGACCTCAGGATTTTGTTTTTTTAAGCCGGGATTTCGGGATCAGGACCCCTCCTACCTCAAATGGTAGCTCCCTTCGACAATAAAATTTTAACAAAATAAATAAGAATCCCTGGACAATTACACAATGCTTATGTTTGTAGATCTTATCAAATTGATTAAATCAAAACTGAATTGACTCCACAATACTTTTTTTTAAACAAAACATGAGGTTTGATTTTTAAGGAAATACACTATGGCCTTAGTAATACAATGTAATGTAAAAAAGATTACGAATAATTTATAATTTTATAATTGCTGTCATATTTTTTACAGTGTAATTGAATATTTATTGCATGATTTATATTCATGTAAAAAGTTAGAAGATACCCAGAGGGATAATCAACCACCAGTGCATCATTTACATGTCACGGAACAAGGCAAAAAGAAGGAAAAAAACGTCCTTTTCAGTCCAAAAAACACTACACATATTTTTTGCTTTCTTAATTCATCTGAATAAAAAAACTTTATCTTTCTAGTATCTTTTTCCAACCTTTATCCTGACAGGTGTAGAAAATTAACGGGTGTCTTCTATTCCGTCCGCAATTTTAGGGAAAGTAAAGTCTATATTTAGAATCATAGTTGAAACTGAAACTACACATGTATGATATAAATAGAACATGTCATTTTCGCTTTATCAAATTTAAATTTCGAAGGGATAGCAAAATTTGTTATTTTCTTTTGTTGTGCATTTGTCATGTTATTAACTTGTGTATCTTTCCGAATTTTTTTTTATCAAATACAATTTTGAAATAAATATAAAAAAGAAAGTGTGGTGTTATTGCAAGTGACAAGTGAAAATGTTTCTTCTCAAGTCTCAATTCAAGATTATTACTGAATAGAGTAATCATTTTCTATAATAATAAGGGGCCCCAAAAATAATGTGAAACTTGTAACTGCCGTACGTGCTTTTAACTAAAAACCAGTTGTATCTAATTTTCATAACCTCTACAGAAATACTAAAAACATTCGATGTTTAACGAACTTAATTTAACAGTATAAGGATGTCAGCTCTAATTCATCTCTTATGAGCCGTGGTTCTTTGCACCAATGGTTTTGTCGTTAAGTTTTGAATTGTATATTTTTGAATCTGGCCAAAAGACCAATAAATTGAAAATCTTGATCATGTAAAGCAGCTGCCAACTTTAAAGCTTTTCCCTATGAATCATGTGTATTTTTGGCGTGTCATGCTTTTAATTTCAACAGCTTGTATCTCAAATGAAAAATCAGTTACATCCTTTTTTTTCCCCTGCAACTGAAAGTCGGGGGGAGGGGGGGGTTTATTGTTTTACCCCTGTCCGTCTGTCCTTCCGTCCGTCCCATTATTGGTATATAGTTATTTGGCATAACTCCTCCTACTGTTTGATTTCTAGGAAGTTTTCACTTTGCTGTCTGTTGAGTAGTTAAGTACGTACGCTGGGCTTCAATTGAAACGATTCCCTTTTCAAACAATTTTATGTGACTACATGTCCATTATTTATTCCGTGTGCATTGAATGGGTTGACATGTCATAAATCTTTCTATATTGTTGTATGGTCGATTAAAGCTTGTGTAATATGATTTTTTAAAATAAATATGAATTCATACTGACTACATAAAAGTCATGGCCCGTACAAGTGTTTCTTACCAAAAAACACATTTATCGTCCTTGAGGTCAAAGTTCAAGTTCACATGAAGGTCAAAATTTTAAGAAGGCACACCACCTCATGATGATACATCCACATGCCAAAGATGTAAGGCCTAGGTCAAAAGGCAAAAAAGTTATGGCCTACATGGTTGTGTTTTTCACGGGGAAAAAAACCATAAAGTTGACCTTGAGGTCACATTTGAAGGTCACACAAAGGTTTCCATGATGCAAGACACTTAACCCTGTGATGATACATCAACATGCTAAATAGCTAAGGCCTAGTTCTAAAGACGAACAAAAAATGTACTTTTTGAATAGATTTTGCTCTTATTTAAATGAACCAATTTGAGGGTGGGGCGTAATTTAAACTTAAATACCAAAAAATCTAATGGTTAAATTTTAAAATAATTTTGCAAGAACAACCGACTAGTATAGCACTCCAAATGCTTAGTTTTATGAAAAAATTAAACGACACATTTTTTTTCAAAAAAAAAAATCTTTTTCAAATACTAGAAGCACAGCATTCACTTTTCGGGGCTGATTCTGATACCCCCTATTAAAGTTCTGGCAAAATTTTAAATCCGGAATATAAAACTTACAAGGAAGGGGTATCAGTGAACTAATATTCACCTCAGCTATCATTATTAGCTATGCTATTGTCAATTTAGGATTAAATTTTTAAATTTTTAACAAATTCAACCCTATACCCATATTTCAGAAACTTCCAATTTTGGCCGATACTAGTATGTAAAAGATGCCATATTTGAGTTGCCAAATCTTTTAAACCTATGGTTCAAATCTTTTAAAATTTTTACAAGATGTTTAGGTTGGCCTAGTTTATCAATGAAAAAAAATTAATAAAAATTAAACGACAGGATTTTTTTGGGGTATAGTGTTGGGTACCCCCTTAAGTAAAAATTTGAAGATATTCCAAATAATCAAAGCTGGTATATAGACAAGATCCATATCAATATAAAATAACAAAAAAGCATTATGAACAGTATCAACAGGTAAAGTTTATTAATATATAAATAATCATAATTTGTAAATAAAATTTTAAACAGACATCCTCATCTGACATTAAAATATTATTTTCATTTCTCCTTTTTTGCATATAATTATATAGCTGAGCTTTATTGCCATTTTCTTTTGACATAATTTAGTGAACTGCTTTTGCAGTCTTTTTTGGGCCGAATAAAGCGAATTGCTTTGGCAGTCCTTATTTCAGACTTTTTTGGGCACAATAAAGTGAACTGCAATTGTAGTCCTTTTAAAGTTTTTACGCTGAATAATGGTAACTGCTTTATACTATATATATTATATTATATACAACTCGTCTAAACATCAACACAACAATGTTAGATCTGTAAATTTGCTTTCGCAAATTTTTGGTTCTTCCCTCGCCGGGATTCGAACCCATGCTACTGTGATATCGTGACACCAAACCAAATGAATTCTTTATTTGCACAACCAACAAAAACAATTTTGGCTATGGCAAATACATAGACAAAACAAACATAATGTAAACCGGACAATATTATAATAGATGTGATGAAAAAAAGCTATGGGTTTACTTTCTTCAGGTCTAATGACTATTTCTTAAAAGAAACTGTTTTTACATCATTTGGTGTTGATTGATTTTGTATAAGCACAAAATAGAAACCACTAAAATACAACACAACATACAATACTATAGACTAAGGCAAAGTCACTTCAAACTCTCGGGTTAACTTGATTGACGTGATAAACTAACTATAGATAAAGGCAACAGTAAGTATACCGCTGTTCAGAACTCGCAAATCTATGAACAAAAACAAAATCGGGATAACAAACTAAAACTGAGGGAAACGCATTAAATAGAAAAGAACAACGACTCAACATTAAAATGTAACACACACAGAAACGGGCTAAACAATAGACAAAATCCGATGAGAATAACAAATATAACATCAAAACCATTTACATGAATTTGGAATAGAAAAGTACAGTGACACGTCTTATAGTAAAGGTAATTCACACTCAAATAAAGGATACAATAAACAACACAACGTTTAAATGTAACACACACATAAACGAACAATAATATAACAATGGCCATATTCCTGACTTGGTTCAGGACATTTTTAAAGAAAAATATGGTTGGTTGAACCTGGTTTTATGGCATGCCAATCCTCGCACTTTAATGCCAATGTTAAATATAACATTAAAATGATTACATAAGATAACAGGACTAAAATACACATAAATAGGAGAACATATATATATTTACTATTGGTTACCTGCGCTCGCAGATGTGAAATTGAACGGAATACTCCGGTATGAGTAAAGATAACCCTGGTGAACAAGTAAGTGGTCGGTTACGTATTATTTGACGAAGACAAAGATAATACAATTAAAACCCTGTTTGTAACAAACAAAAGCATGATTGAAATTATGTTCCTTTTGATCCTGACAAGACGACCAATACTGCCTCGAATCCAATGATATACATAGAAAGTCCTCCCAATATAGATAATGCATTAAATGTGACACTTCATAAAACTACTGAATAAAAGTAAAAGTTCTGCCTTTGAATCATTACTTTCCATATATTTCTTTCTCATCTCAACTGAGAGTGATCATTTTGTTACGGTCCTATATACAAGATTAGTGGTAAAAGTTGCAATGTATCTGATGCCTAAATCTCAATCTTTTTGTTTTGTCATCTTTGCAGTAAATAATACTTGTAATTGATTTAGAATGATTATCTTCCCAAATGTTTGCGAGAACAAAGAAACCGTACAAGCTTTCCCATGATTTTCTTCAGAATAATTATCTTTTCAAATGCTTGTTCCCCCGAGGGTGACTGGGGAATAGAAATATGGTCACTTGGTCTTCTTCCGACAGGCAGTAAAACGCTTGCCGAAGTGGGGCGCCCGTTTGGCTGTGCGGGATGTATCAAGTTCGCAGTCATGTCCGGTCAGATTGGGGACGTTAAATCCGATGCCTCGTGTAAGGAGAAAAACAAACCATGTGTACTCGAAAAAAAAGTTCATACCTGCAGTTTAGTTTCTATGATCTATGTATTTTTTCAAAGTCCTTTCCTTTTGCTGGTGATCATAATAAATGGGAACAAAATGTTTATAGGAACATATATTTTATTTCAGAGTATGTTACAAGAGAAGAATTCAAGGAGTTACATAAAGAGTACAAAAGTTTCAGGGAACGCATCATCATACTTAAAGAATCTCCAGAACATACAGCTGAACACGTAGCTGAGGTAGAGTCATTGTCACGACACACAACATCCACTGATCACTTATTTACTGAGAAATCTTACAATCAGTTAGAGGACTCAGTGTGTCATTCTGACAGCCTGTTTGCTTGTGTACATGATTTATTACTACAACAGTTTACAATTGATTACATACTGACCACAGTGTAAGTGGCCAGGCTTCAAATAGCAAATGTATGGCCAAACAAAAATTTGATGCCAGACTTAATGACACCTTGGTGCCAATAGTTCTAAAAATATACCAAAAAGCAACTAAATTTGAAATAACAAAGAGAGTGCAAGCTGTTTAAAAAAAGTACTTGCTAAAAGAGAAAAAGTTACAGAAATAAAAAAATAATTGTTTATACTTTTTTTTTCATCTGTTCTTTAAGGTCTCTGAGACAACTGTATTTTGACTGTTAGAATCATGATGTTTCAGAATTATCAATGCTATAACCAATTGAGATAGTGACAGACTAGCCAGTTCCTCTTGAGTGATATGGCCTGGTTAAACCAATATTTTCCACTTCTGAGTATGATCAAAGACTAGAGGGCTCAGAGTATACATAATATGCCCCAGTAAGGTGACAAAACAGAATCAATATTCATATCATATTAACATTGTTCCGATTTTTATTATGCCGATTTGTTGATGGATATTAAGCATACATCTAAGACTTAAAATTCAGTTAAGCTTATAATATCTAATACTAAAACTTTCACACTACATTTGTAAATTAATTAGTTTAGTAAAAGTTTATTAATGAAAATAACTTTTATACATTTTTTTTTCAAATTGTAAACAGTAACAGTCACGACGTGCAATATTTAATGACAATGCAAGAATTTCGTTCACATTAAACGATAACACCAGACATCCAATATTAAGAGTATTCATCATGCATGGCTCAACTGTTACAAAAAAGAAACTGATGTATGTACAGTTCTGATATCGGGCAGACCATTTTTCTTTGAGAACTTTATTGATTGAAAATCAAGGTATCATACTTTTATGTTAACTGGAAATAATGTGATTTAGAAAAGATCGATTTAATTGATTTTGGTTTTAATACCATAATACATTTTAATAAAATATGTTATTGTTTCACATTTTAAATGTAGATTTTCTGACACACTCCGTACAGAGCAGGAACAATAGAAACAAGAGTGAGGAGGTGGCACAGAACTTTGAAAGTGTGTGTCATGCTTGTGGAGACAACCTTAAACAAGACACTACTTTGATAATCGAGGATCTAATAAAGTTAATTGACATAACAAAAAGGAATCCCTTCTACGTATTGTTTAAGACATTGTGGTACAAGTTCAGAGCAATAAACGTTAAGTTATTTGTAAAGGTGTTAAATTAAAGAAAATAAGATCTTAAACCACCTACATGGATGTTTAGCAGATCTCAAGTCCTGGACCAGATCTTCTTCCAGGAAATTTGAGAGAGATTTATTCGAAAACCACTTTGTAGGGTCACTGATAGTATTCCCAACAGTAAGGTATAGCGTCCATGGTTTAATACCAAATAAGGCGTCCGTGCGCGACTCATTTGAAAATTTTGACGATTACATAAATATACGAATCTTTATAAAATCTATAATACTAAAATTACGAGGTCCAATTTGTCAGCCGTCTAAGTCCGGTCTTCAACATGGCACCTTGGCTCACGCTGAACAGCAAGCATTGAAGGGCCTCAAAAATAAATAGTGTAAAACCATTCAGACAGGAAAACTCAAAACAGAAACAAGAAACACTTATGAGAAGGCAAAGTAAAAGAGACTGGAAAATTGGGCAGAAGTGAGCAAGAAGCTGTACCAGAAAGGACTTCAAAAGCAATATGTAACTTGCTCTACCTGCAATCAGTGTAGCATTAATACAACCGACCTTTAAAGATGAATTGATTGCATAAATTACCATGCTACCTGTTAACCGTACTTGAAAAACCGCCATGAATTCCCTCATCTTCATATTTTTGAGAAGTGGATGGTAAGTGTTTGTCTGCTTTAATTCCTTGCACAGAGATTTTGGTCTTAATTTCTTGATGAATTACAACCTTAATTATTAAGCTGATTATTTTTGGCATCATACACCTTAGCCTACAGACTATCTTTGGGTCACTTGATGAATTACAACCTTTATTATTAAGCTGATTATTTTGGCATCATACACCTTAGCCTACAGACTATCTTTGGGTCACTTGATGAATTACAACCTTTATTAGTAAGCTGATTATTTTTGCATCATACACCTTAGCCTACATACTTTATCTTTGGGTCATAGTTCAACTTGGTATACAGTCTTTAACTGGTGGTTACAGTAGATGTTTTTTTTTATTGATTATGCCAAGCTCTTTCAACCTGCTGTTCATCTTGGAAGGGACGGACTTCATGTTAATAGAAATGGTGCTTTTATTTTGAAGATGACTTTAGAGATCTATTTAGCAGAGAGACAAAAGTGTGTGACATATATGTACAATTCGTGCTTTTGTGAACTTCGTTCCTGTTTTTTTGTCACATATTGGTAACTTAAGACTTTGTGTGTTTGCTGACCCAGGGCAGTTATATCAGAATTGTAACTGTTCTTTCGGCATGCATGCCGAGCATCTGTCATGATATCTACTGAATTGTCATTGATATCGGCATTTGTCACATTGATAAATGGGACAGTCTTTAACTTTTCTTCAGATATAGCATCGCTAATTGATATATCCCTAAAGTATTTAACGGATTCACCATATATTTCCGCAGTTTTAGTCCGAAATCGTTTACTAGAAATGCCAATTCCCGAAAAATCTGAAAATCTCTCATATTGGATGTTCAGAATTCCACTACACATGTAGGAATGGAACATCCTTGTAATTAATATAATAGTCCCCATGTAGATTTGGTGAAGAATTCCAAAACAAATATCTCTGGTATAAGTCCTGTGACAATAAGGTCATCCTTGCCACATGTCCACATTTCTCATAATTCATTATTTTCAGGTTTCTGAATGTTTCATGGAATATAAATAGTTTCTGGATCTGGGAATATGTGCACACAAAAGTTTCATTTGGATCTATATCTAGTGTTGACTCACTCTTTCAGAATGTAATACTATCATCAGAAAGAATTTCATTTTTGTTCACTGATGTATCTGATATTTCTGTAGACATTGATGGTTTCTGGTTCAAATCCAATTAATCTGTTGAATAATTCTGTATTAGTTTTTAAATGAAGCAACTTCTTTGCAGATTCAAATTTCTTTTCAAATTCCAGTTTCTTGTCTGTTGTGTCAAAATAAAATTCTATTGTTTTTCTGATTTTCCTTTCATATGTGTAATTCTTTGGAGTACCATCAACTAAACGCTTTCTGCATGACACCTTTGATTAATGAACATTTGTAATATCACATAGTGGAGACTTATATTCATCCATGACTAAAAATTATGTTAGACTCTTTTCAATAGTGCGCACTTTTTCAAACTGAATTGAAATAATAGGCCAGCCAATCATAACCAAGATAGTTGTCACATGGCTGAACATGTGATGAAACATATGTATCAAATTACCCCTGCATCAACTGAATCAAGATGACCACCAGGATGGAAATGAAATTGTTAGCTTCAGAGAGACAAAATTGCAAAATTTATTGAGGATCAAGGCTGGACAGACATAATAACAAGTTAGTTATTTTTTTTCTTTTTATAGACCAAAAATTTATTAAGTATTTACATACTATTCTGATAAAAAGTTAAATTGCTGGTTACTAAATGTACAGGCATGTGTTTAATAAAAGTTTCTATTATTTTGTTCTCTGAACTTTGTTTTCAATATTGGAATGTTAAAAATATTAATTATCCAGCCTTTTTTTTATTATTATTATTTTTGTTTTTTGTTTTCCAGAAGTAAAAGACTATCAGCCAAAAGATAATCAAAGAGCTGAAAGCTCTGAGGAAAAATGACGCCACTGTCTCTTATATTGGGATAGTTTTTATGCAAGTCTTGATTTTCACATACCTTAATTAGTTTAACAATGCAACATGTCTCGTAAGCATATAATTGATATTTGTATATGTGTGTGAAGTGAAGGTGACAACTGGCTGTTTTTTTTTTAAGACAAATGAATAGGTCAAGACTACCTGAATTGTACAAATAAATACCGTAGAAAGGCTTGTATATTTCTCTCTGGTACATAGTCTGAATCTGGGTCCGTTCGCGCCCATTCACGTTTGCTCCCACTCATGTTCGCCCCCTTTCACTTTCACACCCTACATGGTCGCACCCAATCTTAATTGGTTTTGTGTTTAATAACTCTGTAAGCAAGTGTTTTCTTATAAGTATAATGGTTGTCATTGTCTCAAAATAAAGTGTTGAATAAATCTTAATCATGTTTTGGATAGGGTATTGTTAAAAATAATAATAATCCTTTCTAAATAAAGTGGTATTTTGTCAACGTTTTATTTTGTGTTGAATAACTCTTAATCATGTTTTGGTTAGTGTATTGCTATAACTTTGTTTCATTGACTTGTTTCAAAATAAAGTGAGATTCTGACTGTTTTTTTCTGTGTGTTGAATAAATTTTATCATGTTTTGGTTATAATAGTGGATTGCTATATTTTGGTTCCTATATTTTATTGCTTCGTTGTTTCAGTTCAAAGGGACCAAGCTGTTAAAAACAATTATCTTTTGTGTTTTTCCTTTAAAATCTTCAATGTTTTACTCATACCAAGCTATAAATACATTCAGTATTTACACCAAAGCAATTTAAAACAACAATCATGATTTTCCAACTATTCAACTTGAATTTGAATTAAAATTGGGCGCGAATGAGTAGAGTGCGAACGGACCTTGGGTGCGAACGTGAGAGCTGCGAACGTGTAGGGTGCAAAAGTGTATTGGGCGCGAACAGACCTGATACCACAGTCTGAACCCCCTTCTCCCACAAAATATTAAGTAAATAATCTTTTTGTTACTGTTATCAAAGGTCTAATGAAACTCAAGTAATTGCAAACATTTGTCAAATAATTCTAGTCAAACCGGCACCTGGTTAAATTGGCACCTGGACAAATCAGCACCTGGTTAAATCGACACCTGATATAGTCAATTCATCACCCATGTTAAATATATATTTTTAACAGTATTTTAAGCAAAAGAGTATAAATAAGAAAGGGGTTGCCAGAATTTTTTTCAGTCTTTAAGCAAATAGAGTTAAATACTAACTTTCACATTTTTGGGTGTTCATGTACATTTTGTATATATTTATTTTTCTCAACTAAATGACTTTTTTGGTGTATTTTTAATGATATGTATATGAGTAGTCCAAATAATTATTACGTCTGGCAAGGCTTTTTAGCTCACCTGGCCCAAAGGGCCAAGTCAGCTTTTCTCAGCACTTGGCGTCCGGCGTCCGTCGTCCGTCGTCGTCTGGCGTCGTTAACTTTTACAAAAATCTTCTCCTCTGAAACTACTGGGCCAAATTTAACCAAACTTGGCCACAATCATCATTGGGGTATCTAGTTTCAAAAATGTGTCCGGTGACCCGGTCAACCAACCAAGATGGCCGCCATGGCTAAAAATAGAACATAGGGGTAAAATGCAGTTTTTGGCTTATAACTCAAAAACCAAAGCATTTAGAGCAAATCTGACATGGGGGTAAAATTGTTCATCAGGTCAAGATCTATCTGCCCTGAAATTTTCAGATGAATCGGACAACCCGTTGTTGGGTTGCTGCCCCTGAATTGGTAATTTTAAGGAAATTTTACTGTTTTTGGTTATTATCTTGAATATTATTATAGATAGAGATAAACTGTAAACAGCAATAATGTTCAGCAAAGTAAGATTTACAAATAAGTCAACTGACCCATTTGGGTCAGTTGACCCCTTTAGGAGTTATTGCCCTTTATAGTCAATTTTTAACCATTTTTCGTAAATCTTAGTAATCTTTTAGAAAAATCTTCTCCTCTGAAACTACTGGGCCAAATTTAACCAAACTTAACCATAATCATTATTGGGGTATGTAGTTTAAAAAATGTGTCCGTTGACCCGGCCAACCAACCAAGATGGCCGCCATGGCTAAAAATAGAACATAGGGGTAAAATGCAGATTTTGGCTTATAACTCAAAAACCAAAGCATTTAGAGCAAATCTGACAGGAAGTAAAATTGTTGATCAGGTCACGATCTATCTGCCCTGGAATTTTCAGATGAATCGGATTATCGGTTGTTGGGTAGCTGCTCCTGAAATGGTAATTTTAAGGAAATTTTGCTGTTTTTGGTTATTATCTTGAATATTATTATAGATAGAGATAAACTGTAAACAGCAATAATGTTCAGCAAAGTAAGATCTACAAATAAGTCAAACAAGACCAAAATGGTCAGTTGACCACTTTAGGAGTTATTGCCCTTTATAGTCAATTTTTAACCATTTTTCGTAAATCTTAGTAATCTTTTACAAAAATCTTCTCCTCTGAAACTACTGGGCCAAATTTAACCAAACTTGGCCACAATCATCATTGGGGTATCTAGTTTCAAAAATGTGTCCGGTGACCCGGTCAACCAACCAAGATGGCCGCCATGGCTAAAAATAGAACATAGGGGTAAAATGCAGTTTTTGGCTTATAACTCAAAAACCAAAGCATTTAGAGCAAATCTGACATGGGGTAAAATTGTTCATCAGGTCAAGAACTATCTGCCCTGAAATTTTCAGATGAATCGGACAACCCGTTGTTGGGTTGCTGCCCCTGAATTGGTAATTTTAAGGAAATTTTACTGTTTTTGGTTATTATCTTGAATATTATTATAGATAGAGATAAACTGTAAACAGCAATAATGTTCAGCAAAGTAAGATTTACAAATAAGTCAACCTGACCCAAATGGTCAGTTGACCCCTTTAGGAGTTATTGCCCTTTATAGTCAATTTTTAACCATTTTTCGTAAATCTTAGTAATCTTTTAGAAAAATCTTCTCCTCTGAAACTACTGGGCCAAATTTAACCAAACTTGGCCATAATCATTATTGGGGTATGTAGTTTAAAAAATGTGTCCGTTGACCCGGCCAACCAACCAAGATGGCCGCCATGGCTAAAAATAGAACATAGGGGTAAAATGCAGATTTTGGCTTATAACTCAAAAACCAAAGCATTTAGAGCAAATCTGACAGGAAGTAAAATTGTTGATCAGGTCACGATCTATCTGCCCTGGAATTTTCAGATGAATCGGATTATCGGTTGTTGGGTAGCTGCTCCTGAAATGGTAATTTTAAGGAAATTTTGCTGTTTTTGGTTATTATCTTGAATATTTTTATAGATAGAGATAAACTGTAAACAGCAATAATGTTCAGCAAAGTAAGATCTACAAATAAGTCAAACAAGACCAAAATGGTCAGTTGACCACTTTAGGAGTTATTGCCCTTTATAGTCAATTTTTAACCATTTTTCGTAAATCTTAGTAATCTTTTACAAAAATCTTCTCCTCTAAAACTACTGGGCCAAATAAAATCAAACTTGGTCAGAATCATCATTGGGGTATCTAGTTTAAAAATTGTGTCCAGTGACCCGGCCAACCAACCAAGATGGCCGCCATGGCTAAAAATAGAACATAGGGGTAAAATGCAGTTTTGGGCTTATAACTTAAAAACCAAAGCATTTAGAGCAAATCTGACAGTGGGAGAAATTGTTTATCAAGTCCAGATCTATCTGCTCTAAAATTTTCAGATGAATTGGACAACTGGTTGTTAGGTTGCTGCCCCTGAATTGGTAATTTTAAGGAAATTTTGCTGTTTTTGGTTATTATCTTGAATACTATTATAGATAGAGATAAACTGTAAACAGCAATAATGTTCAGAAAAGTAAGATTTACAAATAAGTCAACATGACTGAAATGGTCAATTGACCCCCTAAGGAGTTAATGTCCTTTATAGTCGATTTTTAAAAATTTTCATAAAATTTGTAAATTTTTACTAACATTTTCCACTGAAACTACTTGGCCAAGTTCATTATAGATAGAGATAATTGTAAGCAGCAAGAATGTTCAGTAAAGTAAGATGTACAAACACATCACCATCACCAAAACACAATTTTCATGCGCGTAGCTACGTTTACGTCAAAACGCCCGGGCGTACACTTGAATTTGGTAAAACAAAATATTTTCATCTAGATATTATTAAAAGAATTGGTTAACAGTACATCAACCTTCTAAGTCTTTCTTCAATTGCTTGTAATTGAGACTACTATAACATAGTATATAGTAGTCTCAGCTTGTAATTGAGAATAAAAATGACAAAATTGGTGTCATATTTATATATTTATTCATTTTCTGTCAAAGTCTAAATCTTCCGTGATTTCTATACTCTATACTTGATTGAACAGTACGAATATATATGTAAAAATCGATTTTAGATATACAAAACTTGCAGAAGTTTAACCCTCCCCCTGACCCCCAAACTACAAATGTATTTGATTTAAGTTTTTTATCCTACATCGATCGTTTTATGTCGTCCCTTACTACACTATGTATACGTGTTTTAGTCGATTTTAGTCTCTGATGCATGATTTTTTATTATTAATTGGTTTTGGCTTTTAACTAGCTGTCAGTAACTGCGAGTACTCTCAAATCGTATTTTCTTGTTAATTCGACCTGTTGATACTGTTTATAATGCTTTTTTGTCATTTTTTATTTATACGGATCTTGTCTGTACACCAGCTTTGATTATTTGTAATATCTTCACTTATTCTTACAACATTTGTATAAACTTCAAGATTATAAAAAAACCGGTTTTTTTCTAAAGTGAACATTGATTGGTTAAATATTTCTCAGTCATGTCCTGTTTTTGAATTTGTTTGTTAGCTTTTTGGTCATGAATGTTTGTCTCTAATATTTAATTAACTGTACATTTGTATTCAGATATCGCAGATCAAATTTATTCGTTCATTGTTTAATCATACGTTTTTTGATTGAGTTAAGTCTGCCAATTGATATTTTATCGTGTGTTTTTCTTTGTTGTGATGTTATGCTATTGTTTCAGAAAAAGGGAGAAGGTTTGGATCCATTAAAACGTTTAATCCCGCTGCAAATGTTTGCACCTGTCCTAAGTCAGGAATCTGATGTACAGTAGTTGTCGTTTGTTTATGTAATATATACGTGTTTCTCGTTTCTCGTTTTGTTAATATAGATTAGACCGTTGGTTTTCCCGTTTGAATGGTTTTACACTAGTAATTTTGGGGCCCTTTATAGCTTGTTGTTCGGTGTGAGCTAAGGCTCCGTGTTGAAGGCCGTACTTTAACCTATAATGGTTTACTTTTTAAATTGTTATTTGTATGGAGAGTTGTCTCATTGGCACTCACACCACATCTTCCTATATCTATGTAGAAATGCCCATGTTTTTAAAACAGAAAATTTTCGGCAAATGGGCATTACAGAATCACAGCTATGCATTAGTTATAAGAAAGGGGGCGGGGCGGACTACTTCCTACATGTATATACAATGTACAAGGTGGTAGGACGTTTTTTTTTTGGCATTTTGGTATTCCACGTTTTACATTACACACCACATGAAATGTAAACAATATTGGAAAATGTAAAAAATTTACCTAAGCAATATAAGAAAAGGTATACATTCATGACATTACTAGAATCTAAATTATATGAAAAGGGTAGGGTAACAGAACCCGAGCGGCACCCCCTATCAATTAACTATTGAAGTGGACCCCACCCCCCAGGCAATACTGGACCATTCTGAATTAAATCAAAATGTCATTTATTTCCAAAATAAGAGACAACTATTATTAAAGGAGTATGTTCGATAAGGTCATAAAATGGCCCCCTTTTTTAGCGAAAATTCAAATTCGGATTTATTTACCAATATCACGATAAATTATAGCTAATATATTGACTAGATAGGATGTAAGCAATTTTATTGAAAATTTCACGTTTCTGCGTTTCATTATGACGTCATTATGATCTTCAGTGCTGTTCAACTTTGTACCTTTTTCACTTTCGATCTTTTATATCTGGGCGTTATGTATTCGGGTTTAGTTTTCTGTAATTAGTTAAGGGGGTGACCAACACCAACATTTCGCCATTTTGACCCAGATATTGACCAACACATTTTAGTGTATATCTTAATAAACTTATGAAAAAAGTTAATGAATCTTTCCCCAAATGTTCAACACAATAGTTGACATACATATATATACTTACTAAGTTGTTTTTTGATAAAATAAAGAAATTATTAACATCCAAACATTGACTCTGGGCGGGTACATATGCTGCCCTATTGTACGAACGATTTTCCAGAAAACAAGTGAATATCACTTCTTTCACCATTTATCTAAAACAAAGGCGTCTTAGAATTTCCAATTTGTACTCCATTCATGAGATATCTTCATTGAAACACGGGTGGTGGTTGTTCAAATTTGAAACCATTTTGAACTGGAACTACTTTCTGAAAAATGTATGGAGCGCACTTCAGCTCAAATACAGAATGTCGGTAAGAATGGAAACTAAATTTTTTTTTCTGCTCAATTTTTGTTTCTGTTTATAAAATAAAGTAATGATTATATAAATAGGGTAAAATATGTATTTATTGGTGTGCAGTTGTCTTAAATGTTTAATTTATTTGTTCCTGTCACACTAACATCTTTATAATGTCAACCAACGATAATAAGGCATATATGTGTTAAATTAAGCTCCAGAAAAGATCAGCAAATGAGTGTCTACAACAGCGTGGTTTGCTGTTGAATAGTGAAATGAATGTTTATCCTATAAATAAAAATACACATATATGACGTTTGTTTGATGTTCAACTGACGCAGAAGCAAACGCCAATGTGTAGGATGATCACTGACGGTAATTTGTAATGAAGTTTTTCTGATTTGACGAATAGTAAAACGATAGACAATACATATAGCGTTCAATATCGACCATTAAAAAAGGGTTCGCGGGTCAACTTTCGTCCTCCGGTAACAGAAGATTGCAAATTAGGCGATCATCGGATAACGGATAATTTTTTTCGGCAATGTGTTGCTGGGATACCATTACTAACACACCGATTGTTCTTTCAGGCCTATATTGCCTACCGTTAATTTTAAATTACAAATCAGCTGTGTTCAATGAAATTGTACCGAATTTATTCTTACACAGACGATTTTTCAACTTTATTTTGTAATCTCAAAATCAAAAATGTTTTGTATTGCTTAAAATGCAAATAAAAACAAATGAGCCTGAACTGTACACATAGTTATGCATTATAGTATTGGAACAGCGATTTCATTGCTGGCATTGTACAATTGCCGTGAAGCGTTTAATAATGAGCAAATCACATTGTCCACAAGACATATAGAACGCATGATTGTCAGTCGGATCCAGTGTTCGAAGCTATTTTAGCTTAATTTGTGAGAGCTGCATTTTTACTGTTAATTTATTGAACCTGCTACACAAGGATTTACAGGAAACGGATCTTTTTTAGTTACTTTGTATGGTGTTTAACGTAAAATTGGACCTATATTTCAACAATATCAAGACAAGAATAAGGTGTAATACATTGAACTTGTATATTTTTTAATAGTGGCAGTGCTGTTGAGAGTTTTTCGCAATTAGCACACATTACCCGGCCACAATTTATTACACTCGCAAGCCAGCTTTGACAATAACGTAAATATTATGATATCTCCGGAAACGGCTACGTGTGTCTGGTATGATATATAGTAAAGGCCACACCTGGAAGATCAAAACAAAATAAGCATCAATACAAAACTAGAGGCTCTCAAGAGCCTGTATCGCTCACCTGATTCTACTTGGGTTTTTGAAATCATATAAAAAAATATAAAATTTGGCAAAAAGTGACAACACAACCTCATTTATAAGGAAAGGAACATGTTTAATTTCATTCAAAAGTCCCCCACTGGCAGCCATCTTGGATGACGGATCGGCTACAAAGTAACAACACTTGGTCAGCACCTCATAAGGAACATTCATGCCATGTTTGGTTTTATTCCATTCAGTGGTTCTCTAAAAGAAGTCATTTGTATGCATTTCCAATAGGGTCCTATGTTAACCTAAGTCCCCTGCTGGCGGCCATCTTGGATGATGGATCGGCTACAAAGTAACAACACTTGGTCAGCACCTCATAAGGAACATTCATGCAATGTTTGGTTTTATTCCATTCAGTGGTTCTCTAAAAGAAGTCATTTGTATGCATTTCCCATAGGGTCCTATGTTAAACTAAGTCCCCCGCTGGCGGCCATCTTGGATAATGGATCAGCTACAAAGTAACAACACTTGGTCAGCACCACATTAGGAACATTCATGCCATGTTTGATTTCATTCCATTCAGTGGTTCTCTAAAAGAAGTCATTTGTATGCATTTCCCATAGGGTCCTATGTTAAACTAAGTCCCACGCTGGCGGCCATCTTGGTTGATGGATCAGCTACAAAGTAACAACACTTGGTCAGCACCACATAAGGAACATTCATGCCATGTTTGGTTTCATTCCATTCAGTGGTTCACTAGAAGAAGTGATTTGTATGCATTTCCCATAGGGTCCTATGTTAAACTAAGTCCCCCGCTGGCGGCCTTCTTGGATAATGGATCGGCTACAAAGTAACAACACTTGGTCAGCACTCCATAAGGAACATTCATGCTATGTTTGGTTTCATTCCATTTAGTGGTTCTCTAGAAGAAGTCATTTGTATGCATTTCCCATAGGGTCCTATGTTAAACTAAGTCCCCCGCTGGCGGCCATCTTGGATGATGGATCGCCTACAAAGTAACAACACTTGGTCAGCATCCCATAAGGAACATTCATGCTACGTTTGGTTTTATTCCATTCAGTGGTTCTCTAAAAGAAGTCATTTGTATGCATTTCCCATAGGGTCCTATGTTAAACTAAGTCCCCGGCTGGCGGCCATCTTGGATGATGGATCGGCTACAAAGTAACAACACTTGGTCAGCACTCCATAAGGAACATTCATGCCATGTTTGGTTTCATTCCATTCAGTGGTTCACTAGAAGAAGTCATTTGTATGCATTTCCAATAGGGTCCTATGTTAAACTAAGTCCCCGCTGGTGGCCATCTTGGATAATGGATCGGCTACAAAGTAACAACACTTGGTCAGCACTCCATAAGGAACATTCATGCTATGTTTGGTTTCATTCCATTCAGTGGTTCTCTAGAAGAAGTCATTTGTATGCATTTCCCATAGGGTCCTATGTTAAACTAAGTCCCCCGCTGGCGGCCATCTTGGATGATGGATCGGCTACAAAGTAACAACACTTGGTCAGCACCCCATAAGGATAATTCGTGCTATGTTTGGTTTTATTCCATTCAGTGGTTCTCCAAAAGAAGTCATTTGTATGCATTTCCCATAGGGTCCTATGTTAAACTAAGTCCCCGGCTGGCGGCCATCTTGGATGATGGATCGGCAACAAAGTAACAACACTTGGTCAGCACCTCATAAGGAACATTCATGCCATGTTTGGTTTCATTCCATTCAATGGTTCTCTAAAAGAAGTCATTTGTATGCATTTCCCATAGCGTCCTATGTTAAACTAAGTCCCCCGCTGGCGGCCATCTTGGATGATGGATCGGCTACAAAGTAACAACACTTGGTCAGCACCTCATAAGGAACATTCATGCCATGTTTGGTTCCATTCCATTCAGTGGTTCTCTAGAAGAAGTTCAAAATGTAAATTGTTAACGACGACGACGACGACGGACGACGACGACGGACGACGGACGACGGACGCCAAGTGGTGAGAAAAGCTCACTTGGCCCTTCGGGCCAGGTGAGCTAAAAAGAAAACAGGAAAGGACAACAATGATATACCCATCAATAATAGGCAAACGACAAACCAAGCCCTCTTCACGACAAATCTTTGCCAGATCGACCTGTTCCTATCAAATTATGGAAATTGATATAGTTTGGTTACATAGCGTGTTGTTCAATGATATTTAGACAAAATTATGAAAACGTCATGCAATTAGGGTAGTGGAAAATTCACATACAACAATTTTCACTTTCGCTCACAGATGAAGTTCGTCATAATTATAATGCTGCAGGCACATATTAAGTGGCAAATGCTTACCTACTCGTACACTCATAACCAACATCTTCATTAAATATAGTGCATAATTACTCAGTTATATATTAGGTATCGTCCGTAAAGCAAATGATTTTTGTTGTCTTGTCCTTGGTGTGTGGGCGGATTTTTTTTTCACTGTTGTCATTCGTCGTTATTCCGTTTAATAAAGAGATGTGGACGTGCAAAAAAATAAAACCTGCTTAATACCGTCATAATTTTTCGGACAGCTGCGTTAAGAACAAATGTATTTGCTTATTGTTGTCACCTTGTATAATGATAGTGGTCAACTGTGGACGTTGTGTTTATAAATTTCAGTTTCAGATGCTTTATAATGTTTGTGCTATTTGCTCTCTATTCTTTTGAGATGGGCGGATGCTGCAATATAAAAATCCTGGAGGTCCCCCTCTTAATTATTGTCTTGTATGTTTCATACTCTCATAAACAGCCAGACAATTATTGCAACAACATTTATCCATTATAAATAATCTACATGAACATTAAAAGTCTACCAGATATTGCAAAATCGTATGCCGAAATTAATAATAGACATGACCAAGACATAGCACTCTCTCAATATGTTAAAAATTAAAATAAACACGAGTCTCCTGGTATTCTGTAATGGTTCACCTAAGCATTTGGCAACCCCTTATCATGTAAGGGACATAACATTTTATGCAATTTACATTTATTTCTTTCGAGATGTTCTGGAGATGGAAGTTCAAAATGTCTTCACCAATCAGACAGGTAGCTTAATTCTCGGATAGAAACTAGGTATCGCACGTATGTAATACTGGCATTTTCAAACACAAGGTAATAGAGAGTTGTTTCAATAAATATGTGTACAAAATCTCTTTTCCACAACATTTCTATGCTTGTCTTCCACCAATTCTATGTTTGTAAAACAATTAGTTTAAGGGGGTTCAATTTATCTTCTTGTATTTGAGAACAACATTTGTATGTTTTTTTTCCTTTCAACATTTTGAAATGGGGTCATGATAGAACTATTAATTTTCCGCAAATTTGGGTATGGATTTGCCATTTGGTTGCTAAAAAGATATTTGTTTGATTGGAAACATTGCTTATTTGCACATCAGCCATTTTCGCAATCTAGGATAGTAGACTGGATGATCACTCATAGACTTTTTGGTAAAAACAATTTTTGTTCCACTTACTGGTTCTGAAGAAGAATTTTTTTCTCACATTTCTTAATTTCAACAAATGAGAGGCCTTGGTGGAAATCTCAAATGGGGGGAAAGGTTACCCTACATTATTTTTTGAAGAACACCTAGATGAGTATTCAAGCAAAGTTTTGTGTAGCTCTGCACAAGTCATTTTTGAGAACAAGATGAAAATGTGAAAAAGTTAACAAAATTAAGACAACAGCGAACAAAAAGTGATGAAAAAACCTGAGCAGTTTGCACTGGTAAAAATTTATATGAAAACTGGACCATGAAATTGAGGTTTAGGTGAAACAACACATGTCCATGTAGCATGTTCTTATCAGGATGCATCAACTTAACAAATATTTTTGACCTACCAGTAGTCTGTGAACATGACAAGTGCATGCAAAGTTTGTGTGAATAATGCCTGTGTGACATACACCCATCAGGATGCATCAACACTCCAATCCACTTCTTGTTTACATGGATTTATACTCAAAGAGAAGCAGCAAAACATATTCTTTTTTCTTATTAAATTTGAAGGAAACTTTTTGCACCTTCAGCAAATATATACTTGATAGGTCCCGACATTTTAGGCATGACAAATTTTTCATGTCTACAGTGGGTGAAAATAACTTAGTTAGCACAATGTTTACCAAAACCAGATTTTAAAATATATATTTATATACAGATAGGGTGTCCGGTGGTTAATGATGATTTAAAAAATCACTGTCTCCGATGGATCCTAGTACCAGAGACTTTAATATAAACTGTAACCCAAGATTCCTGGTGTGTGCAAATCATAAAATTTTTGAAGTATGATATAGGAACATCATTTTAAATGATGTCATTGTAGCGTCATGCCTTAACCGGCATGCTTTGTGTGCAGGTCAAGGTCCTCCCAAGGGGTCATAAAAAATTTACCATATATATACAGATATATGCATGTTTGAACAGATATATACATGTTTGGGTATCAGAGTTTGATTATTTACTTGTTTCCTCTATTTCAAATAAGGTGACAATATCAATTTCTGGTCAACATTTGTATAGGTTAATAAACATAAAAGACATGGTTTCACAAACATTTAGACATGGCATAAGTTTATCATTTTTACAGTGAATTAAATGTGCCTGTCCCTAACATAATAAATGCATTGTATTGGAAAGTTCAATATATTTTATCTTCAACAATAGGCTAGCATTAACAACTCGGATGTGCACTGGGGTGGTATAATTGTCATTTGCAACTTTGTCCAGACAGATTAAAAATGAACTACTCATGATTTGTTTGTTTGAATGGTGTTTTACGTCAAATGAGCAGTATTTCAGCTATATCATGACGAGAACAAGGTGAAGTGCATTGAAATTGTCTGCTGTGACTAGACCAGCACGCTGAGCTGGATTTGTTTCAACAGTGCTAGCACACTGGAGAACTGCCCGCAGTTAGACAGACACCCCACTCAGACACATTATACTGATTCTGAGCCAACCAGCCGTTGCTCTCACAACTGAATGCCACATGCTTGGCGGAAAAGCAGCAACTACTTATTTTTAAGTCTTCTGGTTTGACCCGACCGGGGATCAAACCCTGGTCTCCCACTCTTGAAGGCGAGCACGCTACCAATTGCGCCACAGAGTGGTTAAAACTAATTATGACAGAACATTTAGTAAATATTTAACAATTGTATTATAATTTATCAAGCATTGACCCTGTGTAAACAAATCCTAAATTATATCTTATTACATAAAATACTTACAAAAATACATCAGGAATTGGTTATGACTAATAAAAAATTAACTCTACAATACAACACAAGAACTACAATGTGATAACATATGTTCTATAAATAAGTTAATATTAAGCTTTAGTTTGAAAACATATCTAAACTAGAGGCTCTCAAGAGCCTGTATCGCTCACCTGATTCTACTTGGGTTTTTGAAATCATATGAAAAAATATAAAATTTGGCTAAAAGTGACAACACAACCTCATTGATAAGGAAAGGAACATGTTTAATTTCATTCAAAAGTCCCCCACTGGCGGCCATCTTGGATGGCGGATTGGCTACAAAGTAACAACACTTGGTCAGCACCTCATAAGGAACATTCATGCCATGTTTGGTTTTATTCCATTCAGTGGTTCTCTAAAAGAAGTCATTTGTATGCATTTCCCATAGGGTCCTATGTTAAACTAAGTCCCCTGCTGGCGGCCATCTTGGATGATGGATCTGCTACAAAGTAACAACACTTGGTCAGCACCTCATAAGGAACATTCATGCAATGTTTAGTTTTAATCCATTCAGTGGTTCTCTAAAAGAAGTCATTTGTATGCATTTCCAATAGGGTCCTATGTTAAACTAAGTCCCTGCTGGCGGCCATCTTGGATAATGGATCGGCTACAAAGTAACAACACTTGGTCAGCACCACATTAGGAACATTCATGCCATGTTTGATTTCATTCCATTCAGTGGTTCTCTAAAAGAAGTCATTTGTATGCATTTCCCATAGGGTCCTATGTTAAACTAAGTCCCATGCTGGCGGCCATCTTGGATGATGGATGGGCTACAAAGAAACAACACATGGTCAGCACGGCATAAGGAACATTCATGCAATGTTTGGTTTCATTCCATTCAGTTGTTCTCTAAAAGAAGTCATTTGTATGCATTTCCCATAGGGTCCTATGTTAAACTAACTCCCCCGCTGGCGTCCATCTTGGATGGCGGATCGGCTACAAAGTAACAACACTTGGTCAGTACCACATTAGGAACATTCATGCCATGTTTGATTTCATTCCATTCAGTGGTTCTCTAAAAGAAGTCATTTGTATGCATTTCCCATAGGGTCCTATGTTAAACTAAGTCCCCCGCTGGCGGCCATCTTGGATGATGGATCGGCAACAAAGTAACAACACTTGGTCAGCACCTCATAAGGAACATTCATGCCATGTTTGGTTTCATTCCATTCAGTGGTTCTCTAGAGGAAGTCATTTGTATGCATTTCCCATAGGGTCCTATGTTAAACTAAGTCCCCCGCTGGCGGCCATCTTGGATGATGGATCGGCTACAAAGTAACAACACTTGGTCAGCACCTCATAAGGAACATTTATTCCATGTTTGGTTTCATTCAATTCAGTGGTTCTCTAAAAGAAGTCATTTGTATGCATTTCCTATAGGGTCCTATGTTAAACTAAGTCCCCGGCTAGCATCCATCTTGGATGATGGATCGGCAACAAAGTAACAACACTTGGTCAGTACCTCATAAGGAACATTCATGCCATGTTTGGTTTCATTCCATTCAGTGGTTCTCTAGAGGAAGTCATTTGTATGCATTTCCCATAGGGTCCTATGTTAAACTAAGTCCCCTGCTGGCGGCCATCTTGGATGATGGATCGGCTACAAAGTAACAACACTTGGTCAGCACCCCATAAGGAACATTCATGCTATGTTTGGTTTTATTCCATTCAGTGGTTCTCTAAAAGAAGTCATTTGTATGCATTTCCCATAGGGTCCTATGTTAAACTAAGTCCCCGGCTAGCAGCCATCTTGGATGATGGATCGGCAACAAAGTAACAACACTTGGTCAGTACCTCATAAGGAACATTCATGCCATGTTTGGTTTCATTCCATTCAGTGGTTCTCTAAAAGAAGTCATTTGTATGCATTTCCCATAGGGTCCTATGTTAAACTAAGTCCCCCGCTGGCGGCCATCTTGGATGATGGATCGGCTACAAAGTAACAACACTTGGTCAGCACCTCATAAGGAACATTCATGCCATGTTTGGTTCCATTCCATTCAGTGGTTCTCTAGAAGAAGTTCAAAATGTAAATTGTTAACGACGACGACGACGGACGACGACGGACGACGACGGACGACGGACGACGACGACGGACGACGGACGCCAAGTGGTGAGAAAAGCTCACTTGGCCCTTCGGGCCAGGTGAGCTAAAAAGGAACATGGATGGCCATGTCCACATAAAGAGAAAAACTACAAGAAAACAATGCTAATTTCAGTGTTTTGTTTTATAATAACCCCAAAATACATAACCTTCATTTTCGTCCTTTTAAGCATTGTCCACAATTTAGCTCAGGATAATTTTAATATTAAATGAATAACATTTTTGTTTTTTAAATATTTTCTCACTAAAGTTTTAGAACTCTAAACCAAGAAAAGTCTTATCCCTTATGTTTTAGTTTCCCTGCTTACTTTTAATATAAGAATTAGTTGATCAATACTTAAAAATTCTGTTACAGTAGTAAAACTTAATGCCCCTCACACCATAATACAAATAAGACCATGACAAAATAATCATAATCTATACCAAGATACTGGTTAAATGGGTCTCAATTAATATCCTTTTTATTTCAAAATATTAAACTACAGCATTATATTGCACTATTAACACTATTGTACAATATAAAAGTTTGTATAACAAACTTTTGTTCAGGAACAATAGTTTTTATGTTATATTGTTTCCAATTTATGTATTATATATTGTAACATAGAGGAATAGCAAAACAATATTTGTGTTTGAATTGTCTCCCTTGATAATGCTTACACTACATGAAAACAGAGGTTCCAGATACATTTATGCACAATATGCGCAACAAGTTAACACCATTATGTGCTTATCAGATGGACTGTACTGATATAAAGTTAACCTTCCAACATTAAGCTGTCATCATTATTAAAAGACAAGAACAAAATTAACTTCCATTATTATTTGTCATGTTCAATATCTCTTAACATACATCATCTTCTCCATTATCTGAAATTATAAAAAAATATATATATATATACAATGTTTCAATGCATTGTCAATATTTGAAGTAATGTATTAAATAAAGGTAACAACTGTGTGACTGGTTAAGGTTTTTGAAAATCATAGTTGCCTATGATGTTTACTAAATTTTTTCTCAACAAAAATAATTTTTGCCTCAAAATAAGGTAGAAGTTCTGATTTTACATACAATTGTTATAAGCAACAGTTTTGTTAAATTGAAACAGAATATTTTATGATGCAATGTGTTAATGTGGTATAATGTTAACATGTTGATTTTCTCACCAGAGCCTTGGCTCAGGTGATGTTTGCCATCACTCAGGTGTCCATTATCAACACTTTAATTTTGGTGCTCCAGAACAACCGGGACAAATTATACAAAACCTAGCTAAGGTTCTCCTTGGACAGACCTCTTTCAAAATGTTGTCTGCTGACATTGTTTGTGTTACAAAATGACAACATAGGTCTTTGTTTGGTTAAACATTTGACATCTTAATAATAGCCACTGTTTCAGATATGTTTGTTTGTTTGTTTGTTTGATTGATTGGTGGTTTACGCCACTTTCAGCAATATTTCAGCTATATCATGGTGACCAGCTTTACTGACGGAGGAAACCGGAGTACCCGGAGTAAACCGCCGACCTTGGGCAAGTAACCGGCCAACTTTTTCACATATGGGTGGAAGTCGAGTGCACCCTTTTTTGTAATATACAAAGCGGGGGTTTCAGATATGCAAATTACCACTGTTTTCATTTAATTTGAAAAAAATTTATTTTGTAATGTTATAAATCAATATTTTCAAAATGTTATAAATTTCGGTGGATAGTTGTTTATGTACATAAGAAAAAGAATACATCCTTGCACACTTCCCTGTGGAACTCCAGATATTACTGCTAAGTTGTCAGATGTTGTGTATTCAAATACTGCTGTTCCATATTCATATATTGATATTATACACTTAAAACAATATTAAGAATACTTCTATACTTACAATTTCAAATTTTGTATTATCATAATTATATGTTCATTGTGGTAGTAAAACTGTTTCACCAACATACACACTATGTCACTATGTGAACTATACAATAATCATACAGTGGTATCCTACAAAAACATTTGTAAAAATAAATAATGACACTTAATTAAAACATTACTTCAACAAGGATTTAGGTTTCATAAACTGTTGGCTACTTTCCGAAAATTTTATAACAAGTATGAACATCTTGTAATTAAATATAATGTAACCCGTAGACAACTTATCTCAGATGGTGTTTCGCATCCTAAATTTTATGGCAATGTTGTAAATAAATGTAAAAAACTGAAAAATCAACTTTCAAGACTGGGTAAAACTTTAAAATCTTATGTTTGTAAAGGATATAAACATGATATTTTGGTTGTATCGGTTAATTTAACACTATGTTCCAATGACTTGAAGATTCTCAATAAATACTGGCCTCTCACTAAAACTGCCGATTACAATTTATTTTGATGACTGAATGGCACCAAACCAATCCCAATTGGAGTGTAATTTGTGATAATTTTTCAATTGTGCGACAGTTTTTATACCAACAGATATATTAGTCTTAGCTAGCTTCCAGTAGTTGCGAGCACAATTTGACCCTGCTTTTGTTTGTGATTATTGTAATTATTGTCTTTTTATATTATTTGTGTATCAGTTTTACAGTACTGGCTATTTTAAATCTACATTCGATAAGTTTCAAGATCAATAAATGACGCGTCTAGCGTCAAGACTTAGTTCACCTTTAATCACCATCACAATAGGCAGTGATTTAGCACTGTTATAAATATATTTTATTAAACTTATTAAATTCCGGTTATGATTGCCTTATTTTATTTTATAATATGTTTAAACAGGTCCCGTGGACGCTTGGGATGGTTTATTACATACCCACACACAACGTGTTCAAATTGACAGTACACACTTGGCTTGTACTTGCCTACTTGTTTCTTTATAGGCATACTACGTGTGGTTATGAGTCAAACTCGTCTCTACTTAGTGTATTTGGGACCGGTTTAAATCTATTTTTGTGTTTTGGCATTTTGTAATGTAGGTGTTCTTCAGTTTTTTAATGCTTTTATTTGATTTGTTGGTTGTTATAGTATGAGGTCGATATTGTTGACTGTATACTGTGCAGGTATCTTATTGTGTGTCTTTCAGTGTGTGTGTTTGAATTTGGTCGGGAATATAATGGAGAGGTTTGAGTACTCACTAACCGGTTCAATCCAACTATTCCACTGGTGGAATACCTGTACCAAGTCAGGATTTCCCGGCTTCTTGTTGTCTTGTCTCTGTCTCTATATTTGTGCTTTGAGTGAGGTTGAGTGTTGGGGAGTTGTTTAGGTGTGTTTTGATGTTTTGTGTGGCATTGTAGTCATTTGCTGTTATCCCCTTTTTTATATCACAAGTATATGCCCCAAGTACAACAATATGTTGAACCAAGTTTTTTTTTCAGAAAATCTCATGAATAAGAATGGGTTAGAATCCAACATACTTGATCCTTTAGTATTATCTACATGTATAATCCATTATAATATTTGTAATCTACAAGTAGGTAATGCCTTTCAATAAATTATGCAAGTTATGAAAAGGTGTTAATTAAATGTCATTTGTTTAAATAATGTTGCTGTCAATAATTGGCTTGTGTCATATAGCTGAAATATTGCTAAGGTTAGCATAAAGCAACACTAAATCAATATTTTCTGTTGTTTTGGTGTAGATTTTGCAATCAGAAATAATTTTAAATACATCTCCACATAGTTCTTTATATATTTGTTTATACTATTTTGTACCTTGTTTAAAATTTAACTATTACATGTATATAGATGACGGTTCTAACCTTCTAGGGTGAATAAAACACATAATATCAAGCAATATATTAAACACATTTCCACTCAGATATTCTTACGTGATACAACATGGCAAAATCAAATCATCCACTATTCATTAATAGCACATGTGATATTGTCTAAAACATAAATATAAAATCTATATAATTAAAAGTAAAACTTATTTGTTTTTCAAATAATAAAAAATATACCATACACGTCAAACAGACTTAAACTAACTCATGCTAGGCACATTCTTGAGTTACTTTGCTGGTGATATATTCTTGATAATCAATAAGACAAATTAGTTATACTTTAAAAAATACAGATAATAACAACTTACTGTTCATTAATAATTATAAGGTAATACAGGTGTTTAATCTAACATGACCTTTGACAAACATCCATGTCCATTTAAATGTTCAGTGAATTCTCTGTGTTGATGTCTCTTGGGAGGACTTCCATCATAGATACATGTGCAGTGGCATATACATGTACTTGTATATAGGAGCAAACAATAACAATGTTAGCTGTATAAGAAAAAATAGAAAGTTTTGTAATTGTAATCTTACAATTATAAATTTTACTTGTAATTTTACTTGCAATTTTTTAATAATTGTAAAATTATTGTAAAAAAAAAGTATGATGTTTTTTTGTAATTGCTTTTTTTGTACAGTAAATGTAATTAAATTACCATTCAAATAAAAAAGAAAACATGCATGTGTCAATTCTCTGAAATGGAAGCAACACAAATTAATACTTCTGATGTGCTAAAAACAATAGCAAACAGCATCAAAATGATCATATACCTTAGATGAAAGTTGATGTCAATTAAGACAGACACATATCAGATGTTGAGTCAATCCCAACAATTGTCTTTTATGCAAACATACATTTTAAACATATACAATAATTACCTTGCTACATGTACTTCATCAAACCATGGATACACTTTTGATGTCCTGTTGCAAAACTTTATCAACTAGTAAACTTGAGGCTCATGGTTTACACACACAAATTTTGGTGAACATCATGAGGTTTGATGAAAGTGTAGTGGAAGCAATTTCACAATTCATGTTAATGATATCAAATCACACCATAAATATATTAGCCTAAAAAATAAAAACAGTAAAAAATATACATATTTGAAGGACTATTTGCAATACATGTATGTTTATCCACACAGTTTTTAGGCAGCTATAATTTATTATTTGATTGTTACCTTTTTAGTGTCTTTGTGCACTTATCATACATGTATGTAAAAAGTATAATTTATCAATGGAAAATTGAAATACTAACCTGCAAAAGGTTCTATAAATATACATATTAAATTCTTTCAATACATGTAGTATGATGTACATTGCACATATTTTTTAATGCATACTGTTTACATGTAAGTACAGTATATTATTTTATGCTTTCATGATACACTCATGTACATCAGTGAATTAGTGGTGGTCCAAGTCCGTCAGTAAGTTTTTAAGTCCTTGAAGTGTATATGAAAATAAAAATAGTTTAAGAATACATGTAGGTATTATTGTGTTAAATTATGCATAAATTTAATGCTTGATAACTAATTATTTTTTTATAACTTTAAATAGCACTGGTGCTGCAAAACTGGTGGTACCTTTCATCCTTGCATTATTTTAATTAATATTATGAATAGAGTGAAACCAGGACATACACATTCATGTTCATTGAAATACAAATCTATTGCCACATCTATAAACTCGTATCTGAATACAAAAATAACTAAACATGTATTGTACTAAACATGTCAAAATGCATATGATAATAATACTTTAAACTTATTTATTCACGGTGAATTGGGAAACAAGTTATTACAACTTATATAAATCCCTCTCCATTTTGCAGTGTAAAGGATCAGCCCTTGTAGTGGCATCAGCCTACTGTTTTGTTTTTTAAATCTACAAGGTACTCTTTTAAGTGCTTGGGGAATTGCTATCCCCTTACACTGTCATTTTTCCTCCCCATCTGTCAGTATATCCTTGTTTTTCGAGACCATCGTCACAAATGGTGTCAAGGAAGAGTCGAAAATTGAGTATCTAAAATTTTCACCCAGTTTAACATGATTTAAGTACTTGCTACATATGTACAATAAATTAAATGAGCATGTGTAAAGTCTATAAATAATGAGATCTTGACATCTGCTTTTGCTTATCAGTTTTTTATAATTTTACCAGTTGATTGCTATATAAATTATCTAAAATATTAAGAGTCCTGCATGTTTTGGTCATTTATAACTGACAGATTTCGAGAACACAGTTAATAAATTCAACATTATGACACAGTTGCATAACCGTATAAGAATTCAGACAAACAGTTAATTGAGCATATAATAAGAATAAATATACACTGAATCACACAGGCATTTACATGAATATGCAAAGTAAAATACAAAAAACTTTTTACTCATTTTGGTTAAAGCTCCTGTACTGCCACAAATGAAGGTCTAATAAGTTACTCTATATGAATGTTAAGAATGTGTATTGTAATAAAAGATTGTATACTTGCATCCCACTCATGGTATTTTAACGATAAAAAATACACCTTTCTTTATATTATATAGCCAATATGAAAAATATGCAGTGGCGGATACAGAAATTAAAAAAGGGAGGGCCCACTCCAGTGATTTCCAATTTTTACTAAATAATCAACCAAACTTTTATAGCATAAGGGGGAGCCCATTGGATTCACCCATGATATGTACTGTAACAGACCTTTTAGCATGGATATATTTTTAGTAAAAAAAAAAATTAACAATAACAATTACTAAAACAGATACCAACGCCGTAATGGACATGTCTAATATCTGTATGCTACATTCAGAATAAAGTAATTTAAAACAAATAAATGAAAACTTGATTCAACGTTGTTTAAATTGTAGTAAAATTAAGTTTAAACTTCTGATAAATATATGAGGTATTCCAAGACTATTATTTTTGTTTTGTTTATGGAAGATCATTCATTACAACCAAAATGAATTATGATGACACTTTTAATATGTCCTATCAGTTTAATGATCATGCAAGTGTTTACTGCATGTCCATGTATTTAGTCATTAGTATTTATATCTGAATTGATTAATGTTTTTCATATTCATAATCAATAACTATTTGAAATATCTTTACATTTCAAGTGCTGTCCCAAAAGTATTATTTAAATTTCACCTATTTTATTTTGACACATATAAAATGAACTGGATCTACTCAATAACAACATACCACACTACATGTATTGTAATCATCAAGATAGTGAACCACATAAGACTCAGGTTTCATTTTTAAATAACTCACATCATTTCCTATATTAATTTCTGTAACATATTGAATCAGTTTTTAACAATAAAGTATTATCAAAGCACAAGAATTAGAAAACATAGGTAATCACAGATTACTGAGTCCGCCTTAATAATGCAAGTTGTAACATTCAGCTATCTCACAAAATGCCATGTTGTTCTGGCAAAAAATGATGCTTCATTACTTTATTTATTCAATATTAACCATGGTTTTTGGATATGAATCTTGTGGAAACTATGATGTAAATCTGCATCAATCAAAGTTGAATGATCATTGACCAATGACCTTGAAATAAAGCCTATCTTATTTTGGCCTTGGATCGTGAATACTTTTAATCTGAAACTCTTGGTGAAGTTTTTTAACCAAAGTCAAGGTTGTAAAACTATCCTAAAAAAAAGTTCCAATGTTCAATGAATCATTACATCAAGGTCAAGGTCTTCTAATTTTTATATGAGTCTGTGTATAATTATATTCTGAACATACATATGAAGTTGCATGACCTAGCTATTATAGTCTGTTAAAATAGAAACTAAAACGTAAAACTGCATCCAAAAAAAAAATCAATGTTCAATGAACAATGACCTTGAGGTCAATGTCATCTAATTATGGTTTGGGTAGGTACATAATTTTATTCTGAACATTGTGACAAAGTTTCACATCTGTAGCTATTATATTATTTGTAAAAATACAAACTAGGATGTAAACTGTATCTTGGGAATATCAATGTTCAATGAACCATGACCTTAAGGTCAAGGTCATCTAATATTGGCATGGGTAGTTGCGTTATTTTATTCTGAAAACTGTGATTTAAAGTTTAATGCCATTAGCTATTGTAGTCATTGTAAAAACAGAAAGTAGGACTTAAAACTGCATTTGAGAAAAAAAATCAATGTTCAATGAACCATGACCTTGAAGGCAAGGTCATCTAATTTGTCCATGGGTAGGTGTGTAATTTTGTTTTGAACATATTGGTGAAGTTTCATGCCCCTACCTATTATAGTCTTTATAAAAACGGAAACTAGGACGTAAACCTGCATCTTGAGAAAAAAATCAATGTTCAATGAACCATGACCTTGAAAGCAAGGTCATCTAATTTTTCCATGGGTAGGTGTGTAATTTTGTTTTGAACATATTGGTGAAGTTTCATGTCCCTACCTATTATAGTCTTTGTAAAAATAGAAACTAGGACGTAAAACTGCATCTTGAAAAAATCAATGTTCAATGAACAATGACCTTGGGGTCAAGGTCATCTAGTTTTGATATGGGTCTGTGAGGAATTTTATTCTGAACATATGTGTAAAGTGTCATGACCCTAGCCTTTAAAGTCTTTGCTTAAACAGAAACTCGGACGTAAAACTGCATTTTGAGAAATTATGTTAAATGAACCATGACTTTTGGGTCAAGGTCATCTTATTTTGTCATGGGTATGTGCGTAATTTTATTTTGCACCTACTGGTAATGTTTCATGACCCTAGCCATAAAAGTCTTTGAAAAAACAGAAACTAAGACGTAAACTTGGAAAATTTCAATGTTCAATGAACCATGAAGCTGAGGTCAAGGTCATCAAATGTTAGTATGGGCAAGTTCCAATTTTTGTTTCTGAAACAATAAGCTAGGTTTCATGGTTCTAGCTATCATGGTCTCTGAGAAAACACCTCGGACGCGGACATGGACGCCTGGGGTAGTACAATAGTCCTTTACAACTTCGTTGAGGCGGACTAAAAAGGCAATAGTTTGTAATTAGGGAAATTAATTTAAAGTTATGAAAAATATCACAAACATATAAATCAGGTCTTGTAAAAGCATTGGCATAAAAATATGATTTTTTAAAAAGTTAGTGATAAAATCAAAACCCTGGTCTTCGGCTACATGTACATGTACTTGTGAATGTACTTTTTTATTAATACTTTGAGCACATTGTGTAAAGGTTAAACTTTAGTGTATAACATTTTCATTTTATTATAACAGATACATTTATATGTATCTCGCTGTGAAATGTTTTTAAAAGTTTTGTTGCATATACAAAAATGTACATGTATCTATATGAGTTATGGTTGCAAAGGGTCAGATGTCACAAGCTAAAAACAACTAAATACTGTAGCTACACAACTATAAATGTCCTGTAGTATCACATATACTTCTTATCTATCATTCTAAGGTTATCAAATGTACAGTCGGGTAATGACGTACAGGTATAGTATACACCCCATTTAAAAAAGTATAACAAAATGTGTAATTCAATCCAATGTGAGCACGACATCAACCATACACAACTATATTGTTGTCCAAGTATTTCATTTATATGAAAGATATCGATATAGACTTTATTAAACAAATGTTCATTATATACAATACAAATCATCATAATGAACATGATGATAGCCACTAGAGCAGTCAAAGCTGCATGCATTTTTTTGCACAGATTTAATTATTATTATTATCATATATAGACCATTCTGATATCAATATATTTACTGTTAAATAGACTGTTATAAATTTTGTATGCAGTTAAATTTATATTACTAAAACAGAGACAGATAACAGCTTAGTACTGGTATAATGTTTCATTTGAGGGTGTTAATATTGCATTGGGTTGTTATAACCTAGTTTTAAAAAATTATGTAGTTATAAAAAATCAATGTATATTTGAATACTGTTTAATTTCATATTACATGTATTGTTTAGTTCTCAAAGATTTAAAGTATCAATTTCTCAAAATACTTTAACACAAGTTGTGTGTTTCTACACTGAAAAAAAAGACAGTGTAACTGCAGGTATTGAGATTTAATCAAACTACTGTAAAAATGAAAAAAATACATAAAATAATAAACACTTTTAAGGTTTCAAACCGCCAAAGAATTTTACTGTATAACTCTTTGTAAATTTTGATTTTTCTACCCTCTTTCCTTTATTTACCTTAAGTTTAACTAGACTGGCATTATGATTTCCTCAAATGTATTTATGCCTTCTAACAGCTCTCAAAAAATCACCATAGGTTAACAAGCATATAAGAAAAGTCTGACATCCAGAAGTGACGGTTGTCAAAAATAAACAAACAATAGTTTCCCAAAATTCTTAATATACACATTTTGCAAATGGCTTTCATATTTTTTAAAACTTTAAATAATCTTTTATATTTGGATGTGAGTATTCCAGAATTAATTATCTTTCAAATAATACCAACTTTGTGGAAATACAGCTTGTGATACATTTTATACAGCAAATCACAGTAACTATTTTTTCTTAGTACAGTTTACTTTATGCCATCAAACTTCTGAGGGAAAGCGTTTTAGTGGTTTGAAACCTTAAGTGTGGCCTATATTATGAAAAGGTTGTGTCAGATATGAACAAAAATTTATTTCATGAATCTAATTAACATATGAGTACATTTTATGTATTTGTTTAAATCAAGATCACCATGACTTTGATAAACATAAAATTTATGTTGTTATACAAGTACATTGCACTTTTCCTTTCCAAGCACCCTTTTAAAACCTGATATTAAAAAATTCTGCATTACTTCTTGTTAACTGCAAGACTTGACCAAAAAATGCAACGTTGCATTAGATATGTACATTGTACATACATTGCTTACATTTATGTAAAATATTTCATATCTCAATTTTAAATGTAACAAATGAATGAATTGAAAATAAGAAATGTTAAAACAAAAAATTTAAAAGTGAATAGGGGCACCATGTAGAACTTTTAATTCAGGTGAGCCTGAGGCCAGGCCCATAATTTGGTTAAATTATTCCTGTTTTTTAAAATGGCTTTACAACCTTGTGAAATAATGAAAAAAACTACATTGTATGACTGCTACATACTGTATGTACATTGTACCTGTTATGTAGATAATATTAATCAATAAGCAGAAACTCAAATGAACTAAAGGTTCTGCGTACAATGTATATATATAGAGCATACATGTACCTGTGCTAATTGTTTTAATAATCTCAAACTAACGTTGCAGACTGTAACCAAACAAATTTTTATCAAGATTTTTGTTTTAATAATGAAAACTTATTTGATTTTTTTATTTATAATATAATATTAAGAAATCAATTCAAAATGATAATTACTGAAGAAGTTTAACTTTTTCAAACTCTATATGCAAAAATGAACAAAGATAAAATGTATAGTTTGAAATATTCATATACATGTACATGTATGCACTCCCCAAATTTTGTATTTATGTCAATGTCGTCTATCTGTCTGAATACACAATGGTGTCCATATCGTCAACATGCAGTATCAAGGATAATTAAAGATGTTGAGAATAAATAAATTAGCAAAATGTATACACACCCTTATATTATGAAAATTGTGTGGCTTCAACAATAGACATAGTATTGTTATGCAAGACATTTTTTATTTCAATTAAGCCACACTCTCCCCCTTGAACAAAGACTTTGCCGTCAGTACTGGCACCAAGAAAGGGATGTTCCCTTGAAACGACCAATCCCATGTCCTCTATCCTAACCACGTTAATACAATTGACTGCCCTATTAAGGATATAATCCTTTTTTGAATTAGCTTCCTCTTGTAAACCCTTTCTAGTAAAACAATTACCACGAAAGGTTGAATACAAGAATCGTCTGACAAGAGGTTCAACCTTGATCCCAGGATTACGTCGCACAACATCAGCGAAAGCAGATGCAGTGATCCGCTTACGCCTTTCCTCATGCCAGACTCCACTATGAGACTGTTCTTTGGTCTGGGTCTCTAGGGCAGTCAATACGGCCTCATCAACATTGATGTGCTTACCAAGGTATTCCTGAATATCAGCCTGCAGAGTGTCAGAACTAACATCAGGAATACATTCAAGGGCGTCTTTGCCATACTCAAGAGTAGACTTACTCTTGGCAGATACAGCAGCAGATTTAATTTTTCTTTGGTAAGCTCTGGCCTTGTATTCAGGGCGACTTTTGTACAACCTGTTCAAAAGAAGCTTCTTCGACCTACGGTTATAATGGATATCAAACCATTGACCAGCCTTAGTGCCAGTAACCTTCTCCCATACCGTTGGTGACCACTTAGGACCGAAATTTTTCCTAAGCCCACCACCATAGCATCGTGCATGCCATGAACCACGGTTGACCCTGTTGTAAAACTTGCCTCCGTCAAACTTTGCTCGGATCGACATCCAATTTTCGGCAAGATTGGTTGTCTGACAAGTTATCAAACTGCTGGCTTTATTTTCTAACCTTACAAGCAAACGCGAAATGTCTTGTCTTAAAACAGGGTCAACATGGGAGACAGGGTTTAAACTATCGCCTCGCGACTCCTCCTGGGCGGTCAAAGATGAGATTTCGGACCAAAGTGTACTTTGCTCATCTAAAACTGAAGCAATAACATCCTCATTGTCAGTGGGATTTGTGCTAATTTCATCCTCGACAACTGACTGTGATAACATACATAATAAAGTTTGATTTTGAGTGCATACATGTAAAGTTTCATTTGTGCTAGCTGATTCCTTCCTTTGCTTTGCTACCTTACAGAAATCGTCACTACAGTTTTCATGTATACCAAATACATGATTCACTGTATTAAGGATGTCATGCTTCAGTTTCCTTATAGCCAGCGGTCGATTTTCCTCTTGTGCTCGTCGACGGATAGCGCAGCGAATGGAACTGGTAATGCGTAATCGATTAGCTTTTGTCAACTTATTCTTTCCCTTATAGCTAGGCTTATCCATTACCAGTTGCTCAAGGTGTGAACGAAGACATTTACATGCGTGATTAGCACACTCTATTTTCTCGACACGTTGTCCCCAGACTGGAACATGCTGCCTTATTCGAGCTTCAACAGAGCTGTCACCATCGGCAACAAGACGCATATACCTTACACCATGTTTTCGTTCAGCCTCGAGAAAACCCTCGACAATGATGTCAGCCTCCATTGCCTGACTGCTGCCAGTCCAATTCATAAAGCACTCATGAGCTTTTGGAGGTACACCTTTTGTCTGGGGAGTTTTGCAGATGTAACAAAACTTGTTTCTCACACCTACGTGTAGAATTTTACCTGTTGCTGCGCCGATGATGATGGCCACGCCCCCTAAAGCATTGTAAGTATGCTTGTGCGCCCTTTTTGACCAGCCACCATCACAAATAACTGTTATTGCAGGGACACCCTGGAAAAAATCATTTCTATCAATAGCTAGATTTCTCTCTTCAATACCTGCAGCTAAAATGTCTTCTTGGAGGGTATCTAACCACCACTTGCTTATTTCTGTCTCTATTTTAGTAAATGAATTTGACGAAATACTTGGACAGCTAAAAGTTGCCATGGTTTCACCCAACTGGGCACCACCATCACCTGTTACCATGGAACCCCATACCCCTCGTACATTGACATCAAACATGTCATTGCTCAACATTGGGCTTGATGTGAACTTGAAATGCTTGTGACAACCTTGACACTCTGCAAACATAACACTAGCAAGACCAAGATTTCTTTCATCAAAAAAGAGCTTTAGTGGTTCAATATCTTTCATATCACATACCTTTGGGCATTGAATTACATGCAATGTTATTTGTAATATGTGTTTCCTGAGTAGATCCAAGTTCAGTAACCTATAGCCTTCGGCTAGAACAGGTTTATTCTTACATATCTTTAACTTAAGACCTTCATTTGGTGGCAAAACAGTGTATGTAGGTGGACAAACAGACGGAAAGGAAGCATGCTTTGATCTCAATATCATACGTAAATGCTAAAGACACAAATCCTTATCTTGTTTACAGTATCTCATTCTGTGTTTGCCTAATTGCAAGTACATGATATTACTACACAAAATATAATCCCTACATACACAAGCAAAAATAAATTGAATTACTTTAGTTCGTATAAAATAAACCAAGCTCCGCATTAATATTTTTAAAAGAAGTATTATGCATGTTTTGTATAAAGAAATAATTACAATGTTATTGCATTGCACCAATAATTTTCAAGCGTAGGAATCTAATGCAATTTTTGATATAAATTTTGCGCTATTTTCACGTAAACACTCCAAAACCTTTTCACGGATTAATCAGGTTTTATATTGTATATATCTTAATAACGTGATAGATTTTAACTTAGAAAAATGTTAAAAATCAGGTTAAGTTTATATATTAAATTATAGCATATTTAAGAATTGTCGTAAAACCGGAAGTCAACTTGCGATAACAGATGCTTTGAAGAAGTGCAAAATGTGCACAGCAGAAAACGAAAATCAAAGTTCCGGCTTGCCTTTGCCCTGACGAAGATGTTAAACTTTATAAATACAGTAAGAACACAATCCCAGCTTCAACACTCAATCCAGCATATGTACCCGCGCAGACCCAATTTTTAGCTGCACAGAAAACACATTCAAATATATTTTTTTTATCAAACTTTAATGTTATCTTTAAGATACATGTACAGAGCGTCTACGGGGATATTTTCGGGAACGACGGTTCTCAGAATAAAAAGAAATAGCCAAAAACAAAATTGCGATTTTATTTTCTTGAAAAAATGGCGTCAAAATTCAGGTGTTGGTCACCCCCTTAATACTTCAGTTTCTTTATGTATATCTCTTTCATATTCATTTGATAAAATTTACTGTTTGCAATAGCATGAATTGTTTTATAATATAATCTTTATTGCAAAAAACATGAAACCCTGACGGGTTAAAATGCAAACATAGTACAATGTATACACAAGTGACAAGACACATAACTATACATGATAAATGTTTTTAAAAAGTGAAGTTGATATTAATAACATATATCTATATATAGATGTATATAATAATTGACCAATGTGGACCTTATTTTCGCAATTCCATAGATTGCTTTATATAGTCTACAACACTAGACAAAATATCTTTATTGGGATCTAGAATAGTTTTAAGTTTAGAGTTTGAGTCAAGCTGGTTAAAATTAGGATAATGGGTTTTAATTGCATTTATAAGGGAATGTCTTACATTACTGTTAATTTGGCAATGAAAGAAAAAGTGTTCCTCATCATCTAAAATTTTACAAACTTTGCACAGTCTGTGTTCTCTTTGAATTTTTTTATAACGTCCAAATTCAATTTCCAAATTATGATCACTTACACGTAATTTTGTTAAAAGCTGACGACTATTAAAATTGTTTAGATTGTGCAGGTAGTCCTCAAATTTAATTTCATTTTTAAGTTTACTATAAAGATAAAGTTTTGAACTATTATCAATATTTGAAAGTTTTTGAAGAGTGATGTTATTATACTTTTCCTTCACTATACATTTAAAAGTTTTTTTGAGTGATTTTTTTATAAGTTTAAAAGGTTTATCAGAATCAACATATTGTTCTTCATCAATATTAAATTCTTTAAAAATATGCTTGGCAAAAGTGTACCAAGTATATATTCCATCTTCAGACATAGACTTATTTACTGCAAAAGCTTCTTTAACAAGAGGGTTTATTTCATGGCAGTTTATTCTACAAAAATATAATAAAACTTGAGTTTTAATAAAAGAGTCAAGTGGAAATCGTCCTAACTCAGACTTTTATATAATAAGAATGTTTTTATCCCGGGCATAAAAACAATGCCGTATTTGGCGAAACCTTTTCAACTTTTTATCTCCAGTGCTGTACAACTTTGTACTTTTTTCTCTTTCGATCTTTTATATCTGGGCGTCACTTGTAAGTCCTGTGTGGACAAGGCGCGTTTTTGGCGTATTGAATTTTAAACCTGATGCTTTTTGTTATCTATTAATCATGTTTTTCTTTGTCTAAAATGTTCTCCTATTTATTTGTATTGTAGTCCTGTAATATTATGTTGTCATTTCAATGTTATATTTAACTTTGCGATTAAAGTGCGAGGTTTGGCATGCCACAAAACCAGGTTCAACCCACCACTTTTATTCCCCTTTAAAAGTGTCCTGTATCAAGTCAGGAAGATGGCCATTGTTATATTATTGTTCGTTTCTGTGTGTGTTGCATTTTAACGTTGAGTCGTTTGTGTTTTCTCTTATTTTTGAGATCAGACGTGGCACGGTACTTGTCTATCCCTAATTCATGTATTTGGTTTTCATGTTATATTTGTTAATCTCGTGGTGTTTTGTCTGATGCTTGGTCCGTTTCTGTGTGTGTTACGTTTCGGTGTTGTGTCGTTGTTCTCCTCTTATATTTAATGCGTTTCCCTCGGTTTTAGTTTGTTATCCCGATTTTGTTTTTTGTCCCTGGATTTATGAGTTTTGAACAGCGGTATACTACTGTTGCCTTTATTTTGCAGAAGGTAAGCAAGAAACAGAATTTCACTTAAAAAAAAATCTACAATAAGTGTCAATTATTTTTGTGCTCTCACACAGGTTTTAGAAATTTTTTTTTTTGTGGCATTCGGCCTTGTATGTTTGTTGTCATCATTTATCTCTTCTCCCTGTTTCATATTCCGTGTCAGGACATTCCTCTTCGTTTTCTTCGCAATATAAGTTTGATTGTAGAATTTCATGTATTTCCTGTGCTAAAAACAATATTCCAGCTACTATGTTACAACAGGACTCATTCTGCTTACAACATAGGCATGCCATAGATCCGTATTTAATGTTACGACAGTTCTTCTAAATTTACTTTAGAACCTTTATATCTGGCAAATACATACATGTGAATGTTTCTGGCATTGGTAGCATAACTACAAACGGCGTTTCTTAAACATCAGATTCATCCTCCATTCTGTTCTATCTGCGCTCTACCAGTCCATGAACAGGTCCAATCAGGTATCTCTGATCTCTAGCAGCAGAATAACCAACAGTTGCACATTGTGTGCATGTATTAAGTTGAAATCCTGAAATCCTGATGCATGTATAACCACACAAAAAAAAGAAACAACATTTAGAAATAGAAAAATGTATAGAGTTAATATTTTATTGTAATTTATCATTTTAAAAGAACTGGATTATGTTTCTCGTAAGTCTCATCTCAAAAATTTCTGGTGAAAGAACTTCATACCATAGTGTTGTGACATTTCCCACCATAAATTTTATTAATTTGTAATCACGTCTGATTCTTTTTACATTTGGAGATCCAACAGTTGACCACAATACAAAGTCAATGGTTTGTATATGTCCCTTGATTTAATTTTTATTTATTATAAATTACAAATGTAAGTATAAACAAGACAGCAAATCTTCGCCACTTCAGCGTGTGATTGCAAACGAAGAGCACATTTTAGCTCACTCCAGCGATCATATATATTCTATTCTTAATACATAATACTTAATAGAGGATAGCCATTTTACCCATCAGCAGTTTACAATTTATAGATGCTGAATCATCACCTTACCCGGCCCCAGCCTTGAGACGATTGATGCCGGAACATCGAACAATACAAAAAATATTCTCAAAATAGTTTTTGTTTGTCAAACTTTTACCAATATTGCTGGTTAATATTGACATTAAATATGAGTTTCCTATCAAAGATCACTCAGGATGATTTGAATGACAACTTCATGCAGCTGGACTGTTTGATGTCGAAATTGATCAAGCCTGTACTGTAGGTCCAGTCAACAATATCTCATGCATAAGATAGTAATGTATATATATGTATATATATGTATGCAGTCATTTTGCTTTTAAAACATTTTTTATTTGAAGTAACTATCAAATTATTTATATGTATTGCATTTTATAACTAATTATTTACATTGAATGGCTTTTATGAAGATTAATTTGAATACATTATTTTTATATAGACGATGCAGTTTCCCAACTGATTTATTTATCCAATTACCTTTTTTTGTTTAATTATATTTTCATCGCAATCAAACGATGAAATCACATAATTCAGAATAATACGCTGTCTCAATGCTCAATATTTATTTTTTGATAATCAGCATCCTTGATTTTTTTCCGCGGTTTGTCCCACTCATCATGCTCCTTATTTAATTACCCAAATTTGAGTACTGACTTTAATTTAAATGTGGATTATCATATTTTTTTTTTAAACATGAAAACAATCTTTCACAGTCGTCTGCATGTATGTAATAAAAATGAAATTGAATGTTGGAAGGTGCCAAAGAGATAACAACCAGTCATTTGTCCATAAACAAATACATGTTTATTTTATATACTAAAACAATTGTTCATTTTTAGTTCAATGCATACACATATGTGTGTTCCTTGCACTTCACAAAAGAGGATTTCAAGTGTACACCAGTTAGAAAAACAGATGCTGTACCAACAGTGTTTAGTTGGAAAAGAGATTTCACACCTTGAAGAGCTCTTTTTAAACATGTCACACCAGACAAGAAGCCAAAACTCCAGTCAGAAAATGAGACGATGGATAGTATTGTAAGTGAGTTTGTTATACATATTATAAAAATATAAATGTATGTATAAAGTATAATTTGTAAAGACATAAAATAAAAAGTACTTGAAATGAGCACCAGAAATGTTTGTATTGTCAGACATATGTACATGTATTTCAGTTGATTTACTTAAACATGATTTAAACTTCATATGCTACAGGATACACTGTATCTTGGATTGAGAATTGTCTCATTGGCACTCATATTACATTTTTTTATTTGTATATAAAATGTATATCATTATGTACTAAAACATAGCATTGACTAGATATATATATAGGAAGCATGAACATGTACATGTTCTTCATATTTTAAAAATATTGACCAGTATTTTAAATTTTAATATATAAATTTTATTTCAGCAAAAATGTATTCCATTATTAATAAAAAGTCATTTTACAAATCATACAATATTTTTTTATTTGGATAAATGCCATTGCCAGGCTTTAAGTATAACTGATGTTTGTACTGTTTACTAATTTTAAGACCAGACAGCAAGTTACATGTAGACTGATCAATTCAGTCATTAATTCTTATTTCAGTCAGAGGAAGTAAACCAGGAAGACGATACATGTATTCAAGAATCTGCAGAACATTTGGGGGATAATAGGTATGACCACCCCAAGGGTGACTGGGGTATAGAAATATGGTCACTTGGTCTTCTCCCGACCGTCAGTAAAACGCTTGCTGAAGTGGGGCGTCCGTTTGGCTGTGCGGGATGTATCAAGTTCGCAGTCACGTCCGTCAGAAGGGGACGTTAAATCCTATGCCTCGTGTAAAAAGAGTGCCACGCTCTTTGCACGTTAAGAACCCTTGCAACAACTCTTTGAGGGGTCCGTAGCTGGCCTGTTACAAGGCAAAATTTCTGTCCCTATCTAATATACCCTCATTTTCCAGTGGCAGTCCAAATTTCCCCAACCATCATCCTAGATGGCCTCTTTTACAACAACCTACATATTGTATTTATTGTGAACTTGTTCTCGTCCTGAATATGCATGAAATATTTGCCACTGGACGTTAAGCAAACAAAAATCAATCAATCAATACTAGGTATGATTAATCAATTAATTAGAGCCCTACCATAAATAGTAGTGTCCAGAGCAATATAAATGTATCTGAAATTTTAGTTACATAATTTCTAATACTGACATTAGGACTATTTGTACAGATGGGTGCGGTCCTTACCTTGACAAAAGGTAACTTACGAGTTAACTTGTTGACTGCGTTTTAAGTTAACTTGAGAATTTTTAAGCAGACCAGAAAGTTAACTTCGTCTACGGTGGACCAGACCTATGGTCCGCTTTTTTATGACTGCTGCAGACCTATCGACGGGTCTGCTCCAGACTAGACCTGTGGACAAGTCTGCTTTTGACCAGTCCTGAGGACAGGTCTGCCCTGGGGACATGTCTGCTTATGAAATGTTTTCGTTTTTGCGACTTTTCATATCATTTTATTAAAATACGTATAAACAACATTCGCATTGTTCTTCCCCAGAAGTCCTCTGATAGCAAATTTCTTCACTCGCTATACTCACTACTCTACTAGACATTATTGATAACAACACAATTCTTTCTTTCTTTTTTTTTATTTTATATATTATATACATTAGTCAATTACATAGAGCTATCGTATTGTTTTAATTAGAAGGCGGTTATCCAACACATCGGAACAACATTCTTATATCATGGGATATTAATATCTTTGTCGACGTTACTTCGTTCCCCGTCTTTTACCTGTCTCTTCCTAATTTTTACTTTATGCATTTATACATGCATGGATAATTCATTGTTATTCTACTTGTTTGGATTGGATTTACTATTCTTATTCCGCAGAATATTCTAACGAAAATTGTACAGTTGTACAGTGTCCGGATATGTACAATGTGGTAAAACTACCAACAATCTCGTCAAATTCGGCTGATTTGTCGAGAGATGTGTGCATTTGAATGAAACAGTTGTCACTTGACGTTTAACTACAAACAAACCTCATATACATTTTTTTTTATCAAAAAGCACAAATGAATTCAGACATGTCAGTGTTGGTACATGTACTTGGATGATTCGGCCTAATAGTTTTGTTTTACACACCATAGTGACTGTTTAATATGATTACAGAGATGAAACGCTGACATTCTCAATTTGATGCGGGGAAAAAAATTATTCTCCTTATTGCCAGGAGATGACATAAAGGCACCATCCCAACAGCGGTTATTTATTTTATACATTTAATCCAGAAATAAAAAATATGGCTGATTTACTATGCGGATATATATAGATTTTTAAATTAAAGTGCACATATGCAGGTAAGTTTTTGGTCGATGCGGTCAAATAATTTTGTTGTACAAGTCAGCATGAGGTATCAAAACTACTGAAATTTTGTTACGTATCAATATTTTGAATTAAAGGAGGACATGCTGGCACCCTAAATTTATGCGAACAAAAATTTGTTGTTATTGTATTGCAATATTGCTGTTAATTGTATTTTATATTGAATCCTGACATAGAAAATATGGCTGATTTACTATGGGGGTATATATGCCATGCATGGTATATAGATTAACAAATTAAAATGCACATACAAATGTATGGTCAGTTTTGGTCAATGCGGTCAAATCATTTTGTTGTACAAGTCAACATGAGGTATCAAAACTACTGAAATTTTGTTAAATACGTATCAATATTTTGAATTAAAGGAGGACATGCTGACATCCAAAATTAATGCGAACAAAAATTTGTTGTTATTATATTGCAATATTACTGTCCATTGTATTATATATTGAATCATAACACAAAACTGTGACTGATTTACTATATGGGTATACATGGTATATAGATTAACAAATTAAAGTGCACATATGGTCAGTTTTGGTCAATGCGGTCAAATAATTTTGTTGAACAAGTCAGCATGAGGTATCAAAACTACTGAAATTTTGTTACGTATCAACATTTTGAATAATGTACCGGGTTTTCAGGGTTTAATGAAAGACGCATGTGTTATGGCATCAGATGATCTTGGTCATGACTACCATGCTGTGGAATATTACAAATCACTAGTTGAACAGCATATAAGAACTCAAATAGAAATTGAACCAGAGAAAATGTCAGTGTTCCGGATGGTTGTGCTGCACAGTCCAAATCAAAAGGACCGATCTGTATTTTATGAGAAGTCCTGTATATAGATAGGTTTATGGATCAGATCATGGAAAGCGTGCTTGTGATGCGGAGATAGGTGTATTGAACTTATCAATTGATCGGGCCATTATAGGAGAAAATGTAGTAATCAACAACTACAATATTCAATGGACTATTTTTTATTGATAAAAACTGGCAATGTGGTGAAAGTTTTGGCCGACTTTATTCCGTCTTTCTCTTCAAATAAAGTAATATGCCACAACTGGGTTGCACAATCGTCTATTAAATATATATACATATAATTGACTATAAGTTAAAAGAGTGAGTTAATAGCATTGCGCGAATCACTATTAAGGCTTCTGTTAACTAATAGACTATAAAGCGACTATTAAAAGCTTAATAATCAATTAAGTTCCTCATTAATTCCAAAATTCATGAGGCACGCTAATTTTCGTGATTTTCTTCATTTTCACGACGTCGTGACGACATCATCTCAAAAATGGACGCTGAAAAGAAGAAAAGAAGCTCAAACTTGGATTCATCGGAGATTTCTTTGCTCAGACAGATAGTGGAGAAAAACCTAACTCTACAAGGAGCCAACTTCCGAGCAGCTTAAGAAATAAAGCAAAAATTGAAGTTTGGAAAGTATCACGGTACAGATAAATGCACTGGGGTTATATGGTAAGTCGGTGGCAGAAGTGAGAGTTAAATGGCAAAACATAAAGTCAAATACCAAAAAGAAATATTCCGATGTTTAGAAACACGCCCGCTAAACTGGTAAAGGTCTCCCAGCTACCCCTGTCAACCAGGAAAGTTAAAAAAAAGTCATCGAAATAATGAAAGACACTGTCATTTTTGTATAATGTTTAAAGCGATAATCATAAATTGTTTTTGAGATACAGCGCGACAAGCGAAAAATCCACCCCTGTTTTAGTTATAAAGTATCTTAACTCAAAAAGTTTAAATCTTACTTTCCGCAAAAATATACAGGTTAAAAATAACACTATATTAAGTTTCATGAAATTTGGATAGGTGGTTCTTAAGTTAAAGTGCGACATGTAGACGCCGGACTTTTGAATACCATTATACGTCCCGTCAAATTTTTGACGAGCGTATAAAAATGTGAGCAAATGCAGACAATGCAAGATACCTAAAAGCCTTATTGAAAAGCGTATCAACCAGGAAATTTTGTCTCTATTGTATAAGTTGGAGATAAAGATGAAAAAGAAAATAAAACTTTTTACGAAATAATAACTGTGAAGATACAGACTTTACATGTGGGATAACTTGATAACTGTTCTATAAGGGATGCAGCATATCATGTTTTCAATGATATATGATGATCTTCTCATGATATGGTAGTTCAGTGTAGAAGACATCAATAACAGTTATCACATAGAAAGACCAAAAAAAAAAACAGGCGTTAAATTACAATTAATTCTATCTTCATTTGATATTATGCAGCTTAATGTTCTGTTCATTAAAAAGCCATTTGCACTGAGGGGAGTGTACAACGCCTGCATAAATATTACTGTTTTACCACTTTATATATGATGTATTTTTAGGATTATAGTGGTTTCCCCCATATGGATGGTAGCGGTCTCTGCTGACTGGAGTGAAACTCCGCTCAATGGCATTTAATGCTGACGTTTGAACAGTCATGGCATTTGTTAACCCATTAGTAGCTTCTAACAGACGAGCCGATGAAAATTCTACATTTCCAGTTAACCTACGAAATTCTGTTCGTAATAGTTTAACTTCTGAATTCTGCTGTACAACAGGATCAACAGTCAGACACTTGTGCCTCTGGGAATGAAGAAGATGTAGTTAAATCAATATGATTGTTATTTTGATCACTGTTGTCATTATTCGTAACTATGTCATCTGGGCATTCAACTTCATCTCCAATATATTTAGATGATACCGAGACAGGAGACTTCCAGCTTCCACATTCTAAATTGTCCTCTAGATCAAATTGAAACTGATCCAGAGGTGGAACTGGCATAGAAGACTCTAGGTGTTTCCTTATTTAAAATACACGACGCAATAGGACTTTCAATTACAAACTTGGTGACAGTCGTTAACTCCCTAGATGAATCGACAGGCGGACAATAAGGTGAAGCTGTCTGTGCCACAGAATAATTAGAGAAAGTTGGCATACTAAGGCAAGGCATATTTGATTGTAACTGTCTATAGATGCTGCTGAAGAAATAATTGTGGATGTCTCCAACGGAGCTAAAGGTTTTGGAGCTATCGGAATAGGAGTAGCTGTATAGATAGGTATAGTTGGCTTTATAGGCTTAGGGAACGACTTTATACGGATGCCTGACGCTTTTGTGATTCTGAGTGTGACTGCTTCACGATATCACGTCCATCTTCAAATAAGTACGGTATTGACGCCTTCTTCAAGTAGTTTCTTTCATTATAAATTTGTCCATTTTTTTTTGTAGGGTTTTGACCTCCGTAACATGCTTCCCATACCCACGGGTATGGCTATTAAGGTGATACTCATTCCTTCACCTAAACATACACAAGGTGCAATAATAATCACAGTGTTCCAATGGTACATGATATTTGTAGAAATGGTCTGTCACTCGTTTTTTTTTCCTCCTCTATAGGGACACCTCCCGCAGACATACAAGTAGCCTCTTGTTCGAACTAAATCTGGATCTCTATCCATCTACAACAATTATTATCATTGATAAGCCTTGCTATTCATGTCAATGTTTAACTTGTATATTGTAATGTCAATAAAAAAATTATGGGGAAAAAATAATGAAATTGAGGCAAACAGTTGTATTACTATTGATTTTTTTTTTCATACTTTTCATTTTGTAACATCTTAAATTTGAGAAACATTTTCACATTTCACTCCTTTTTTTCCCTTATTGGTTACCATGGGAATGGAGCGCAATATTGTAAAAAAATATTAGTCTGATATATAAGCATTGTTTTACTTGACCAACAACTGGAGTAAAAATTAGTTTTTCAAAAATGCAGTTTCAATTAATTTTAGGGATGAAGCTTGTTGGTTCATGGCACTCCCTCTTAATTACATCCAAATTCGGACCTGTTTCAAGTGTGAATTTTGTATCCAATTTTGCCCTAACTGTTCAGGTTTGGATCTATCCGGTCGTATCAAGATGTGATCAGCGAAGCAATTTATCTACTTTTAAATATTGATCCTGAACCTAAAATTATAACCAAGATCTGAATCATGGATTAACCTAATTAATTTTCTTTGACGGCAAGGGCAAAATTAAAAATACAGTCCTCATACTCTTATATATATACTTTGTAAAATTATCAAAACATAGTTTTTCAAAAATGCAGTTTCAATTAATTTTAGGGATGAAGCTTGTTGGTTCATGGCACTCCCTCTTAATTACATCCAAATTCAGACCTGTTTCAAGTGTGAATTTTGTATCCAATTTTGCCCTAACTGTTCAGGTTTGGATCTATCCGGTCCTATCAAGATGTGATCAGCGAAACAATTTATCTACTTTTAAATATTGATCCTGAACCTAAAATTATAACCAAGATCTGAATCATGGATTAACCTAATTAATTTTCTTTGACGGCAAGGGCAAAATTAAAAATACAGTGCTCATTATACTCTTATATATATACTTTGTAAAATTATCAAAACATTGCTTAAAAAATATCTGCCTTTATATTAAATTACCTTTTCCATTACTCATTAACTGTTATTTCTTTTGATTTGATTGGCATGATTTTCTTGAAACTTGAAATATTCTTTTCCAAATTTAATTGGTGGAGGAATTCATAGGAGGTACATTCAATGCTCTAAGAAAATTGTTGATATGTGTGGCCCCGATTCCTGAATACTCAAGTAGTTTCATTCTAATTGCGTGATGTGAAACAACAGTCTGCATTGGTAATTTATAAAATGCTTAATCTAAATATTACAATAAAATATTTCAAGTCCTTACTTCTTTGGAATATAATTAAAAAAAAATTATACATAATTTATCTATATGATTGTAAATCCATATCTACATTTATTCTTATAGATTAAAGACTCGTGTCAGTTAACTGCTAGAAGTCTGTTGTTATTTATGTATTATTGTCATTTTGTTTATTTTCTTTGGTTCCATCTTCTGACATCAGACTCGGACTTCTCTTGAATTGAATTTTAAATGTGCGTATTGTTATGCATTTACTTTTCTACATTGGCTAGAGGTATAGGGGGAGGGTTGAGATCTCATTAACATGTTTAACCCCGCTGCATTGTTGCGCCTGTCCCAAGTCAGGATCATTTGGCCTTGGTTAGTCTTGTATTATCTTAATTTTAGTTTCTCGTGTACAATTTGGAAATTAGTATGGCGTTCATTATCACTCAACTAGTATATATTTGTTTAGGGGTCAGCTGAAGAACGCCTCCGGGTGCGGGAATTTCTCGCTACGTTGAAGACCTGTTGGTGACCTTCTGCTGTTGTATTTTTCTTTGGTCGGGTTGTCTCTTCGACACATTCCCCATTTCCATTCTAAATTTTATGTACTAAAAGTCATTTTTCTTTATCCATCCACCTTGCGTAGTTAAACTTTTTGAATGTGTGATATGATGAAGTTCAACAAAATGGTCACTTTAATTTTTTCCTTTAATTTGAAAAAAAAATGCATGAGAGTCCATATTCCTATAAAAATTTGGGCACCACTTCCCCTAAAAATTACACTTTTTCATCCCTAACCCCAGACCAGAACAGAGGGGGGATTCAATAGAAAAAAGGAGAGGTGTGGGGCAGGTTCATTAAAACCATACACCAAGTAAAATTAGTATACAGAATCTAGAGAGAATCTTGTAAATTCCTACTTAATTCAATACAAATGCCCCGATCTCACTTCTTTTTTTCCATTTCCACACTGTTACAAGCACTGCAACTACTACATGGTAAGAACAAAATGCTACCAAGGCCGTTCTGTCGTTCGCCTACAGTGTTACAATTAACTGCAAGGGACAATTACACAATTTGCAGAAGAGATCCTGTGCGAGGTGGAGCAATTCGACTACCCGACTAGCTTCTTTTTATGTTTCGTCAAACGAAGGATCACGGTGAACGGACACCGATTGTGCAATGTCCAACTCACAAAAACTTGCATCTTGCGAATTATAAGGGAGAGTATAAGTGTTGTCTTCCCGACTGAGGCTTTTTAAATTATTCATTCTTAAAGAGCGCTAGTAGATCTATAATACAACAATCACTTGTTAATTCATAGTGTGACACTCTTTCGCCCCAACCTTCTGATACAAATGAAATAACGCCTGACGGTGTGATGTCATTTAGAAATTTTAAAGTATTATTGTGTTTGTAGCATGAATATGTTAAACTCTGGTTTAAAAAAAGACTTGACTCTTTATTTCAGTACAATCAATGATCGCTCTGGTAGACGGGCCTATAGTATTTATTGTGAACTTGTTCTCGTCCTGAATATGCATGAAATATTTGCCACTGGACGTTAAGCAACCAACAATCAATCAATCTAGAGCATTTAGACTGAATAGTTATGTCTACGTTGGGTTTTTTTTTCAGGAGCACCGACTAAATGCCATTCTCAGACGATATGTTTATATAAACTTATCATAGATACCAGGATAACATTTTGATATGTCCAAGTAAAATAATTACTTAAAGTTAAGTAAATGTCACCATTGAGCTCTCATACTTTAAATTTTGAAATACACAGTTATAATAATAGTTATCAACGGTACCAGGTAACAAGATTCCGAAATAAAATTAATGAAAAACGAATTGGCTACTAACAGAGCCCTCACTATTAAATTAGAGCAAGATAAAAAGGATCTTGAACGTTCCTTATTGATACAACAACAAAAACCTAATAATACGGTACATGAACCATCTGCGTTTAATCGAGAAGATAATTGTAGATCATATGCCATGGAACAACGTGTGCGTTCATTAGAATTTGAACTACTTCAACAAGACAATAAAATTTCAAATTTAGCTGATAAATTCATTGACTTTAAAATAGATAATGGACGTAAACAACAGAGAACAAGAAAGAAGAAACAAAAAGTGTTTAATAATCAAACTGCTGACCAGTCTATGTATGAAAATCCTTCAAATGACTTTTATTTGATTCTGAACTTGAAATGCGTGATGACGAGGCAGGAGATGAACAATCGCCCAGTCATAGTATATCGTATACTGAACAGTCGCCTTTTTTAGGCCATGCTCGTGCGCCGAAGAGACACCTGCCACATATGAATTATTCTCCACCAAATAAACAAATGTACCACCCTCCTCCGACAAGACAGAGAAATCAGAATCATGTCCGTCAACCAAATGTCCTTCGACAATACCAAATGATCCCGAGATTGTAGAACCAGAGTCAACAATCTCACCCATCGAATCAGTCAAGAATTTAACTACACGTATTTTAAATATTTTATCTTTTAACATTGGAGGACTGACCTCTAATTTAGCGTATCTTTATAAACTTATTAAAAGATCTGATATCATCTTACTTCAAGAGCACTGGCTCTATAGCCATGAAAAGGATCATTTGTATTCTAATTTTACTGATTTTAACTGTCATATAAAATGTTTTGACGATGGAATTATTTATGATGTTGACAGAAAACGTGCGCACGCTGGGGTCGCAATTTGCGTAAATAATAAATATAGTCCATATTTGGAGAAACTACCTGATGGAAGTAATAGAATTGCCGCAATACGTTTGAACTTTGATGTACCTCTGGTGATAATTTTACATGCACATTGAATGTTTCTGTAATTGAACTAATAACACAATACTGAACATTAATGAAAATTTATTATCAGCATATATGCTAAGATCTGTGATCATTAATCCTGGATTAATTTAGGGACAACATATTTACTGTAAAACAAGTTAACGTTGTCCAATACACTACTCCACAACTGGGGATCAAATTTAAGTATCTCAACATGTAATTTGTGCTTTTCTGTTTTAATCCTTCCTTCAAGATAAAGTACAAAGTCACACCATTGTAAATTAGAAATTGCCATTTGAGATTGAATCTGTATATACCAATATGAAGTTTTCTTTAATCTAATGACACCATCAGAGGTTTTGGTAAGATGATATTTTTTTTCACTGATTTCATCTAATGTTAGACTTTTGAATGTGTATGGACACTTAATTTCTACAATGCCTTTCCCACAACATTTACAGTTAACAATAGCATCTGGAGAAGATCCTAGATGTAGAATATCTTTGTTTATTATCAGTCCTGATAGTTCCACTACAGCCGTTTCATGTTGAGAAGTATATTCCTTGCTGTATACCCCCAAGAGTGACTGGGTATAGAAATATGGTTACTTGGTCTTTTCCCGACCGGCAGTAAAACGCTCGCCGAAGTGGGACGTCCGTTTGGCTGAAAATACTAACGGCCGTATTTAAGTAGAAATAATGAACGAAAAACAAATATGTAACAAATAAACAAACGACAACCACTGAATTACAGGCTTAAGTCTCTTGCAAGATGCTCCATTTCTTTCCCATAAATCATTGCAGGAGTTGAAAAATTGTTGTTTTTGTCCATTATCTGTCTGACAATGTAATTGTTTTTATCATTACCCTGATAGTGATACACAAAAGGAATGATTGATGAAGTAATCATTCCTAGCCTGTACTCATACCAATTCTGATTATCAGAATGACCTTCAGTTAAAGAATAAATTTGATCACAGTCACCATGGTTCACTTTTGATTTGAGGTATTCCAAAAAAGAAGAATTTTCCAAGAAGTCTTCTGCTGATTCAATGATAGATTTAGTGATGGTTAAACTGTCTTCAGATTTATCAAGCACTTCAATAATCTGGGTGTCACGACCTTGAATTAAGTTGTGGAGACCTGCTTCAAATTCTACATCAGCCATGTTGTCATCATGGTTTATTAGGTCATACACATGTTCAAATGGCTGTACCCTGGAATTTACTGAATGTTCTATACTATCCAGTTTCATAGGAACAGATACCTTTCTTGGAATATCCCAACTGCATTTAGTATCTGTAGATGTCTCTGTGTTTCTATCTATGTGTCTGTCAGACCAGTTTGCTAGGCAAAATAGCAGTGCTACAACATGCTTACATCCCCCATCATCCCTGAAAAATAGAGAAAAAATTCAGGGGTATAAAAGATGTATATATATATTTGTACATGTATATATAGAACAATTATATGTTAAGATTAATATGCCCAGATATATATGTATGTAAAGAAAAATTATATGTTTAGATTATTATGGCCAGATGACAATTTAAGAAAAGTTCTTATTTTTACTGTACTCTATCACTGGAGTATAGATTTCACAAAAAAAATGTACAACTAAGATTTATTGAAAATATACTGTATTATATTCATGACTAATACAACCAACTTGAATTCATAATATCATTTTTTTTAAATTGGCTCTTGAATTTATTATCCTCCTTAAATATCGTGTAATTCTCAAAATATCGATACCTTCTCAATTTTTTTAAAGTTCAAAGCTCAAGTGACTCATATATACAGGATTGTGAACAAGTTATACAACTAATATAAATCCATTTTCATTTTTTGTTGTTCAGTTGTTGTCTGTCTCACTGATGTATACCATTAATAAATGCATATATACATTGTACATATAATGTTTAAACAAATAATGAGTCTGTAAGTTCACACATGGGCGTTTTTCAATAAAAGCGTACTTTTCATATGGCAAAACATAACGTAAAAAACATATATGTATGTAGACTTTTTTAATGTAACCAAACTTTTCAACATCAAGGCTAACAAATTCCAAAATATGCAATCTTAATGCAAACAATAACTAACTCAAAATACAATAATATAATGGCACATGATAAAAAATGTCCACTACGAAACGAATATTTAAGCTAAGATTAATAATACTAAATTGAATAAAATTCTATTTTTTTCTGTTGATTTGGCATTGACTGTGACGAAAACTATCTGAAAAGTTAACTCAACATTTGGTATATCTCTTTTTCAGCATTTATTTGGACTTTTTATATGAAAAATACAATAAATTAATAAAATCATACACTTTTAAATACAAATATTCTTTGATGGACTTTCAAAATATGGTTTCAGTACTCTAGAGAGAGTTGACTGGAGGGATTGTATTGATATCTAATTCGATTCATTACAATAAATGTGTATATGAGCACAAATCGAATTTTCATGTTGCGTTACGTAGTGGACAAGACCGTTTCGTAGTGGACTAAATCGTTACGTAGTGGACAATTCACCATAACTTGGTGTTTCAGTAGAAATTATAATAAAACTAATAAAATTAAATCAATTGCTGATATCTACCTATACTTAGATAATAATTTCAAATTTTCCTAGATAATGCAAACAAGATAATACTATTGCATTGCCTTAGTATTACATTGTTAGAATTGTAAGGCAAGACTTGGAGTTACAGCTTGCATAAACAAAGATTGTTCAATTATGGTACATCAAATGGAAAAAATATTATTAAGTTTAGATTTGAGTTATTGAGGTCAAAAGTGCATGTGTTCTGATCATTGCAAGACGGTAAAAACAGGACGGACTCAGATCCTCATAAGTTAATATGACCAAAATTGTCAATTGACCCCTTAATTGATCTGCTGATATATTGTCTTGCGATTGCTCTCTAGAATCACCACCTCCACTTAAAAATTTATTCAGAAGTTTCCAGTAAGCTTTAGGATTGTTATCTTTTAAATTATCAAGCTGATTTACTAAATTTTGTCTATAGAGACGTATTGTATTTTTCCTAGATTTTCTATAATGCTTTAAAGCACTAAAATAAGATGATCGAATACATGGATCTTTATTATATTTTTTAAATAAATTTTCTTTATCAATGAGATGCTTTTTTAGGACTGATAGAGATAGATTTTCCCAATTAGGTTTTTTCTTTTTCTTGTTAGATTTTTTAAAACTGTTTCTTTCTTAGACTTTTGTTTGCCACATCATAAATTACCTGATTAAAGTTATTAATTAAAGAATTGATTCCTGATTCTGTTTGATCAACATGTAATTTCATGAAATTGGACAGATCATTCTGAATTTCTGATGAGGACAACACATTTTGGAATTCCACCAAAGATTTATTAGTCCATATGTATGAAGGCGGAAGAGGTTCAAGAGGACAACCACCATGTTTACAATCATTTTCTACAGAGTATTTTACATTTAACATCATAGATATTTGGCAATGGTCAGACATTGTTCCAATAAAATCATGTACATGAAAAAATGAAATATATTTTACTAAATACTCAGATACAATGAAACAACACTTATATTGTGACAAAACAGATCTTAAGACGATATATACAAGGATTCACAATCTAAGACATATAAAGACATTTTACAACAACAGTTATATTATGGTATAACAGATCTAAGATGTACAAATATATAAGGAATGCCAATCTAAGTATTTTATATATACATTTTACAATATTAAGAATGACGTTTACAAAGAATCACAATCTAAATGTTGTAGTACTGGTAGCAACCGGTATTGAAAATACCTCATTTTCAACTTCTTTTTGTTTTCCCCCGTTTTCCTTTAAGTCTTCTCTCATCAATCTGTTTTCTTCCCTGCTAACCTCCTTAATTTGCGCTTTCATATCGTATCTTATATATTTTATATTATGTAATATATGTTACCACAGTATGTCTATGCGTTAACAATAAAGATTCGTTTATTCATTCATCTATTTAGTAAGCTTTAATACTTTAGCCTCAAGAATCACCGAAAAAGATGCTGTCTATGCCTCGATATCTTGAAATGATACACGTTCCGTAGGAACAATATGTGAAACACAGTTAACTGGTTTCAATATAATGTAGTAACACTGAATCAGGTACGGTTTTACGAAATAATGAAAGTTACTCGTATTGTAAGTTACTAAATATTCGGTAAATTGGAAGATAAAGACGGTCAAATAAGCATTCAGCCCTCAGATATATGCACGTTAAATATTTTGATGCAAAAATTATCATTAAAGCTCTGACATATGAAAACTTGATTAATGATTTCAAAGTCAAGTGCAAGATATTCGTTGATACATGACATGTTTAAGAGCAGCATACCCCGAAAGAAATTCTTAGAAAAACGCTTCAAGCAGTAAGAACTGTTTAAGGATTTCCTCGGCAAAAACTTCACCGACTATGCACATAACACATTAGCAGATTTCTTAGCTTTACAGGAACTATTAAAAAAAAACGAATGAGAAAAGACTTGATAGATAGATACAGAAAATGCAACCTGAAATTCTAAAAAGTATGTACAACTTTCTCACAGAGTTAGACCCCCCCCCCCCAAGGGTGACTTGGGAATAGAAATATGGTCACTTGGTCTTCTTCTGACCGGCAGTAAAACGCTTGCCGAAGTGGGGGCGTCCGTTTGGCTGTGCTGGATGTATCAAGTTCGCAGTCACGTCCGGTCAGATATTCAACATACCCTCATTTTCCAGTGGCATTCCAAATTTCCCCGACCATCATCCCAGATGGCCTCTAGTAAATCAAGACCTACCTAAATTATTTATTGTGAACTTGTTCTCGTCCTGAATATGTATGAAATATTTGCCACTGGACGTTATTAGCAACCATCAATCAATCAATCTTAATTTGACATCCGGATGGGTTTTGTCCAACAGCTTTCTTGCGTTTTCAAATTTGTATAGAACTTTGTCCTTCAAGAACTCCTTTAAATATTACAAATAATTAAAAATTATACTGCAATAAAAGAACAGTATTCCATATCCCCCACTTGAACCCAGTTTAATAGAATACAACTATCAGTTCATATATGAAAAGCAAAAAACAAAGATCTGGAGGAGGAGAAATTTGATAGAGGACAATAACTTGTTAGAATTATATGATGAAAATTCAAATCAATTTACTGCTGACACTATAGAGTGTGTGATGAACCTTTAAAATTATAATATTTATGCGTCAAAAATAAGGAAAGTCATAGGAACAGTGTTTTTATGTAAAAGACAACCAAATAGGGTACCCTCAGCCACCACTGTCAACAGAATCAGTGATTTAGTTTATTTAAAATGTCACCAATGGTTTGATATAAAAGTGTTTCCAAATATTTCTACATTTGTTTTACACATACGTTTGCTGCTTTTCTTTTTATTGATCCGACAATTGGCTTGGTTGAAGTTGTTGCATCTAGTGTTGTGAGATTTTTCTGATTGATGTCCTCAATTTTTTCCTCGATTTCTAGGGCAATTGCTTAAGGTTTGCTTATGATAACTTGACTCATTTGGTTTATTATAATTTCACTGCAAAGAAAAGCAAACTATAATTGGATTTAGTTCAATTTTTTTTTATAAAATGCAACAATACTAATCACACTAAAAAATATAGCATAAAATTAAACTAGAGGCTCTAAAGAGCCTGTGTCGCTCACCTGGGTCTAGGTGAATATTAAACAAAGGACACATGACAAAATTGTGTTTTGGTGATGGTGATGTGTTTGTAGATTTTACTTTACTAAACATTCTTGCTGCTTAAAATTATTTCTATCGATAATGAACTTGGCCCAGTAGTTTCAGTGGAAAATGTTAGTGAAAATTTACAAATATTATGAAAATTGTTATAAATTGACTACAAAGGGCAATAACTCCTTAGGGGGTCAATTAACCATTTTGGTCATGCTGCCTTATTTCTAGGTCTTACTTTGCTGTACATTATTGCTGTTTACAGTTTATCTCTAACTATAATAATATTCAAAATAATAAAAGAACGGCAAAATTTTCTTAAAATTACCAATTCAGGGGCAGCAACCTAACAACCGGTTATCCGATTCACCTGAAAATTCTGATGTGTACTTACAGTTGGATCAGATATAAACAATAAAAAACCACAGCTTTATTCAAATTTCACAATTTTCAGTTTATCTTTTTTTTTTGGATAATTGTAGTAGGTAAAACCTTCAATCGATCATATTCTAAAAATAATTGTATAGACCAACACCAAATCCTGCCGTTGGTTTAATAAACAGTTTTTTTCTCTATTTGACTGTCAATTTGACAACTGTTTTGATATTTTTAGAAATCGACCATATTTTATAGATATTGGTATAGAATGTTCACTAAACCTGCCATCAATGCATTGATAATTTTCCACATTTTATTGTGATTTTGACCACTTTTTGGATGAATTTATTTCATGTTACCTTAAATCGGTCATTTGATCAAGATAATTTTCTGATGTGTACTTACAGTTGGATCAGATACAAACAAAAACAAACCACATCTTGATTCAAATTTACATTTTTCAGTTCATTTAACTTTTTTTTATATTTGTATTAGATAAAACCTTAAATCGATCATATTCAAAAAATAATTGTATAGACTAACACAAAAACCTGCCGTCGGTTTAATAGCATTTTGTTCTTACATTTGACTGTAAATTTGACAACTATTTTGATATTTTTAGAAATCAACCATATTTTATTGATATTTGCATAGAATGTTCTGCAAACCTGCCATCAGTGCATTGATAATTTTCAACATTTTAATGTGATTTTGACAATTTTTGGGATAGTTTTATTTGATGTTAGTACTTACATTTGGATCAGATATAAACAATAACAAACCACAGCTTTATTATAATTTTATACTTTTCAGTTTATTTAACTTTTTATAGATAATTGTATTAGATAAAACCTTCAATCGATCATATTCTAAAAATAATTGTATAGACTAACACCAAAACCTGCGTTCGGTTAATACTATTTTTTTTATATTTGACTGTAAATTTGACAATTATTTTGATATTTTTAGCACCCCAAGGGTGACTGGGGTACAGAAATAGGGTCACTTGGTTTTCTCTCGACCGGCAGTAAAACATTTGCCGAAGTGGGGCGTCCGTTTGGCTGTGCGGGATGTATCAAGTTCGCAGTCACGTCCGGTCAGAAGGGGGACGTTAAATCCGTTGCCTCGTGTAAAGAGAGTGCCACGCTCTTTGCACGTTAAGAACCCTTGCAACAACTCTTTGAGGGGTCCGTAGGTGGCCTGTTGCAAGGCAAAATTTCTGTCCCTATCCAATATACCCTCATTTTCCAGTGGCAGTCCAAATTTCCCCGACCATCTTCCCAGATGGCCTCTATTGTATCAAACTACCTATTGTATTTATTGTGAACTTGTTCTCGTCCTGAATATGCATGAAATATTTGCCACTGGACGTTACGCAACCAACAATCAATCAATCAATGATATTTTTAGAAATCGACCATATTTTATAGATATTTGTATAGAATGTTCACCAAACCTGCCATCAGTGCATTAATAATTTTCCACATTTTAATGAGATTTTGACTATTTTTTAAATGATTTTATTTGATGTTACTTTAAATTGGTCATTTTATCGAGATAATTTTCTGATGTGTACTTACAATTGGATCAGATACAACCAGAATAAACACAGCTTGATTCAATTTAACATTTTTCAGTTTATTTAACTTTTTTTTATATTTGTATGAGATAAAACCTTAAATCGATCATATTATCAATAAAAACGTAGTCTTACATCAAAACCTGCCGTCGGTTTAATACTATTTTTTTTTACATTTTACTGTAAATTTGTCAACTATTTTAATATTTTTAGAAATCGACCATCTTTTATAGATATTGGTATAGGATGTTTACCAAACCTGCCACCAGTGCATTGATAATTTTTCACATTTAAATGTGATTTTGACAATTTTTGGATAATTTTATTTGATGTTACCTTAAATCGGTCATTTTATCAAGATAATTTTCTGATGTGTACTTACAGTTGGATCAGATGAAAACAAAAACAAACCACAGCTTGATTCAAATTTACATTTTTCAGTTTATTTAACTTTTTTTTGGATAATTTTATTGGATAACACTTTAAATCGATCATATTCTAAAAATAATTGTATAGACTAACACCAAAACCTGCGGTTGGTGTAATAATATTTTTTTTACATTTGACTGTAAATTTGACAATTATTTTGATATTTTTAGAAATCTGATAATTTTTCATTTTTACCTATAATCGGTTATGTAGTGACAATTGTATACGAAGTAAACTTGAACCCATCGCACAATTATTTAGAAATTGCCACTTTTTTCAGTAAATTTTACCACTTTTTTTATAATTCATGTAGATTTTACCTAAAATCGACCATAATTTATAAATTAATTTTCAGTAAATTTTACCACTTTTTTTATAATTCATGTAGATTTTACCTAAAATCGACCATAATTAATAGATATTTGCATACAATGTATACCAAACCTACCTTAGTTGTATTGTTTTTTTTTTTGCACATTTGACCGTAAATTTGACAATTTTTTAAAAGTGTATTAATTTGATGTTACCTTAAATCGGTCATTTGCTCAAGAAAATTTTCTGATATGTATTGACAATTGTATAAGAAAAAAAACTTGAACCAACCACAAAATTGTTATGAATTTGCCACATTTCTCAGTAAATTTTACTACTTTTTGGATAATTGTATTTGATCTTTCCTTAAATCGGTCATTTCATCAAGACTATTTTCTGATATGTATTGACAATTGTATTATAAAGTAAACTTGAACCAACCACATAATTATTAAGAAATTGCTACATTTTTCAGTAAATTTTACCACTTTTTGGATATTTCATATAGATGTTACCTTATATCGACCATATTTTATAGATATTTGCATAGAATGTACACATAACCTACCTTCGGTGTATTGGTAACTTTTGCACATTTTACAGTAAATTTGACAATTTTTTTGATAATTGTATTTGATGTTACCTTAAATCGATCATTTGATCAATATAATTTTCTGATATGTATTGAAAATTGTATTAGAGAGTAAACTTGAACCAACCACATAATTGTTATGAATTTGCCACATTTTTCAGTAAATTTCATCACTTTTTGGATAATGTATTTAGATGTTACTTTAAATCGACCATATTCTAGTTATCATTGCAAAGAATGTACACCTAACCTACCATTGGTGTATTTGTAATTTTTACACATTTGTAAATTTGACAACTTTTTTGATGTGTGTATTTGCTGTTACCTATAACCGGTCATTTGATCAAGATAATTTTCTGATATGTATTTACAATTGTATACGAAGTAAACTTGAACCAACCACACAATTATTAAGAAATTGCCACTTTTTTCAGTAAATCAAGACAATTTCTGATATGTATTGACAATTGTATTAGAAAGTAAACTTGAACCAACCACATAATTGTTATGAATTTGCCACATTTTTCAGTAAACTTGACAACTTTTTGGATGTGTGTATTTGATGTTACCTTAAATCGGTCATATGATCAAGACAATTTTCTGATATGTATTGACAATTGTATTAGAAAGTAAACTTGAACTAACCACATAATTATTACGAAATTGCCACATTTTTCAGTAAATGTTACCACTTTTTGGATAATTCATATAGATGTTACCTTAAGTCGACCATATTTTATAGATATTTGCATAGAATGTACACCTAACCTACCTTCGGTGTATTGGAAACTTTTGCACATTTTACAGTAAATTTGACAATTTTTTTGATAATTGTATTTGATGTAACTTAAAATCAGTCATTTGATCAATATAATTTTCTGATATGTATTGACATTTGGATAAGAAGTAAACTTGAACAAACCACACAATTATTATGAAATTGCCACATTTTTTAGTAAATTTTATCACTTTTTGGATAATGCATTTAGATGTTGCTTTAAATCGACCATATTCTAATTACCATAGCAAAGAATGTACACCTAACCTACCTTTGGTGTATTGGTAATTATTGCACATTTGTAAATTTGACAACTTTTTTGATGTGTGTATTTGCTGTTACCTTAAATCGGTCATTTGATCCATATAATTTTCTGATATGCATTGACAATTGTATACGAAGTAAACTTGAACCAACCACACAATTATTAAGAAATTGCCACTTTTTTCAGTAAATTTTAACACTTTTGTAATAATTCATGTAGATATTACCTTAAATCGACCATAATTTATAAATCTTTGCATAGAATGTATACCCAACCTACCTTAGATGTATTTTTTTTTTGGCACATTTGACAGTAAATTTGACATTTTTTTGATAATTGTATTGACAATTGTATTAGAAAGTTAACTTGAACCAACCACATAATTGTTATGAATTTGCCACATTTTTAGTAAATTTTACTACTTTTTGGATACTTGTATATGATGTAACCTTAAATCAGTCATTTAATCAAGACAATTTCTGATATGTATTGACAATTGTATTAGAAAGTAAACTTGAACCAACCACATAATTGTTATGAATTTGCCACATTTTGCAGTAAATTTTACCACTTTTTGGATGTGTGTATTTGATGTTACCTTAAATCGGTCATTTGATCAATATGATTTTCTGATATGTATTGACAATTGTATACAAAATAAACTTGAACCAACCACACAATTATTAAGAAATTGCCACTTTTTTCAGTAAATTTTACCACTTTTGTTATAATTCATGTAGATTTTACCTTAAATCGACCAAAATTTATAGATATTTGCATAGAATGTATACCCAACCTACCTTAGATGTATTGTTTTTTTTTGGCACATTTGACAGTAAATTTGACAATTTTTTGATAATTGTATTTGATGTTACTTTAAATCGGTCATTTGATTAAGACAATTTGTGATATGTATTGACAATTGTATTAGAAAGTAAACTTGAACCAACCACATAATTGTTGTGAATTTGCCACATTTTTCAGTAAATTTTACCACTTTTTGGATGTGTGTATTTGATGTTACCTTTAATAGGTCATTTGATCAAGACAATTTCTGATATGTATTGACAATTGTATTAGAAAGTAAACTTGAACCAACCACATAATTATTACGAAATTGCCACATTTTTTAGTAAATTTTACCACTTTTTGGATAATTCATATAGATGTTACCTTAAGTCGACCATATTTTATAGATATTTGCATAGAATGTACACCTAACCTACCTTCGGTGTATTGGAAACTTTTGCACATTTTACAGTAAATTTGACAATTTTTTTGATAATTGTATTTGATGTAACTTAAAATCAGTCATTTGATCAATATAATTTTCTGATATGTATTGACATTTGGATAAGAAGTAAACTTGAACAAACCACACAATTATTATGAAATTGCCACATTTTTTTAGTAAATTTTATCACTTTTTGGATAATGCATTTAGATGTTGCTTTAAATCGACCATATTCTAATTACCATAGCAAAGAATGTACACCTAACCTACCTTTGGTGTATTGGTAATTATTGCACATTTGTAAATTTGACAACTTTTTTGATGTGTGTATTTGCTGTTACCTTAAATCGGTCATTTGATCCATATAATTTTCTGATATGCATTGACAATTGTATACGAAGTAAACTTGAACCAACCACACAATTATTAAGAAATTGCCACTTTTTTCAGTAAATTTTAACACTTTTGTAATAATTCATGTAGATATTACCTTAAATCGACCATAATTTATAAATCTTTGCATAGAATGTATACCCAACCTACCTTAGATGTATTTTTTTTTTGCACATTTGACAGTAAATTTGACATTTTTTTGATAATTGTATTTGATGTTACTTTTAATCAGTCATTTGATCAAGACAATTTCTGATATGTATTGACAATTGTATTAGAAAGTTAACTTGAACCAACCACATAATTGTTATGAATTTGCCACATTTTTTAGTAAATTTTACTACTTTTTGGATACTTGTATATGATGTAACCTTAAATCAGTCATTTAATCAAGACAATTTCTGATATGTATTGACAATTGTATTAGAAAGTAAACTTGAACCAACCACATAATTGTTATGAATTTGCCACATTTTGCAGTAAATTTTACCACTTTTTGGATGTGTGTATTTGATGTTACCTTTAATCGGTCATTTGATCAATATGATTTTCTGATATGTATTGACAATTGTATACAAAATAAACTTGAACCAACCACACAATTATTAAGAAATTGCCACTTTTTTCAGTAAATTTTACCACTTTTGTTATAATTCATGTAGATTTTACCTTAAATCGACCAAAATTTATAGATATTTGCATAGAATGTATACCCAACCTACCTTAGATGTATTGTTTTTTTTTGGCACATTTGACAGTAAATTTGACAATTTTTTGATAATTGTATTTGATGTTACTTTAAATCGGTCATTTGATTAAGACAATTTGTGATATGTATTGACAATTGTATTAGAAAGTAAACTTGAACCAACCACATAATTGTTGTGAATTTGCCACATTTTTCAGTAAATTTTACCACTTTTTGGATGTGTGTATTTGATGTTACCTTTAATAGGTCATTTGATCAAGACAATTTCTGATATGTATTGACAATTGTATTAGAAAGTAAACTTGAACCAACCACATAATTGTTATGAATTTGCCACATTTTTCAGTAAATTTTACCACTTTTTGGATGCGTGTATTTGATGTTACCTTAAATCGATCATTTGATCAACATGATTTTCTGATATGTATTGACAATTGTATTAGAGAGTAAACTTGAGCCAACCACACAATTATTATGAAATCGTCACATTTTTCAGTAAATTTTACCACTTTTTAGAAAACGCATTTAAATGTTATTTTAAATCGATCATATTCTATTCATCATTGCAAATAAAGTACACCTAACCTATTATTGGTGTATTTGTAATTTTTGCAAATTTGTAAATTTGACCTCTTTTTTGATGTGTGTATTTGATGTTACCTTTTATCTGCCATTTGATCAAGACAATTTTCTATGTATTGACAATTGTATTAGAAAGTAAACTTGAATCAACCACATAATTGTTATGAATTTGCCAAAATTTTTCAGTAAATTTGACAACTTTTTGGATGTGTGTATTTGATGTTACCTTAAATCGGTCATTTGATCAAGACAATTTTCTGATATGTATTGACAATTGTATTAGAAAGTAAACTTGAACCAACCACATAATTATTAAGAAATTGCCACATTTTGTAGTAAATTTTACCACTTTTTGGATAATTCATATAGATGTTACCTTAAATCGACCATATTTTATAGATATTTGCATAGAATGTACACCTAACCTACCTTCAGTGTATTGGTAACTTTTGCACATTTTACAGTAAATTTGAGAATTTTTTTTGATAATTGTATTTGATGTAACTTAAAATCAGTCAATTGATCAATATAATTTTCTGATATGTATTGACATTTGGATAAGAAGTAAACTTGAACAAACCACACAATTATTATGAAATTGTCACATTTTTTAGTAAATTTTATCACTTTTTGGATAATGCATTTAGATGTTGCTTTAAATCGACCATATTCTAATTACCATAGCAAAGAATGTACACCTAACCTACCTTTGGTGTATTGGTAATTTTTGCACATTTGTAAGTGTAAATTTGACAACTTTTTTTATGTGTGTATTTGCTGTTTCCTATAATCGGTCATTTGATCAATATAATTTTCTGATATGTATTGACAATTGTATACGAAGTAAACTTGAACCAACCACACAATTATTAAGAAATTGCCACTTTTTTCAGTAAATTTTACCACTTTTGTTATAATTCATGTAGATTTTACCTTAAATCGACCATAATTTATAGATATTTGCATAGAATGTATAGCCAACCTACCTTAGATGTATTGTTTTTTTTTTGGCACATTTGACAGTAAATTTGACAATTTGTTAATAATTGTATTTGATGTTACTTTAAATCGGTCATTTGATCAAGACAATTTCTAATATGTATTGACAATTGTATTAGAAAGTAAACTTGAACCAACCACATAATTATTAAGAAATTGCCACATTTTTTAGTAAATTTTACCACTTTTTGGATAATTTATATAGATGTTACCTTAAATCGACCATATTTTATAGATATTTGCATAGAATGTACACATAACCTACCTTCGGTGTATTGGTAACTTTTGCACATTTTACAGTAAATTTGACAATTTTTTTGATAATTGTATTTGATGTTACCTTAAATCGATCATTTGATCAATATAATTTTCTGATATGTATTGAAAATTGTATTAGAGAGTAAACTTGAACCAACCACATAATTGTTATGAATTTGCCACATTTTTCAGTAAATTTCATCACTTTTTGGATAATGTATTTAGATGTTACTTTAAATCGACCATATTCTAGTTATCATTGCAAAGAATGTACACCTAACCTACCATTGGTGTATTTGTAATTTTTACACATTTGTAAATTTGACAACTTTTTTGATGTGTGTATTTGCTGTTACCTATAACCGGTCATTTGATCAAGATAATTTTCTGATATGTATTGACAATTGTATACGAAGTAAACTTGAACCAACCACACAATTATTAAGAAATTGCCACTTTTTTCAGTAAATTTTATTACTTTTTTTCATAATTCATGTAGATTTTACCTTGAATCGACCATAATTTATAGATATTTGCATAAAATGAATACCCAACCTACCTTACGTGTATTGTTTTTTTGGCACATTTTACAGTAAATTTGACAATTTTTTGATAATTGTATTTGATGTTACCTTAAATCGGTCATTTGATCAAGACAATTTCTGATATGTATTGACAATTGTATTAGAAAGTAAACTTGAACCAACCACATAATTGTTATGAATTTGCCACATTTTCCAGTAAATTTTACCACTTTTTGGATGCGTGTATTTGCTGTTACCTATAATCGGTCATTTGATCAAGATAATTTTCTGATATGTATTGACAATTGTATACGAAGTAAACTTGAACCAACCACACAATTATTAAGAAATTGCCACTTTTTCAGTAAATTCTACTACTTTTTTTATAATTCATGTAGATTTTACCTTAAATCGACCATAATCTATAAATATTTGCATAGAATGTATACCCAAACTTCCTAAGATGTATTATTTTTTCTACGTTTGCCTAAAATTTGATACCTTTTTTATAATTTTAGATATCGACCCTATTTTATAGAGAATTTTATTGACAGTAAAAACAGACCTGTCATTGGTTTAGTAATATTTTTTTGTACATTTGCCTAAAATTTGATAACTTTTTTGATAATTTAACAAATCGACCATATTCAATAGATAATTATATTGACAGTAAAAACAGACCTGTCATTGGTTTAATAATATTTTTTCTACACTTGCCTAAAATTTGATAACCTTTGTTGATAATTTTAGAAATCGACCATATTCTATAGAGAATTACATTGACAGTAAAAACAGACTTGTCAATGGTTTAATATTATTTCTACATTTGCCTATACATTTTATACCTTTATTGATAATTTTAGAAATCGACCATATTCTATATGTAATTATATATACAGTAAAAACAGACCTTTCATTGGTTTAATAATATTTTTTTCTACATTTGCCTATACATTTGATAACTTTTTTGATAATTTAAGAAATCGACCATATTCAATAGATAATTATATTGATGGTAAAAACAGACCTGTCATTGGTTTAATAAAAAAAACTATTTTGATAATTTAACAAATCGACCATATTCAATAGATAATTATGTTGCCAGTAAAAACAGACCTGTCATTGGTTTAATAATATTTTTTCTACACTTGCCTAAAATTTGGTAACCTTTTTTGATAATTTTAGAAATCGACCATATTGTATAGAGAATTATATTGACAGTAAAAACAGACATGTCAATGTTTTAATAATATTTTGTTGTATATTTGCCTAAAAATTTGATAACGTTTTTGATAATTTAAGAAATCGACCATATTCAATAGATAATTATATTGACAGTTAAAACAGACCTGTCATTGGTTTAATAATATTTTTTCTACATTTGCCTGAAATTTTATACCTTTATTGATAATTTAAGAAATCGACCATGTTCTATAGAGAATTACATTGACAGTAAAAACAGACTTGTCAATGGTTTAATATTATTTCTACATTTGCCTATAAATTTGATAACTTTTTTTTATAATCTTAGAAATCGACAATATTCTATAGAGAATTATATTGACAGTAAAAACAAACCTGTCATTGGTTTAATAATATCTTTTTCTACATTTGCCTATACATTTGATAACTTTTTTGATAATTTGAGAACTCGACCATATTCAATAGATAATTATATTGACAGTAAAAACAGACCTGTCATTAGTTTAATAATATTTTTTCTACGTTTGCCTAAAATTTGATACCTTTTTTTATAATTTTAGATATCGACCCTATTCTATAGAGAATTACATTGACAGTAAAAACAGACTTGTCAATGGTTTAATATTATTTCTACATTTGCCTATACATTTTATACCTTTATTGATAATTTTAGAAATCGACCATATTCTATAGGTAATTATATATACAGTAAAAACAGACCTGTCACTGGTTTAATAATATCTTTTTCTACATTTGCCTATACATTTGATATCTTTTTTGATAATTTAAGAAATCGACCATATTCAATAGATAATTATATTGATGGTAAAAACAGAACTGTCATTGGTTTAATAATATTTTTTCTACACTTGCCTATAAATTTGATAACTATTTTGATAATTTAACAAATTGACCATATTCAATAGATAATTATATTGACAGTTAAAACAGACCTTTCATTGGTTTAATAATATTTTTTCTACGTTTGCCTAAAATTTGATACCTTTTTTTTATAATTTTAGATATCGACCCTATTTTATAGAGAATTATATTGACAGTAAAAACAGACCAGTCATTGGTTTAATTATATTTTTTTGGACATTTGCCTAAAAATTTGATAACTTTTTAGATTATTGAACAAATCGACCATATTCAATCGATGATTATATTGACAGTAAAAACAGACTTGTCATTGGTTTAGTAATATTTTTTTGTACATTTGCCTAAAAATTTGATAACTTTTTTGATAATTTAACAAATCGACCATATTCAATAGATAATTATATTGACAGTAAAAACAGACCTGTCATTGGTTTAATAATATTTGTTCTACACTTGCCTAAAATTTGATAACCTTTGTTGATAATTTTCGAAATCGACCATATTCTAAAGAGAATTACATTGACAGTAAAAACAGACTTGTCAATGGTTTAATATTATTTCTACATTTGCCTATACATTTTATACCTTTATTGATAATTTTAGAAATCGACCATATTCTATAGGTAATTATATATACAGTTAAAACAGACCTGTCACTGGTTTAATAATGTTTTTTCTACATTTGCCTATACATTTGATAACCTTTTTGATAATTTAAGAAATCGACCATATTCAATAGATAATTATATAGATTGTAAAAACAGACCTGTCATTGGTTTAATAAAAAATGTTTATACACTTGCCTATAAATTTGATAACTATTTTGATAATTTAACAAATCGACCATATTCAATAGATAATTATGTTGCCAGTAAAACAGACCTGTCATTGGTTTTATAATAATTTCTCTACACTTGCCTAAAATTTGATGACGTTTTTTGATAATTTTAGAAATCGACCATATTCTATATATAATTATATTGACAGTAAAAACTGACCTGTCATTGGTTTAATAATATTTTTTCTACACTTGCCTAAAATTTGATAACCTTTTTTGATAATTTTAGAAATCGACCATATTCTATAGAGAATTATATTGACAGTAAAAACAGACATGTCAATGTTTTAATAATATTTTGTTGTATATTTGCCTAAAAATTTGATAACGTTTTTGATAATTTAAGAAATCGACCATATTCAATAGATAATTATATTGACAGTAAAATCAGATCTGTCATTGGTTTGATAATATTTTTTCTACATTTGCCTGAAATTTTATACCTTTATTGATAATCTTAGAAATCGACAATTTTCTATAGAGAATTATATTGACAGTAAAAACAAATCTGTCATTAGATCTATTTGATCGGAATAAAGTACACTTTTCACAAGTACATGTTGGCAAAGTATGGACCAGGATAGATTTATTTGATCGGAATAAAGTACACTTTTCAAAAGTACATGTTGGCAAAGTGTGGACTAGGTTAGATCTATTTGATATTAATGAAGTACACTTTCACAAGTACATGTTGGCAAAGTATGGACCAGGTTAGATCTATTTGATCGGAATAAAGTACACTTTTCACATGTACATGTTGGCAAAGTATGGACTATGTTAAATCTATTTGATACGAATAAAGAACACTTTTTACAAGTAAATGTTGGCAGAGTATGGACCAGGTTAGATCTATTTGACCTGAATAAAGTACACTTTTCACAAGTACATGTTGGCAAAGTATGCCCCAAGTTAGATCTATTTGATCGGAACAAAGTACACTTTTCCCTAGTACATGTTGGCAAAGTGTGGACTAGCTTAGATCTATTTGATACGAATGAAGTACACTTTTCCCTAGTACATGTTGGCAAAGTTTGGACTAGGTAAGATCTATTTGATCTTAATGAAGTACACTTTTCACAAGTACATGTTGGCAAAGTATGGACCAGGTTAGATCTATTTGATCGGCATAAAATACACTTTTCACAAGTACATGTTGGCAAAGTATGGACCAGGATAGATTTATCTGATCGGAATAAAGTACACTTTTCACAAGTACATGTTGGCAAAGTGTGGACTAGGTTAGATCTATTTGATATTAATGAAGTACACTTTCACAAGTACATGTTGGCAAAGTGTGGACCAGGTTAGATCTATTTGATCGGAATAAAGTACACTTTTCACATGTACATGTTGGCAAAGTATGGACTATGTTAGATCTATTTGATACGAATAAAGTACACTTTTTACAAGTAAATGTTGGCAGAGTATGGACCAGGTTAGATCTATTTGACCTGAATAAAGTACACTTTTCACAAGTACATGTTGGCAAAGTATGCACCAAGTTAGAACTATTTGATTGGAATGAAGTACACTTTTCCCTAGTACATGTTGGCAAAGTGTGGACTAGGTTATATCTATTTGATCTTAATGAAGTACACTTTTCACAAGTACATTATGGCAATGTATGGACCAGGTTAGATCTATTTGATCGGAATAAAGTACACAAGTTAACAAGTACATGTTGGCAAAGTATGAACCAGGTTAGATCTATTTGATCGGAATGAAGTACACTTTTCCCTAGTACATGTTGGCAAAGTATGGACTAGGTTAGATCTATTTGATACGAATAAAGTACACTTTTCATTAGTACATGTTGGCAAAGTATGGACCAGGTTAGATCTATTTGATACGAATAAAGTACACTTTTCATTAGTACATGTTGGCAAAGTATGGACCAGGTTAGATCTATTTGATCGGAATAAAGTACACTTTTCACAAGTACATGTTGGCAAAGTATGGACCAGGTAAGAACTATTTGATTGGAATGAAGTACACTTTACACGAGTACATGTTAAAAAAGTATGGTCCAGTTAAGATCTATTTGATCGGAATAAAGTACTCTTTTCACAAGCCCATGTTGGCAAAGTATGGACCGGGTTAGATCTATTTGATCGGAATAAAGTACACTTTTCACAAGTACATGTTGGCAAAGTGTGGACTAGGTTAGATCTATTTGATCTTAATGAAGTACACTTTCACAAGTACATGTTGGCAAAGTATGGACCAGGTTAGATCTATTTGATCGGAATAAAGTACACTTTTCACATGTACATGTTGGCAAAGTATGGACTATGTTAGATCTATTTGATACGAATAAAGTACACTTTTCATTAGTACATTATGGCAAAGTATGGACCAGGTTAGATCTATTTGATCGGAATAAAGTACACTTTTCACAAGTACATGTTGGCAAAGTGTGGACTAGGTTAGTTCTATTTGATACGAATAAAGTACGTTTTTCCCTAGTACATGTTGGCAAAGTATGGACCAGGTAAGAACTATTTGATTGGAATGAAGTACACTTTACACTAGTACATGTTAAAAAAGTATGGTCCAGTTAAGATCTATTTGATCGGAATAAAGTACTCTTTTGACAAGCCCATGTTGGCAAAGTAAGGAGCAGGTTAGATCTATTTGATCGGCATAAAATACACTTTTCACAAGTACATGTTGGCAAAGTATGGACCAGGATAGATTTATTTGATCGGAATAAAGTACACTTTTCACAAGTACATGTTGGCAAAGTGTGGACTAGGTTAGATCTATTTGATCTTAATGAAGTACACTTTCACAAGTACATGTTGGCAAAGTATGGACCAGGTTAGATCTATTTGATCGGAATAAAGTACACTTTTCACATGTACATGTTGGCAAAGTATGGACTATGTTAGATCTATTTGATACGAATAAAGTACACTTTTCATTAGTACCTTATGGCAAAGTATGGACCAGGTTAGATCTATTGGATCAGAATAAAGTACACTTTTCACAAGTACATGTTGGCAAAGTATGGACCAGGTAAGAACTATTTGATTGGAATGAAGTACACTTTACACTAGTACATGTTAAAAAAGTATGGTCCAGTTAAGATCTATTTGATCTTAATGAAGTACACTTTTCACAAGTACATGTTGGCAAAGTATGGACCAGGTTAGATCTATTTGATCGGAATAAAGTACACTTTTGACAAGTACATGTTGGCAAAGTATGGACCAGGTTAGATCTATTTGATTGAAATGAAGTACACTTTACACTAGTACATGTTGGCAAAGTGTGGACTAGGTTATATCGATTTGATCGGAATAAAGTACACTTTTCACAAGCCCATGTTGGCAAAGTATGGACCAGGCTAGATCTATTTGATCGGAATAAAGTACACTTTTCACAAGTTCATGTTGGCAAAGTATGGACCAGGTTAGATCTATTTGATCTTAATGAAGTACATGTTGGCAAAGTATGAACCAGGTTAGATCTATTTGATCTGAATGAAGTACACTTTCCCTAGTACATGTTGGCAAAGTATGGACCGGGTTAGATCTATTTGATACGAATAAAGTACATTTTTCACATGTACATGTTGGCAAAGTATGGACTAGGTTAGATCTATTTGATCGGAATAAAGTACACTTTTCACATGTACATGTTGGCAAAGTTTGGACTAGGTTACATCTATTTGATACGAATAAAGTACTTTTCACATGTACATGTTGGCAAAATATGAACCAGGTTAGATCTATTTGATCTGAATAAAGTACCCTTTTCACAAGTACATGTTGGCAAAGTATGGACCAGGTTAGATCTATTTGAACGGAGTAAAGTAAACTTTTCCCTATGATATGTTGGCAAAGTTTGAACTAGGTAAGATCTATTTGATCTTAATGAAGTACACTTTTCACAAGTACATGTTAACAAAGTATGGACCAGGTTAGATCTTTTTGATCGGAATAAAGTACACTTTTCACATGTACATGTTGGCAAAGTATGGACTATGTTAGATCTATTTGATACGAATAAAGTACACTTTTTACAAGTAAATGTTGGCAGAGTATGGACCAGGTTAGATCTATTTGACCTGAATAAAGTACACTTTTCACAAGTACATGTTGGCAAATTATGCACCAAGTTAGAACTATTTGATTGGAATGAAGTACACTATACACTAGTACATGTTGGCAAAGTTTTGACTAGGTTATATCCATTTGATCGGAATAAAGTACACTTGTTACAAGCCTATGTTGGCAAAGTATGGACCAGGTTAGATCTATTTGATCGAAATAAAGTACACTTTTCATAAGTACATGTTGGCAAAGTGTGGACTAGGTTATATCTATTTGATCGGAATAAAGTACACTTTTCACAAGCCCATTTTGGCAAAGTATGGACCAGGTTAGATCTATTTGATCGGAATAAAGTACACTTTTCACAATTACATGTTGGCAAAGTCTGGACTAGGTTAGATCTATTGCTACGAATGAAGTACACTTTTCCCTAGTACATGTTGGCAAAGTTTGGACTAGGTTAGATCTATGTGATCGGAATAAAGTACACTTTTCCCTAGTACATGTTGGCAAAGTTTGGACTAGGTTAGATCTATTTGATCTTAATGAAGTACACGCCAAGATTCTGACCGGACGCCCAAATTTGGCAGTTGTACAACTGCGGTCGATAAAAGACTAAGATTGTATATGATTTCCTTGCAGACTTGATATACAATTGACTCATAATCAAACTTAAATTTTATAACAAATCGGTATGAATTCAATATAAAAATATCACGGTCAGCACCCAAATCCTACTTTTAAGATTTCTAGCACCCAAATCCCACTTTTAATATGTCTAGTGCTTTACGACATCTAGTCTTCAGATTTTTAATATAATATTAAATTGCTTTATTTTTCAGTATTATGAATAAATCTTCTTATCTTGTACATTTTCTTTATCTTGACAAACGAATTAAACTGTATACAATATCAATAGTGATTTTAAAAAGAGTCTGTGCTTCAGACATTGTCGTTGGTTCATGTCTGTCATTTTTGTTTTTCGTAAATTGTTTTGTTATAAATTAGGCCATTAGTTTTTATCAAATAAATTAAAAAGATTTTATGTACTATTAATTGACTGCATTAGTTTCAGGCAGTTTTGTATATTCTAGGGTACATGCATTTTTCATTTCTTTTTTTTTTTTTTTTTTTTTTTTAAGTATCTTATAAATTTGTATATGCTTCTTTGATTCTTTTAAGATAAGTGCTTTGTAATCAATGTTATATGTATTTTTGTATTATATATATTTCTAAATGTGAAGAGCTCAGAGTAATTTTTGTTATTATATAATGCGCTCTATAAATATTGAATTTATTATTTATTATTTATATTAATAGAACGATGATTACCTTTGTTTTCTCACTCAATCGATGGTTTCATTCTAGATTCTTTAAAAAAAAAATCAACGCTGATTTGTATAGTTTCCTGAGTAAAACAATGTGTGTTCTACTTTATGCTCACTATGTTATAAAGTATAAAATCGAAAAGGTACAATAAATTAGAAAACAAGCATACACCACGAAAGAGACCTTTATATTTTGATTTGGTCTGATACATTGAAAAATTAGGAAAAATACCAAGTACATAATAATTATAGAGAGGTGTGTTGATGCACGTTTGAATTAAGTAATATAGGTTATGTTATGACCCATTGACATTTAATTTTATCTTTGTATACGTGTACAATATCATTGTGAATAGATCGACTCTGTGTTGTCTGTTTCTTCTAACCATCATAAATTGTTTATATTGGGAATCACTGAAGCGTGACTGGAGCAGGCCCCCTCTTAGGTCAGTCAGTGTGCCCCCACTTATGAAAATTCCGTGATCCGCCACTGACATGTATATTGCAACTCACATATTTGACACACAATTGTATACATGGTTTATGAATAAAATTGAATATTATCCAAAGTCACACCGGTACCGTGATTAATATTTTACTTGGATTCATTACTACCAGTATGTTGTAGAATGTTAACAGTAAAATATATGTATTCTAATTTTTTTTAAACACTCTTTAGAATTGTTTAAGGCTATAGTGTTGCAGAAACATTAAAAAACACGAAGTTGTGGTAAATATTAACAAAGCAACCTGTAAAAGCAGTCAACATTAATTTATAATTTATAGTATTATGTAGAAATAATTATAATTTGTATTATTCAGCGATTAGAATACTTGTAGGGAAATGGCATGCTGAATTGGTGGTATGGAGGAATACGTGTTTTATGTTCTCTGACATAAAAGAAGATTGGATTCAGGCAGAGGTTCGTGTTCAAATAAAATGGTTTTACAAGTGGAAATTTGGTTTCACTTCTGCGAGTTTATGAAGACTAGTATATAAATTACGTGGAGGGGATAATAAGATCCTGTACAATCGGTATTGAAAACAAATGGATTTGTCATTTTTCAAAATTTACTTCTGGATACTATCTTATGAACATAAACAAGCTTCTGTCCAAGTTTGGTACAAACAAAGGGTAGTTTAAGAAAGTTATTAAAATTTTAAAAACTGTGTGAATATTTGTGGACGACGACGACGGAATGTAGGATCTTTTTCGACTAAAGTCGAAGGATCGACAAAAATGAATATTTAGTAGTAGAAATACTTATCTGATTATACCTGCATTAATTTGGGTTGGAACGAAATTCAGGTTAATATGTGATTCGTATTTAATATATTTAAAAAAAAACACTTACCTGAATTATGAACGTTTTTTATATGTCTATATACTTATGAAAAACAAGAATATTGTGGAATAATTTATCCGAAATATCATTTATTTAGCAAAGTTTCGTGTTTAGTTTGTCGGAGCCTCGGACGTTGCAAAAGAAGGAACGTGGGAATGTAATACGAGCATGGAGAGAGTTGTCTTTACTGACTGGCGCACCAATCAACCGGGAGCCAATCATGCAGAAAATTGTTAAGCACTAGAAGGGGATGACGGATTTCTATGGAATGATTATCAATTTCATGAACAACATGAATTCATTTGTACTACAGAGAATGCTTAACACTTTTAGACTTAAAGGATGATTCTTAATAAAGAATATCTAAATTGAACTCATTTTGATCTAGTTATGAAACACATCTTCATATTTACAGAAATTTTAGAAACGATCCTGATAAACTTATTGATCCTTTAAATACACTTATTCTAATAGGTTATCAATACAACACTGTAATTAGATCTTTGAATATTGTTTATTGGTATTAATATAGATGTTGTTTTCAGTAAATTAAAAGCAAACTAAATAGTATTGTTATATACATATACACATGCAAATTCATGGATCTACAATACATCGATACTTGTATATTGGCATTGCACAATGTCACCTTTTTCTCTGACCGTTGATGACGTCTTTACACATAATCCATTGGATGTTGGATATGCACTGATTGATTATTTAATCTAAGACGAATGATTTTTTTATTAGTTGTCAGTGGCTTTGAACGTGCTGTCAGTAACTGCGAGTACTTTCGGATATGTACTTAGTGTATTTTTATTGTTAGGGTGTAGAAGTACCCGGCCACGTCCGCTTGTATTTGTAGTTGTATCCATCTGATGAGTTAAGCCTTTTCAACGGATTTGTTCGTTCTTATACTGTTCTGTTACACCACCGTTCCAGGTTAGGGGAAGGGTTTGGATCCGCTAACATGTTAAACCCCGACAAATTATGTATGTATGTGTCTGTCCCAAGTCAGGAGCCTGTAATTCAATGATTGTCGTTTGAATTATGTGTTACATATTTGTTTCTTGTTTATTTTTTGTACCTAGATTGGGCCGTTATTTTTTTCGTATGAATTGTTTTACATTGTCATTTTGGAGACTTTGATAGCTGATTATTCGGTACAGGCTTAGCTCATTGTTGAAGGCCGTACATTGACCTATAGTTGTTTATTTCTTTGTCTGTTGGCCTGTTATGGTGATTTGTCTCATTGGCAATCATACCACAACTTCTGTAACAGTAATTGTTTTTATTTGTTTTACAAATTATGCTCGCCTCATTATTATCAAATGCATGTGGTGATAGGATTTTGAAATCGACACTTATGTTAACATACTGTTTTAACAAATATGAAAGCATGACCTGTTCATAAAGTCTTGGTTTAAACCTAATGACATATATTTTTTTATTTTTTAGAGTTTGTTTTATAAGTTTTGTTATTCAAGCGCCAGTGTGAAGTCTATTACAGAAGAAACATGGGTTTGGTGTGCTTAACAATTCGCCCAGAACTTCGAATGATCTTTTTATCATAAGAACGTATTTATGTGCTTGTCAAAAGTTTACAATCACGACAGTTGTTACTTTTCGGCAACATGTTTTTGTTACTTGATTGCTTCACTTTTATATATTTGTTACATTTCTTTCTTTTTTTACCGCAATTTTAAAACAAAACTAAATATATATCTTTGTTTCAGCTTTAATAGTCTTGTACATAAAGAATATTCTGGGGGTACATACACATATTAATTGAAAATTCGATATAGGCAAGTCAGTATAATTACATTTGTAAATAAACTCATCATGTAAGTGCATTCTTCAATGATCAGCAGTAAAGTTTTTAATGAATATATCATGTATTTTTAAATATGCATCACAAAGAAACAATGCTAACAATATATTATCGGCAAAATATAACAAAATGAGAAAGATATCATAAAATTTAGCACATATGCAAATAGAATGTAATGTATTACTTGTTTTCATGAATAACAATTTAACAAGGCATCCGTCTTTTTTTGTTCAAAAAATTATTGATTTCGTCATATTGGGATTCGTTGTTAACAAAGATGAAGAAATGTGCATTCATTACTTCTGTTTTGTTCAAAATTTCGTCATATGAATTATGTAGATCGCATCGATGTATCATTTATCACTTTTAATTATCATCATCATCATCATCATCATCATCATCAATCATATTATGATGACGTCAATAAACTGTATCATTGATTGAAAATAATAATCGAATATTCAAAGAGGTTTCAAATACCAAATTAACATATAAAAAGTATATTTAAATAATAGTGATAGTCAGCGATTGTACCACACTCATCTTGTTGTGTGTTAACGCCTAATTGCTATATTGTTCTGGGTATGCTTGAAATAAATTCAACTTTGTTCATGTTGTTAAGGAAACAACAATCAACTAATTCGTAAAATAATCAAATAACTTTACTTGTTTTGTTTTTTTTCCAGCCAATTTTGTTTTATTGGATCGTGTTTTTTTTATTGAATCTCTTTTCGCAACTTCAGACCTGGTCTTTTATCATTTTGGTATATTAGATATAATCCACCGTTGAACATTATATTGACATAACTAAACCTTCAAAATTTACAAAATAATGAATTTTCAAATATTTCAAAGTTCTTTTATTTGTAAGATGTTTTTTGCAATGTTTTGTTATTCCTTACTTACATAACCTTTTTCAATATCCATGAATGAATCAACATTGTTCAAGTCTGTAAATTTCAAGTAAAAAATAAAAGGCACAAAGAAGCAATATATTTGCATACAATATTGTTTAAAATAGGACATTTTGTATTATTTCATAATTAAAAATTCATATTCATCTTTATTTTTTATAAATAGAACATCGCAGGTCAGCGACATAATTAAAGTACCTTTGCTTATTCTTAGCTCCGATTTTTAGTATTCGTCTCGTCATCTGATTATGAGGTGCAGCACAGTTTTTTGGCATCAGATACTTTCTGTTTGAACCCGACCTCGTTATCTCACTACAACCGACACCTGCATGTGGCATTGATTGCATTTAGTAGTGTCAATCTCTTTTTAAAGACTAAGTTCATGTCCGATTAAGACCCGTGTGTATATAGGAATCCATCATCCATAATTTTGGTTGGGAGGCGGAACATAACAGGTAACATTTTGCAAGCAAAAACAAAAATGCCTTGCATGGTGTGATAGTTAGTCGGTATATTTGTCCTTTGTTATTTTGATATAAAGTTTAATGCTATGATTCGTCACTAATAAGTCATACCGGCTAACAAATTGAACCTTGTTATAAAAGAAGTTTAGATACTTGCAGATACAGATATGCATTGTTTTTATTTGTTGCAATACCCAATTACATGTTATTAGACGCAGTTTTTTTTTCTCTCACTAGGTTCGTGCAATACAATGGTTTAATATTTTCTAATGTTATATTCAATTAGCATACTCATCATATCCGTAATGGTAAATAATAAGAAAAAATACAGAACCACTTACATTTTATCAAGTTTATCTGTGGCTTCCAAATTAACACGGTTCATCTGACCACTGAATGCTAGTCCTGTTGAGCAGTAACTGGCAAAGTGATCACAATTAAATTCTCTTAGGTTATACTTTACACCAGATTTGACAAAAAGAGAAACCAGTGCTTCGGCTCTTTTCTTAATAGTGACAGCCTTATCAGATAACTGGTTGTAATCAAAGTAGAACAGATCTTTTGATGTAAACTTAATGGTAGTTGTCTCAATTACTGGTTCAATATTTTTTCCTATAAGTGAGGGTATTGTTTTGTGACCACCGGTCAACGCAACCATTTCAAATGTCTTGTTTATCTCGGAAATCGTTATGACAATACCATGATGTATGTACGTATACTTGTTTTTGTAAATTGGTATTTTTCCAACTCCTACTTCTAATCCAATCTTCAAATGTTTCTCAACATCAAGGTTGAATTTTCTTTTCCAATTCTTGTGATATGAAAAAAAAAGTAATGACATTATACAGTTACCACTTTTACTATTATTATATTTTGTAGCAACCAAGCTTTTGAAATTACATTTGACATGTTTCCCCCTGGTAATTACAGACTGTATGATTGTCTATATTTATAACATGTGGTTGTTTTTATCAGACGTTGGCAATGGCATTCCTCTGTATCTCAAAAAGGGACGAAAGATACCAGAGGGAGAGTCAAATTCATGGATTGAAAATAAACTGACAACGCCGTGGTTAAAAATAAAAAGACATTTAGACAAATTACAGTACAGAAGACACAACATAAAAAGATTAAGCAACACGAACCCCATTAAAAAGTTGGGATGATCTCAAGTGCTCCGGAAGAGTAAGCAGATCCTGCTCCATATGTGGCACCCGTCGTGTTGCTTATGTTACAATGTATTCCAAATCCGGTAAATAGTATAATTCAGTAGGTCACATTCGTGAAAAGGGAACGGTATTGTAGTTACGGCATAAGGAACATATCCGATATCATACGTGAAACGGTTATTCTATAACGGTCTACCAACTCGTGAAGGCGTCCGTAAAATTTACGAAGGTATGATTTCAACTTCAACATTTGGAACTCTTGGTTTAATAACTTCCTTGTGAGTAGGAATACACTAGCAAGGGAATCCTGATAGGAAATACAAGCCCGGGAATATCGTATCAATTGGGAGATATATACTCCATATGCAGGTCCTGGAATGATGCTACATAGAAATGTTGATATATCCTAGAATGTAAAAAAAAGTGAAGTACTGGTTGAAATTATTATCCATAAGCAACTGTATTCTTCAAAACTGTAAAGGGAACACATCAGTTCAATATTACAGTTGTAATTAAAACAGTATTGGATTGAATGGTTTGTGGGATTTGTTTTTCTTTAAAGAAAATATATGTCTTTGTCGTAGCCCTATGTGGATATTTAAAGTTAGACTTATGATAGAATCAAAGAGGTCGGTAAATTATTCCCAGTAGCCACATCACTGAAAATAGAATAACTTGGTATAACCATATGATAGGTTTGTTAACACTGTCAACTATCGATATGACCATAACCCATTTTTCGACATGGTTCGTGCATTTTATAACAGGTATGACATTTTATTGATATCTAGCCTTTAACATTAAACCTGACATGCACTATAATTGTGAATTATGGTTCAGGTTTGCTTGACATACATTGTGACTTGTTATGGTAATAATAAATCGTACCTTTATGTGTTATTTAATCAACATATGGATTTTCTTGTATTAATACAGCTTTTATATGCAGGCATACGTTTGTCGTGTTGAATGGTACTTTGTTTGAAAAATATTAGGTCATTACTTACTAAGACATCTTCCTTTCTTCATAAAAATGTAAACATTTGTCTGAGATTTCCCACGATGCAACTCGTTCATATTAAACAATATCGCTATTTGATATTAAAAACCTTTTTATCGATTCGCTTCCTCCATAACCTGTGCAACATTTGAAACAATGTCACAATTACAGATTGTCCTTTTTTTAAATAATAAGGTTCGATAGATTCGACAAAACAAAAACAAAACTGAAAATATTGAATCGGCTTTGAATCAATTAAATTTTGTAATGTTAAATACAAATAAATTACCAATTTTACTTTATAAAACTATACATGTAGTATGTATATTCATGTTGCTCAACAACCATTTTAATACCAACAAAACATATAGATCTATTAAGCAATAGAACTATCCCATACATAAGTTCTCTATATCAATGTTATCACAATACAACTATTTTGTAGGATGCGTTTAAGGATTCAAATCACTGCATTTATTCAGTAACTTAAACCAACACTACCTTATATGCATGATGCATCATCCACGGCGAATAAATCAGTTCAGATTGGTGTGCTTCTTTATGGTCAGCACAGAAAAATTCCCGATTCTTTATTAACTGCATATACGATTTAGTATCTGTATGATAATGCCCTTTGCTGCATTTGAAATGAATCTCAAAATCAAGGGTCAACTGATATCTCTTTGTTATGTCTTTAACTTTTGTGATCAGTTCTTGGCAGAGAATACTACAAGTGCTTCCGAATTCTGGCGTTTCTGTTGAAAACGACAACAGTTGAATAGCAATTGTGTTGGTTGACATTGCAAGAAAAACCTTTTTACATCCAGACCTATCTGTATCGAAAATACAAATTCCCCGGTATAATGCATGAGGAGATTCGTCAACGTTCCCTTTGTATTTTTGTATAAACCACGCAGATAGATGATTAAAGAAGGCAGGGGGAAGAAATTCGAATTTCAGACAGATCCAAGAAGTCCTATTACAGTTTGGGTTTTCAACCCCAATGGCATCGCAGACTTTGTCGAATGAAAGAGATGGCATTTTGCTTGGCATTATATAGTAAGATGTTCCCTCAATTTTGATCAATATGTCAAACTTTTCCATTACTTTCAGTAAATCTTCTTTTTGTTTGAAAAACTGCCGTTTAGTTTCACTTTGAAAGATTTGCGATATCAAATAATCACTCGCCTTCCCTGATCGCTTCAAAAGTGACCAATCATGTAGGTGCTGCAGTGTGGCATCAGCATCAATTTTATCTGACACTAAACATCGAAATGCATCTACCAACCATTTAGGATTTAAAATGATTAAATCATGTATATCGTCAAAAAAAATAATGTTTCCTTCCTTATGCTGAAAACGAAGAAAAGTAAATACTATATTGATATCCACTATGTTAATTTCAGGATGTTTAGCCATCTTAACAATGTCAGATAAGTTAGTGAAGTTCATGCCATTTTTCTTATTAATTTCAATTAAATGTTCTAACAGAATCCAAACTACAGGCATGGGTTCGCCCCAATTATTCATTAACTTGACAGCTCCTGAAATATCTTGTCGTAATTGTTCAAACTGTTTATCAGATTTGTCCATATTTGATACAAAATGAATATTTCGTAAGTGATGATATTTTCCTTGTCGTTCTAAAACGTCGTTAAGTTTATTTTTAAGTTCCTCTTCTCTTTTTTTCCCCAACAGTTCCTTAAAACATAACAAATATGTCAACAAAACACAACATAATTTGTATTGTTACCAGTTTCACTGTTATGTCTAGTAGAAATTAACTGGTCAAACTGCATAACACAAATGACTTTTTAAACATTAAGTCCTAGTAAACCAACTACTATTTGAAAACCAAGTAATCATGAGCCATTTTGAAATACATGTTATTCTAATATTCAATCAAATATTTTTTCTAATCAAAATATTTCGTGATTAAAAACGGATTTATAATGAGTTAAGTGAACCCACAGCCAATGATGCAATACTTTGTCGGTGCCTCAAACATCTATTAAATCATACGTTATATTAGCCTAGCTATCAGGTTTTACTCAAAACTTCACTTATTAGGTCTTTCCACTATTGTTTTTCTTCTGTTTATTTTTTTTTCTTCCGCCTAATTTTGTTCTTGCGATAAATATTTTCTAATTTTTCCAGCTTAAAGTAAACAAAAACATAGATCACATTTTTCAATGTTTACATACTTATTATTTGAAATTTCGGAATTGAATTAATTTATTTGTTTCAAAGATAAATGCAAATTGTTTTTGATATTTTCTTCCTCAATGCTGAACTCCGTACTTTATTTGTTTTGTTCTTTTTTAACTTTTGGGGATTTGAGCGTCACTGGTGGGTCTTTTGTAGACGAAACGCACGTCTGGCGTATATACAAAATGTAATCATGGTATCGATAATGAGCTTTTTTATACAACCACTGGGTCTATGCCATTGCTGGTAGAGTTTTAGTTCCCCAAGGGTAACACCAGCCCAGTAGCCAGCACTTTTTGGGATTTGAGCGTCACTGATGAGTCTTTTGTAGACGAAACGTGTATCTGGCGTAAATACAAAATTTACTTGTGGAATCTATGATGAGTTTATTAACAACCACTGGGTCGATGCTTTTTTCCCGTGTGTTTTAGAAGCCCAGTAGTTAGCACTTCTGTGCTGACATGAAACATCATTGATAAGGTCATATTTATAAATAAACTGTTTACAAAACTTTTGAATATTTAAAATACTTAGGCTTTTCTACCTCGGGAATTACGTTAGCTGTATATGGTAAAACTTTTAGGACTGTTGGTCCCCAATGATCAACTTCGTACTTTATTTGGCATTTTTAATTTTTTTGGATTTGAGTGTCACCGATCAGTCTTTTGTAGACGAAACGCGCGTCTGGCGTAAATACAAAGTTTAATCCTGGTATCTATGTTGAGTTTATTTACAACCATTGCGTTGTTGCCATTGCTGGTGGAGTGTAACTGGTACGGTATTTTGGTTTCTAGTGGATACATGCCTCGTTAGCAATCATATCATATATTTAAATTCTATATCGTACTATGATGGAAAAAAATACACATTGTTCGTTTACAAATAAATAATCACTTTTATAAAATAGTTACCTCTTTATATTTATCTTTACAAGTAAAGACAACGATAATTGGAGGGTCTAATGAAAAGTCCTTTCGTAGGTTTGTAGTTTCGCCGGCATGGCAATGTATCGAATCAAACCAAAAATCAACATACTCTGAAACAAAAGTATTTGTTGATGTTAAATCAGCTTTTTATTCTTTTAAGACTTATATTGAGAGGTAAACTCAACAACATATTTTAAAGTATTACAAAATATATGACAACTATTGTTTAGAAGTTTGTACACAATTTCAAGATTGACACGCTGGAGTATTTTAGAATATAATCTATTTAGCAATACACAATAATGTTTTTGTGTTTACAGTAGATACACAGCTTGAACATGTAATGCTGCCACAATAAGACGCTCAAGCATTGTACCTTTTTGTTAAAACAAGGTACAGGACAAGAATAAATGTGTTGCGTTAGAAGCTTTTGTTATTCATCACGTATGCTCATAAATAACCAAAATCTAAAGAAGTACAATAAAGATTTCAGGTTAGGTAAAATATCTTGTTAATGTTATCAATTTAACAAGTGAAAATTGAAATGTAACAAGTTGTAGCGGTATTACTATGAATCATCCTATAACCATGAAAATAACAATTGTTCATCACTATTTATTTTATGACATAATAATAAGCAACCAAATAAAATCTAAACAGTCTACAAAACAATGTGTTTTACTCAATTTGAGGTATACTAGTTTAACATTTACAATAAATCTTGAATAATTTGTGTCTAGTGGAATTGTTGTGCGACCAAAAAATAGAGAAACGGCTTTCATGGTTTAGATTTTAATTTTTAAGTAATAAAATAGTATACTTGTAATTGCTATTTTTCATCTAATTGCAATGTTGTGTGTTTTGTTCTGTTGTTTGTCTTTTATTCGTTTTTATGTTCAACTGATGAGTGTAAATACTCCTTTGGTATACTTTACCTGTCTTTTAGTCCATATGTTGTTTCCCTGGTTTTATAGAATGTTGATGTCAAAAGCATGACGGGTGCTAAATATATAACTGAAGAAGTTACCATGTTGTTTCATTCGGTATTTCGTTGTTCGAAAATCATAAAATGGTTTAAGGTTTTGTGTATTTTGATTTTGATTTTCTAATTAGATTTGAACGACGAAAATCGATATCAGCTGTTGCTGCTGATTTAAAAATACAGTTTATTTGTTGTTTGCACTTTTCTTTTAATTCTTTTGACCAAAATTATTTGCTAATAAAATTGAGAATGGAAATGGGGAATGTGCCAAAGAGACAACAACCCGACCATAGAAAAAAACAACAGCAGAAGGTCACCAACAGGTCTTCAATGCAGCGAGAAATTCCCGCACCCGGAGGCGTCTTTCAACTGGCCCCTAAACAAATATATACTAGTTCAGTGATAATGAACGCCATACTAATTTCCAAATTGTACACAAGAAACTAAAATCAAAATAATACAAGACTAACAAAGGCCAGAGGCTCCTGACTTGGGACAGGCGCAAAAAAGCGGCGGGGTTAAACATGTTTGTGAGATCTCAACCCTCCCCCTATACCTCTATATATATATTAAGTTTCTTTTTTTAAACCTTTTGCCTTAATTTTTTTTTTTATTGATGTTGACTATATGTATACTTGAATAATGCTTGATTACCATGATTACCTCCAATATCTGGAAAAGCAGCAAAACATTGCTTAACGTCTTTCTTGCAAATATCCTCCTCCATATTTGCAACCACGAGGTAAACTGCGTTTTTTGTCAGAAATGCCTGATGTGTAGCATAGAATTCCCTTTGTCCTGCAAAGTCCCATAATCCACAGAGTGCATGTAAGTTGGCAGGATCATTTGAGTTTGGCGTCTTGGAAAATACATTAGACACCAAATCATCTGGCATTATCAGGGATGATGGTTTTTCCTCATGTTCATTTTTATTAAAATAACTATCTATGTTTGCTAAGCTTGAATTGCCTTTAGTGTCAATTTGATCAACAGTGTCTAATGATACCTTACTACCGTGTGAACTGGTTGATACATTATCAATATGATTTACATGTCTATCGTCTGTCACATATTTACACGGGTTGTCAGCCATACGGATGCTAGATTTTAAATCAGAGTCAGTGCCTCTACTTATATCAGATTGATTTAAATCATCGTCAACAGTAATGTTAGTGTCTGCAAACTGTTTATAATTTTCTGCCCTCTTAATACGGTCTGCCTTGTTATCTGAAATATCTACAATACGAATATCCAATTATTTCAAAAGTATTAATTTCTTGTTCAATTTAAAAGTCATCGATACTGATTACACTGTCTTTCAAAATAAAACAAATAGGGTTTACAAATCCATAGAATACATTCAGAATGTTGCTTCCACTGGTTTTTTAAAAGCGAATTATGTAACTTGTTTGTTTACCCTTATACATAATAAGACATTCCACGTCTGCTTGTTGTGTTGTTTAATTTTGTGGCATATAAAGATTTTCTTCTCTTAGTGCGATATCATCATTCTACTGAAGTTGATACTGAATTAAATAATCCTTGAACGATAATGTTATAAGAGAGACATGCACTTAATGTATTATGCTAGAAATAATTCTCTGACTTTAAAGTTGGAACAGTGTCTTATCCTTTTATTATAGTATTTGTTACATCGAAATTAATAAAGATGTGAACGGTATATTTTCGATATGAAATATATTTAAATATTGAATACAAAATCATACAATTGAACATTGTAAAAGAATTCCAATCAAATGCACCAATATAACAACATAGGCATTTGATACACATTATTTTGTAGATTTATAGAAAGTCCTATTGTTTTCAAATGAATTAAGTAAGAGGTTATTTCGGTTGTCTGGTAGGTAGACTCATTTATAAATAGCGACATAATATCCAAGCATGAACAAAATATGTCTGAACTACATAACCTTGAAATATAACATCGATTATGGTGACAGGTCATTATAATAAAGTTAGAAATTATAATCTTCCTCGACTTGGTAACTCAATGAAACTCATGGCATTTTTTTATTGATGTCAATAACTTTTTCAATAAGAGACTTGTGGTCGAGCTATAAAAAGATTTAACAGTCCAACTGTACCGTGTAATGACACATGTACCAGCTTGCATGTTTATGTTTAACTCAAACCCAAAAGTTGGCATTGTTTTCCCCAACTTATTACAAATTATGCTGTGAATGTGTTCATACATGCAAATGATCTTTAGTCGTGGATCTTTATGTTGATCTTTGTTACCCGGATATTGCAACATCATTTGTAGACTTACGAAGTAGTTTTTTTAACCACGTTAACAGCATTTTGTTGTATAGTGCACCCAAAAACATGTTTTGGTGACACAAGGTAATATATGAAATTCCCCATTAGTTACCAACCTTTGCCGATTGTCCATTTACCACTTTCGATATCAATTTTGCATCGATCAATAGCGATATCAACACCATCGGTACTTGACACACCAGCAGTACTATCCTTTAGTAATCTCCTCAATAAGGTTGTCTTTCCCACCTTGTCCTGACCTACAATCATTATTCTGGCAAAATACCGCTTTTCAGTTTTTGTACTTTGCATCATTTGATTATATCTTTTCTTATCCGCATCTGTTAATCGTTTCATAGCTTCTGGTAAATATCCATCTAGCAAACATGAAATAACACTTTATCGAACAAATTATTTGTCAACATTGACAGGATGAGTTTGAATGATGAAAAAACACAGTGTCACTCTGATTAATACATTTGCTAAGTCATTATCAAGATTTGTTGACAACATATACTTTGAAAATATGGGGGACGTGTTTGTTCACAAAAATCAAAATAGGAAGCAACTTTGCTTCTCATCTTGTCGACTTGGGTATTTATTTAACAGCCTCTCTTCATACCAAAGCAAGTCATGAAAATGATAAAAAAAAATGAAACTAGTACTATCCGTTAAATTATAGATCTGCTATATAGATATATCCAACCTTTAATTTATTATATTATTGAACGCCTTTTGTAAGGAGTTTATTGGTGTATACACTGGAAAAATGCACTCACAAACGAATAAAAGTCCTTCGGACATTGAGAGTTTCAGAGAAAAGAGCTTTAATTGAGCACAAGTAACACATATTGACGGAGTTTTTTTGTTTTGCTTTTGACAGCAGTACCGAATAACATCTGTACAATGGGTTAGAATTTAGTTATACTAAACGGTATCATATACCTCATATTATCTTTTTTATAGACTAATTGCACGATTTCAGTCTGAAACGGTTATTTTGGTATGATCCTATCTTAATCGACTGGATTTATCGGTGGAGAAAAACGTCAAGAATTTTTAAAACTTTACAGACACCGTTCCGATCGATAGTCCCATCAGGTAAATCAGTCCTTTAAGAGGTGTCAAGATAAAAAAAAAAAAAAGACTGAATCTTCTAGCAAGCTGTGTAGATCCGTTGCGACCTCTAATGACTGATTCACTCGAAATCAGACCATGGATACAGAATTACGTCAAGATGTTGTCAGACCGTGTTCAGTTGTGTTTAGATTTTAATAATTTGGACACAAAACGGATAAAACTTTTTAAGTTGCTCCCATTTAAGAATAAAATTTTAAAAATAGAAAGAAGACGGTTTTTGTCATTTTTTCATTTAATTAAATAAAAAAAATGAACAATTTTAATTCTTATTTTTACCTAAGTAATTATTTAACATTTTTGATATTAAAAAAGCCCCCAAGGGTGACTGGGGTATAGAAATATGGTCACTTGGTCTTCTCCCGACCGGCAGTAAAACGCTTGCTGAAGTGGGGCGTCCGTTTGGCTGTGCGGGATGTATCAAGTTCGCAGTCACGTCCGTCAGAAGGGGACGTTAAATCCGATGCCTCGTGTAAAGATAGTGCCACGCTCTTTGCACGTTAAGAACCCTTGCAACAACTCTTTGAGGGGTCCGTAGGTGGCCTGTTGCAAGGCATAATTTCTGTCCCTATCCAATATACCCTCATTTTCCAGTAGCAGTCCAAATTTCCCCGACCATCATCCTAGATGGCCTCTCTTACAACAACCTACCTATTGTATTTATTGTGAACTTGTTCTCGTCCTGAATATGCATGAAATATTTGCCACTGGACGTTAAGCAACCAACAATCAATCAATCAATGATATTAAAAAACATATTGTTGTTTTTTTATTTAATTGTTTTGCTATAGTTTTGACTTGTGCGTTCGACTCTCCATGATTTATATAGTTTCTATTTTATTTGAGATGATGACTTATGAATTCATGAATTCAAATTTATATTTTAAATAGTTTTGATTAATTGTCGACCTATTCTGCCGAAAAAAATGCAACAAAAAATAAATATGGTACAGTAACGTTAAATCTTTACGGGTGAATAATTGTTTTCCGTTTTTAAATAAAAGTTGACATATTTGATTTATTATTATCTGAAATGTCCCTAATAACTAGTCTTTCATAATAAACCAGTTTTATTATGTTGTATAGTATATATGTAACTTAGTCATATTCTTTAAATTTACTTCAGATACACCGACGGAACATTTTCGCTGCCACATAATCATGATAATTAATCAAAACTATTTCAAATATATTTTACACAAAAACGTAAAAGGGAAACTTACAGTACATTGTAAGCTGTGCAGAATATTGCAATCGGTGATTAGAAATAAACAATATTTTAAAGCATGTCTATCAGAGTAATCATTGATCCAAGATTTTGAAGGAAAATGAGCACATTTGTCATGTGTGGCATTTGTTCCTACAGGTATGAATCAACGCACTCGTGCATAGTGGCATGTTCGAAGGCAAAGTTAGGATTTATCCTTTTAAAAAGTGTATGCATCGTTGAAATTCATGTGTGACACCTTTCTCCTTCCCTTTATCATGTTTATGAAATTATTTCTTGTAATCCCTTATGACTTATGTACTTCACATAGATCCGAAAGGTGACAAAGGAATAGAAAAAAAGGTTACTCTTGGTACTCATCCAATGGCGGATCCAGGGGCCGGAGGTTTCTGGGATTGGAGCCCCCATATTTTGAGGATCCATGCATTTGAAAGGGCACATATTGTTTGACCCCTCCCGCCCCCCTTATAATGGATCGGGACCCTCACCCCTTTTACAAATAGCTGAATGTTTATCGTCTTACTGTTAAATCCTAACATTTGGTGCATTGGTTTGGTTGTGCGGGATGGCCTAGGCTATTGCAGGACCTATACATAATGTTTGTTAATTTATTGATAACTGTCTCGTTTTAAATTTGCATAAATAAGTTTTTTTATAACCAACAACCAACCAATCTTTACATGTCCATATACATATAATAACTTTGCGAACGCTGGTTTATAAGTATGTCCTTGTTTTCCCTAATTACCTTGTGCCCGTTGTGGGGTTGTACAATAATTACTATTATAAAATTATTAAATAGAATTTGAGAAAATTTTACTACAAATCAAATATCTATATATAAAATGTTGTGAAAATTATAAATTTTAATGACTTATTTAGAGAAAAATGAATTGTATAATATTAAAATTATTCCTCAGTCATTGACAACGAAATAAGAATGTATTTGATAATGGAAAGCACTGAATGTGAATATCTATTAGATAGTTCAAAATAATATTAATCATAAAAAAAAACCAATGTTATCAAATTAATATTCCTGAAACAATACACAGAGTCATAACAGTTGTAATTTAAAAAATAGTTGATAAAACAAACTGAGTTAATATTGTTTCATCAAGTACAGTACCCCGGCATGTACCTAAGAATTCTTATCGAACCGCGCGTAAATTTCAACGTGTTGATAGGTTTAAAGCCGTCACGTGGTGACGCCTTATGGATCCATAGGGGTTAGTTAATTTTATAGGGGTTAATGACGTCATAGCTGCTGTTAATGGTAACGTCATCTATTATTGTTGCTGTTTTTAATTGTTTATTTTTCAACAAAACGCTGCAGAAAAAGTCCAGCGAACGATAAATTCGTTATACGGTTCGCTACTGACCCCCTACGGATCATAGAGACTGGATAAGATCCATACCAAATCCCTATCGAGTTTACTAAACCTCTATGGATCCGTAGGGGGCAGTAGCGAACCATATAACTTATAATATTAAACAAGTTTTGTGGAGGTTTCACTTTTTCTCAAAATGAATAATTACAATTAACATGATGAAAACAATATCTGTAAATATTTTTTGATGCGTTTTGTTATTTGATTTTGCCATGTGATTATGGACTTTCCGAATTGATTTTCCTCTGAGTTCTGTATTTTTGTGATTTTACATTTTATCATGTTATAATGGAGGGATGACACTCTCCACACGGCACATGTACACTAGATTTGTTTTATATTATCAATCTAAAGAACTATTTATCAAATAAATGTGGCCTAAACTATATAGTGCCATGTGAACGTAGTCAGTTATAACATTAATTTTGCCATGTTAGCATGGTTAATAAAAAATCATTCATGCCTTATTATTTGTCTTGGTTTGGGGACTGCTGTCTCTTACACATAAACCCAACATCTCCTTTTAATCATATTTTGGAATTGGCATGAACATCAACAAATATGTTACATGTGAATAAATGTTAACTTTATGTTATTGTAACATTCAAGTGATTTTTAATCTATTTTACCATTAACATGTTTTTTGAAATTATTAAAATATCTTATTTATATTCATTTTATGTTTAACATTCAGTGTGTAGGGAAAACAAATTAAAAAAAATCTATCTTTAAGCATACTATTTTTTATGTAAACATGATCTAAACTTAGATATTTTTTGAAGCTTATGATATTTCTTAAGTTGTCACAAAATTGACCTACTTAACTACATGGTATGTCTCTCAATTTGAAAAAAAATGTACTTCAACTTCGAAATCAATTATTATAACAAATATAATTGTATTGAACATGAATTCATGACCATGTGATATTAGAATAGGTAATAATCAGGATGCCGCACTGAAAAAGTTAATTATCAAGACTTCAAATGTACATGTTATGTGTAATAAACAGATTGAGACACAACAGTGTGTTGCCTTGAGGGATGAATATACAACTATCATTGGCATTGAAGATGGTTTTATAATGAGGTTCACAATTCTTTATTGTCCTCTCCAAATTGTGGACAAATTCATAATCAATTGAAAATTAAAGAAAAATATGACACAACAGGATATTATTGTATTCTGGTATTTTGATATACATGATATATATAACATTTAAAAATACAGGTTTTAAAAGTTATGTAAGTTTTCATTTATATACATAAAAATGGGCAAACAACTTATATAAAATAAAGAAAAGGTGTGTTCTGGGGGAAATTAACTACAAAGCATTATTTTATGATGTACACCTCTGAGGTGCCAAACATTTCTAGAATTAAACTTTTTTTCTATACCTGATTTGTTGGTTTATAGACTGTAAAACATAATTGGTGAAGAAAACATCATATGGTGGTGCACGTCTTTTTATGCTACGGCTATCAAAGTACCCACTTTTGATGGTTTTCACATTTTCATCAATTCATCATATCTAAGAAATTTGAAAACAAAAAGTGATGTGGGATGTTCATGTTTCTAAAAAAAAAATGTTGTATCCCTCATCCATTCCTCAAAATCTTGGCTGAACCAACTGACTTGATTGGTAAAAAATTTTGAAAAATTTATTACTTAAAAAATTACTCATTGGAAATACTCAATTTTAAGTTAGATTATAACTTTTTTAAATTCATTGATATTTCCCACCTGAATCACATATTTTAGAAATAATTCCAGAACGAGATTTCAACGAGATTGAAACGTCAGAAGAACACATCCTTAATAAAAGCTGTAATAAGCAAAAAGTATACCGGGTAACTTTGAAAATGTCAAATTAAACTCGAGGTTTAATATAAAATATAAGAAAATGTAAGCCTTTTTCAGTTTTCTAAATATGTCAAAATAGAGGGTAAACCATTGGATAATGATTCTACATTTACATGCTTTACCTATAAAAAGATTTATTAATTAATGACACCTAATAATTTACCATAACGTTTCGTTTACCATTTTTGATTAAGCACTGTTAAAGTCACAATGTACAAAATAATCCTACCTACCTACCCTATTGTTAGCACGTGACAGTAAACACACATACTTTTTGTTGGCCTTTATGCTCTTGACAAAAGAAAAGTCTGTAACTAAGGTAACAAAAGTGCATTTAGTTCTGATTTTTTTTATCATTCTTTAAACTTATCTTTGTAGTGATTTTATTCCTATCAGAATGATCAAAATGTGTTTAAGAGAGAAATAATTATGTCAAATTTAAAAAAATTGATCAAAACAAATAGTAAGTGCTAGCCTCAACTAGACAGTAATCATTTAATGGAATACGCACATTAGAAAACATTAATGTAGAAAGAGAGACACTATCTGTTAGGTAATAAAACCCAAAAGAAAGATTTTATTCTTCTTGTTTTATGGGACTTATTTATAAGTTTCAGTAATTAATTCTTAATTTATAATTTTTTTGGTAGAATTCACATTGGTTGGAGCATGATTCCCAGCCAGATTATGAAGCCGGTATATACATGATATTTGAAATATATATATATATATATATATATGTCACTAAGTAATTCAGTCCCATAGCTGCTAATTGTGAAACAGTGGGTCAATTCATAATTTTGTGCTTACTTATTGCTTTTGGAGATAACAAATAGGGCTTACAGCATTATGCCATGATATTGATGGGATGTTCGATTAGATTGGACAAGAAGAAAATTGTACATTGAACAAATAGCAAACTTACAATTTGTAAGAACGACTACATACTTGATGACAGTGACAGTGAATACCTTTGATATATTATTCATTTGAAATAACAATTTGAATTAAAGAGAATTCATAGTTTTCTTGGATATTAATATTGCATCATATCTGAATTCCATGAAAATCGTGGATATATATATATTTAGAGTAGCAAATTGGATTAATGAAAATTCAAATTTTCAGTGATTACTAATAGTGCATCATTTCTGAATTGATGAATACCTTGTATAATTATTCATTTAAAATCAGAATTGGGATAATGAGAATTTCTGGTGGAAATTTATAGTACATTACATCTGAAGTTAATTATGACATTACTGTTATGAGCTATATGTACCACCAGGGGTGTTAAACAACATTGACTGTCCGTGAGGGTCTGCCACAACCCTATCACGCGTTTGATATGAAAAGAAATGAAACGTAAGGTAAAATGATGGAAACATATTGCATTATCTATAACAACTGTCAACTACTTAAGCAATACATGTTTTCTTTATTTTTTTACATAAATTAAAGGTTTGATTTGAAAATTCAGAGCCAAGTCGGAATGGGGACTTTCAACTAATGCATATCAGGCGAATGTAACGATATCTGTACGTTTGGCAAAACAAATCGAAACAACTCTCTGAGGTGTCCGTAGGTGGCATGTTAAAAGCCAAAATGTCTGGCATTATTTAACATATTATAATTTTCAATGATGACCACCGGTAGACTAAGCTTGTAGATCCTGTTTATTGTATAAAATTGAGAATTTGTTTTTGCACCAAATATCAATCAACATTTGAATGGTTTCTGGACAACATTAAGCAAGCTACGATCACTCAGTATATTATATACTTAGTATGAATTTCAGACGATCATGTCTACGATTGTAGAGATTTGGTTTTGTTAAAAAGTAACATTAAACTGAGTTTATGTTTTAAAATAAGCAAAACAATCGACATAATGTTAACATGTTTCTTTTGTTACTGCATCAGTTAAGAATAAGCAATAGTATGCGAGAATGTCCACCTTTGATCGGCTATTTTTAAGAAATGATTTTTAAACAGTGTAGTCTGTATATGCTTTTGTAAAAACTCGGTTTGCACAATCAATAAGGATAAACATTTAGCGTAGGTACTTCACTTACAAAAAATTTGGAACCGTTGTCTTGACAGTCTTCTCTGTAGAATATAAAGCCCCGTTACAACTACTGAAAAGAATTCATATTGTTTGATGTAAGGAATGCATGTTCACTCAGAATAAATGTGTACAGTAACTACAGTGGTATACATAAATGACAGCAACTCAAAACCTCACAAACACAACATTTAATCTAGAGGGTAACGTTACACACCAAAAAAAAAACAAAATGATTATTCTACGAATTACTGTCAAGTTTGGTAAAATCAGTTAAATAGTGAAAAATCTAGTTTATTGTTCGACCACAAGAGATATAACATAACTTTTTCGAAAAAATCAAAGTAGACCGCATCATGATATAATATAGTATGACCAATAAATGAATAGATATCTACCTCATCTGCCTACAAACAGTTGAATATGATACGAAAGGGTGACTCTTTGATGATTAAAATCTCTCTCATTTCTTTCAAATTTCAATTTTGTAGGCCAATAAATAAATATTTTAGGATAACTTTCACTCTAAAAGAAATTTTATAAGAAATAACTAATTGAAATGTTCAAGCTCAATAAACTAAACTTTAATGTACCCCTGACTCCAGAGAAAGATATAACAAGCCTGGCATTTGGTGCTTATTTTGGTTCTGCTTCCATAATAATTTTATTTATTTCCAACTGTATATTTATATAGGTGTTAATTACAAAACAAATGTTCTATTAAAACAAAATTTTACACTTTAGGAGACAAATCAGCAAAAAATATCCCCAAATCAATGAGCATGGCTTGCTCTGTCTACAATTGTTCATTGTAGAGTCCCTTTTAAGGTAATCTTCTCATAAATGTGTTTTCAAAACTTAAGAAAGAATTTTTCAATTTTTTGTAATATTTCATTTAAATAGCAAGATGTCTTTACGTATGAAAGTTCCGAAATAATCAAATCGTATAATTGGTGTTATACCACCATTTTGTCGTATAAGTCTAAGTAAAATTTGCTTCTTTAAAAAACTGTGCAGATTTTATCGTGTTTCAAATAAAGAAATACTTGTCATGCGTAAAGTAATGCCCTGTCCAAGACCATAATCAAAATTTCAAATAAAAAAAATAACCAGTACTTAAAGTTAACCAAACAAATGTTCATCCCGTCTTCCCGTTTACAAGCTTCAGTTACAATGAAAGCTGCTTTTACCAAAATAGTCTTTAGAAACACCAAAATAAATACATTTATATATAAATATTGGTGACCAAGAAATTGTGTACTGCAACTGTAAAATGTCAGATTCAACAGTGTGTGTTTACCCTTTTTTGTATGAAACCGGATGTGACTTTGTGGTAAAACATCTTATTTCTTCTTTACACCCAATCAGCTGAGTTTGTACTGATTCTCCGAGATAAATATTAAGTTGTAACTAGATTTAAAATAGACCGCAGTTACAGTTTAATGAGTTTCCTTATTTAAATTGTTTCATATTTTTCACGTCAATGTTTTTACAGCCGACTATACGTACCAATATGTTTACTATTTCTTGGAAGCCGTACTGTCGCTTGTGATTGCTTAAAACCATTGCATTTCAACACTGATTTATAGTTTTCTCATTTAACATCAAAGTACATGTTCTTCTTCTTATAGCAATAAGAGATGCATGTCTATTGGTAAATAGTAGATTAGTTGGCATTTTTTGTTTACCTTTAACTGTTTATTTTTTAAACAAAGTGATTCGAATGGCGATTTATCTCATTCTCTATTTAATTAAAGTTTATTTATATGCTGTTTTCTCATTTCTAGTGAAAATAAAAAAAAAGGGCGATGTTTGCGGTTGGTTTGTTTCTTTATAACTGTTTGTGTTTATACACGTAAACTGCTATTCCCTGCTGAGTTGATATCTATAGTAGGGTTTAACTTACGTAACTTCAATAGAGAAGGAAAACTAATTAATTAACACTTTTTTTCAGATTTTGACCTTGACGAATTGTATAGAAAGTTTATATTGTTGGAAATGACTTACACTTTTTTTCTCTTTCTTGTTTTTTTTTATTCGTCACAAAAAAAAATACAAATTTTTAATAGGATAAACCAGAAAATAAATATGAATTAATTGGAAATCATTAACTTGATATTTGAGTGAAATTTTCTTAAGTGTTAGACGAGAGACTAAACAGATTGTATAGAACTTTTCGAATTATTAACGTTGAATAAACATGTATTTATTTGTTATTAAATGGTGTATATATATAAACATATTTTCTATATTTTACTTACGGGGATATGATAATACCAATGTCAAAACTAGTCCGATTGCTTTGATACGATACTCATCTGTAATAATAGAAAAATACAAACAATACCAGCAATAATGTGCGTCTACATACAGAGGGGGTGCAGTCCTAACCTGTACAAAAGTTAACTAGGGCAGATTTTTTAACGACTTTCCAAGTTACCTTGAGAAATGTAAAGCAGACAAGCAAGTTGAATTCGTCGTTCGTAGACCCCTGTTTCCTGGTAAATGTACCATTGATCGAAATATTCAGCAAAACTTTGTTTGCCTCTGTTTGATAGTTATCTCTTTGACAATCATAGCATACAAGCTGTTTAGACAAGACAGCGGATGCATATTAGAGATCATGATCTGTTTATCATTTTTACCTCGTTTTTTTATCGTTCGTGTTGCTCAGTCTTAATTCATCTATGTTATTGCTGTTTGTATTTTGTTTCCTTTTTTGTCATTGCGTTTGCATGTCCTTGTGATGTCTTTCGTCTATTCTTTTAAATTTTTAAACAAAAAGAGAAACAAATGTTATGTATCTTTCCCTTTCCTATCTACATTACACGATAAAGATATACACCCATTATGCATAGTAAACTTAATTGTTTTTTTTTTTATTTCACTTAAGTTTCAAACAATTATTTCTATAATTAAAACAAACAAGTATCGCAATGAGATGAAAACATGTTGATTCAAAAACAAAGCACTATACATAAACTCATCTAAATACCAGGATTAAAATTGTAAACGGCAAAAGACAAATCAAACCAAAAATTAAGATTTTAAAGCACAATAAAAGAAAGAAAAATACTTTTAAAGATTTACGATAGTTAGCCTGTTATAACATTTAATAAGTTTTTGTAACTCAAGTCAATACATAAACAATTACTTGATTTGAAAATAATAAATAAATAATGCGAAGGGTATATCGTATACTTATATGCGTATATATATACCTGGTATATACCGTTGTCAAATTTGAAATATTATACCAACTTGAATAGGTTAAGGAATTTTTTTGTTTTTTTGGACTGCTATCCTACAGTAATTTTAACATCTCAACTGCCACAACCTTTGGAAATTTAGAGTTTAACAGCTCACATCGCATATTTTGGCATATCTTTGTAGTCTTTGTGCCGTATTTGGAACTTTTGAAATTGTTCCAGCGTCTGTGATGTTCGCTTAAATTGTCTACCTTTTTAAGATTTTGATAGTGTCTCAGTTTGAATATATTGACATGATTCATTTGAAATCGTGCTATTACCGAAGAAGGATATATGTTATCCGAAATATCTAATATTTGTTCATTTTATAGTTATTTTATGGCGATGTTGATCCCTTTTTGACTGTTATGTATTATATTTTGTAATTTTGGATCCTCAATGCTCTTCAACTTTGTTCTTGTTTGGCTTTATAAATATTTTGATATGAACGTCACTGATGAGTCTGATGTAGTAAACGCGCGTCTGGCGTACTAAATTATAATCCTGGTATCTTTGGTAACTATTGTAGTGTACAGTATCATTACATGATCCATCGCCCTGTAAGATAAACCGTTGACTATTTATTCAGTCATTATATATTTACAAGTCTAAACTGAAAACTACGTTCAAACCTATGATTGCGTTGGATAAAAACCGCAATTTTAAAAAATTGCAGTTTTTATCCAACGCAATCATAGGTTTGAACATAGTTTTCAATTTAGACCTGTTTATATATGTAGGACTCAAATCTATGGCGGGTTCCAAATCTATGGCAGATTCCTAATCTATGGCAAATGTGACGTTACAAACGCCAAACAACTCAAATCTATGGCAGATTTTTGTTTTCTCCAAATCTATGGCACATCTGGGGGAAAGAGTAATATATAACGTCACAATTGAATAACGCCATATTTCATCTTCGCCGCCGCTAACGATGGCGGAACCCATATAGTTTTAAACACCATTCAAGATGAAGATATTTCCCTGACAACAATTTGCAGGTAGTTTAAAGGAAGATGTGACATATTAACCCTGAAGATGGACAAAATGTGCTATACTGGACGAATGCCGCGATGAATTATGGCACCGCTATTTTTAGTACCGCATATTTTAGAAAAAAAGTTTTTGGGGCCCTTTATAGCTTGCTGTTCGGTGTGAGTCAAGGCTCCGTGTTGAAGGTCGTACCTTGACCTATAGTGGTTTACTGTTAGAAATTGTTATTTGGATGGAGAGTTGTCTCAATGGCACTCATACCACATCTTCCTATATCTATTTAGTATTGTTTACTGTCTACGGCTGGCAAAGTTTATAAAGTGAAATAAAAAATTACCGGATACAAATTTGATTTAAATCGTCATCAAATAAAAAAGATGTATGATAATTAACGATATCGCTGAAATAAACATTATTTGAAAATACAAACTGTTTATTTTTATTTGTTACTTTTTTATTTATTTTTTTATAAAAAGCGGCCTTCTTGTTTTTTAAAGGTCTTATTAGTTGATTAAATGAATTATTAAACAGTTACCATGCACAGATTTAAAAATGTTTAGTTTTTACAGAGCACATCATTTTAATCTTGAAGTCTGTATCAAGGCATTTAAATTTTTCTTCATGATTTTTTTTGGTTGACCATTATGGAATGTATATTTCACAAATGTTTATACACATGCTCCCGTAGTCGTATATTTCCACTTGCTTAAGACAAGCCATTGGTCGAAAATGTACTGCATTGTTTTCCATTTGCACAAAACTTGCCATAGATTTGGAAATAACATAAATCCGCCATAGATTAGGAAATTACAGAACTTGCCATAGACTTGGGATGGCATGACGTCACATTTACCATAGATTAGGAATCTGCTATAGATTTGGAACCCACCATAGATTTGAGTCCTACATATATATACTGTAGTACGCCACTAGATTAAAACTGACGAGGAAAGGTAACTCACGGCCACCGAAAGCTTTATTTTGTGAAGCCCAGGTGGTCGTGTGGTCTAGCGGGACGGTTACAGTGCAGGCGATTTGGTGTCACGATATATCAGTAGCATGGGTTCGAATCCCGACGAGGGATGAACAAAAATACAGATCTAACATTGTTGGGTTGATATTTAGACGAGTTGTATATACATAATGTACACAGCAATGGTGATCCGATGGATAAATCTGTTGTAGAGTTGTCACTGACTCAGACGTACTTGTATATCTAATTATTTTCTGTGACTGTATCTTGCATTAATTTGTAGGATCTTTACTATAGATAATTAAGCTGATCTGTAACAATAACTTCTCCATGCCTTATATATCATGTACTGTAGTACGCCGCTAGATTAAAACTGACGAGGAAAGGTAAGACACGGCCACCGAAAGCTTCATTTTGTAAAGCCCAGGTGGTCGTGTGGTCTAGCGGGACGGCTACAGTGCAGACGATTTGGTGTCACGATATATCAGTAGCATGGGTTCGAATCCCGGCGAGCGAAGAACAAAAAAATTTGCGAAAACAAATTTACAGATCTGACATTGTTGGGTAAACATCAACCCAACAATGTATATACAACTCGTCTGAACATCAAACTAACAATGTTAGATCTGTAAATTTGCTTTCGCAAATTTTTTGTTCTTCCCTCGCCGGGATTCGAACCAATGCTACTGATATATCGTGACACCAAATCGCCTGCACTGTAGCCGTCCCGCTAGACCACCTGGGCTTCATAAAAATGAAGCCTTCGGAGGGTGGGTGCTACCTTTCCACGTCAGTTTTAATCTAGAGTTGTACTACAGTACATGATATATAAGGCATGGATATGTTACTTTTACAGATCAGCTAAATTATCTATAGCAAAGGATCCTACAAATAAATGTAAGATACAGTCACAGATAATAATTATATGTATAAGTATGTCTGAGCCAGTGACAACTCTACAACAGATTTATCCATATATACAGGCATTTTGATGGGACTACGTTTTCAATGTATAATGCTTTGAATGTTTGTCATTCAGTTTTTCGAAAGATAACCACATCCATTTCAATCCAAACTCCATACATCAAGTTCATAATGTAACCTAATATCTTTTTTTGAGTATTTGGCTACATGTCTTCAAGTTCATTTTTTTTTTCAATTTCCCCCCTTTTATCAAGTGTAAACTTACTTGTAGGAAGACAAGCTATGTTGTATTTAAAGTTGTCAAAAAGAATAGTCTGTATTTCTTGTGATATATTAAACCTATTAATACAAACATTATGCTTTTAACTATATTGTACAGATAAAATGCTGTTACTGCAATACATGTCAATTGGCAAATACACTTGTTCTTTCAGATTGAAAACATACCATATCATAACACAACTATTTTTAAGTCTACCAAAAGGGACAACCTGGATGGGGTATTTTAACTTGGATGTCACAGATACAAGAGTAAACATTGTAGAAGAATTTGAATGTGGCCTAGTAGTATGTATTTCTGCTCTTGAGCTGTATTCTAGATTTTATTGTTGCAGTTGGATGGTTTAAACATTGTGATTTTCACACCATTGGTAAACGGCGGATTCCCAAAAATGTATCGTTTGCATAGCAATATCAATTTTTTTTTTTATCATAGCTTTTTAGATTTGTTTTTAACTACATGTAATAGGACACCACAGATTAAGAATCAATCCACACAATAAGTAAATGAACAGCAAAACAAGAGGCTCTCAAGAGCCTGAATCGCCCACCTGGTAAACAATGCCTTCGGCCATGTTTTTTGACGAGATGGAAAATAAAACACAAACTTTATTTTATACACCCTACTGATCATTCAAATGAAGTTTGGTTGAATTTGGTTGAGTAGTTTTAGAGGAGAAGATTTTTTAAAGTTAGCAAATATGATGAACAAATTGTGAAAAATTGTCATTAAAGGACAATAACCCCTTAAGGGGTCAATTGACAATTTTGGTCATATAAAACTTATTTGTAGATCTTACTTTGCTGATCATTTTTGCTGTTTACAGTTTATCTTTATCTATAATAATATTCAAGATAATGACCAAAAACTGCAAAATTTTCTTAAAATTACCAATTAAGTGGCAGCAACCCAACAATGGGTTGTTTGATTCATCTGAAAATGTCAGGGCTGATAGATCTTGACCTAATGAACATTTTTACCCCATGTCAGATTTGCTTAGGAGGAGAAGATTTTTGTAAAAGATAACTAAGATTTACGACAAATGGTTAAAAATTGACTATAAAGGGCAATAACTCCTAAAGGGGTCAACTGACCATTTCGGTCATGTTTACTTGTTTGTAAATCTAACTTTGCTGAACATTATTGCTGTTTACAGTTTATCTCTATCTATATTAATATTCAAGATAATAACCAAAACAGCAAAATTTCCTTAAAATTACCAATTCAGGGGCAGCAACCCAACAATGGGTTGTCCAATTCATCTGAACATTTCAGGGCAGATAGATCTTGACCTGATAAACAATTCAATCTCTGTCAGATTTGCTCTTAATGCTTTGGTTTTTGAGTTATAAGCCAAAAACTGCATTTTACCGCTATGTTCTATTTTTAGCCATGGCGGCCATTTTTGTTGGTTGGCCAGGTCACCGGACACAATTTTCAAACTAAATTCCCCAATGATGGTTGTGGCCAAGTTTAGTTCAATTTGGCCAAGTAGTTTCAGAGGAGAAGATTTTTGTAAAAGATAACTAAGATTTATGAAAAATGGTTAAAAATTGACTATAAAGGGTAATAACTCCTAAAGGGGTCAACTGACCATTTCAGTCATGTTGACTTATTTTTAGGTCTTATTTTGTTGAACATTTTTGCTGTTTACAGTTTATCCCTACCTATAATAATATTCATGAAAATAACCAAAAACAGCAAAATTTCCTTAAAATTTCCAATTCAGGGGCATCAACCCAACAACGGGTTGTCCGATTCATCTGAAAATTTCAGGGCAGATAGATCTTGACCTGATAATCAATTTTACCACATGTCAGATTTGCTCTAAATGCTTCGGTTTTTGAGTTATAAGCCAAAAACTGCATTTGACCCCTATGTTCTATTTTTAGCAATGGCGACCATGTTTGTTGTTAGATCAAAACTTCGGATACAATTTATAAACTAGATACCCTAAGGAACATTCAGTTAAAGTTTGGAAGTATTTGGCCTAGCAGTTTCAGAGGAGAAGATTCTTGAAATAGTTTACGACGACAGACGACGACAGACGACGGACGCCAAGTGATGGCATAAGCTCACTTGGCCCTTCAGGCCATGTGAGCTAAAAAGGCAAAGGAATAGGGCTTCGATTAAATGTTTTCCTGGTGTCTTTCGCATCTTCTTTTCAGATACGACGTCATTGATTTATTTAAGCGTATTACATGTTATAAAATGTATATTTTTCCAATGACTGATGAACTATCTATCTATAATTAAGATATACCACCAAGGAAAATTAAACATAACAAGACATACCTTTCATTTGTTAAAAATCTAAGATTCATACTGAATTCCTTATTGCGTTTCGAATCTGAAAAAAAAATGACTTCTTATTCAAGAAATTATCTGTGGCATTTTGTCTTTTTCATTTTATCCGTCTTTTAATAAAATAAATACACTTTTCCTTTCTTTTATGTTAAATGTAAATATATTTTGTAGGCACTATTGGTACAATGATGTACTCAAGAATATATTGAAAATTGTTTAATTGTATTATGTACATATAGAGTCTGAAGTTTTGGATTATACATAATCCCCGAATGTTTTTAGAGCATATATGTAAAAAAAAAAAACGTTCTAGGGCAGATCTGTCAAATGTCAGATCTGGACGTGACATGTCAACAGGTCTGTCTGGAGCTGACCTGTGAATAGATCTGCAGCATCCCTAAAAAATGCAGATTCCACTTCTCTCTTTACTTGATATCCTCTCAAAGGTTGAGCTTGTTTTGTATATTGTTTGACTTTTGATCGTTTTTCGGTTTTTTTAAGTGTGCCATGGCCTACATAAATTTTATAAAACAATAATCAATATATGTTTTGTTTGATACGGATTTTAAATACATTTAATATAAAATATGGTGCTCTAATAAACTAGTTTCAACTAAAGAAATTAAAAAAACAAAAAATCAACGTATTCAAACTGTTTGCTTTTAAATTAGGGAGGGTAACACAATTATTTATATCAAACAGTATGTATGTTTTAATTGGGTTGTTTTATACCGGTTAATCGATTGATGCAATACCGATGAGGGAAAAAAAACCGGCAGTAATCAACAACAACCACGAATAAAGTGGTTTTGATCAGGCAGATAAGGATATGGTTTTTCTAATTATGTAAAAGAAATGTCACTCGTCGCCCTTACCTTTGACAGTGGTGTTAAACTAAAATATAAAGAAAACTGCCAATACAAGCCAAAGATAGATTCATTTACAAGATTTACAAGAAGCACAAAACACAACCTAAAGAAACGAAATAAACTCATGATACAATTATGATCAAATAGCCCTCAGAGTCAGTTCTGAACATTCCCCATATCTCTGAGCCATACAAAATACTTCATTAAATGGTATGGTCAAACAGATATAAATGTGTTCCAATACTAACATCTGAGCCAGATAAACATATTTTAAGTTCATATGAAGCTTATAAAGATTTATTAAATAGGTATGTTTTTGCTACCATAATGCAATCCTTATTTTCAGGAATAAAGCTCGTCGAGAACACTGGAAATTGAGGGTATATTTAATAGGGATGTGCAGACAGCGTTGTGCTTGTTAGATGATAACAGCGTATTAAAATAATTCAGAATTCAGCAAAGATGTCATGCAATAATGTCAAACTATTGTGAGAGAAATGATTTCTTTACGTAGTAAAATAATAGTAAATATTTTAAATCCTTCCCGTAAAATGAAAAATGAAAGTTTTGATACGTTTAAGAATGTAAAAGTGCTTAAGTAGTTTAAACAAATATTGATTTCACAAAATGTCCTTTTGATAATGACCAAAATAACGGTTGCTTAACCATACTCACTGTCCTTACTATTACTTATCGAGAAACTATACACAACCTGGTGAAAGCACGTGATACATCTTTAAAAAACACGAGCAATCTTCTTCTGACGGGACACAAACACATGGATTTCGAGGTTGAACGATGGAATCGTATCTTCTCGTGTCGTCACATCTGCAGGAAGCATCTGTGCTTCTATTTCCATTATCAAAGACAACTTGTCCTTCCTCATTACATGCTGATTTCAGAAAGATACAGTTGGTACTGACATTTGTGTAGAATACTATTGGCCATGGCTGGTAGCGTTTTATGGAACAAATGTCTGCATCTAATCCTCCACGAAGAACATTTTTGCGACCTGTAGTGTACACTTTATAATATGTGGGAAGTCCATACAATTTAAGAGAAGCCAACTATAACCACAATAACAAACATTCAAAGTTTTGTTGAAAATAGTTATGCTGTTGATTACGCAATAATATCAGAATTTCATCCAAAAAAAAAACCCCAAAACAGTCGCCATACTTACTCGTTGAAATAGTTATTAATAGAAACAAACCACACCTGTGTGTGTTTGCCGAAATTATTAGTAACTTTTTGCATTATGAATGTGGAGGAAGACGTCTTTACTGAACGCCTGAAATGTATTATCCTTCTTAATAAAGGAAAACTTACGTTCATGTTAATTTGAAATAAATTCTCTTGAAGAATTACATTGACACATATTTTTAATGTCGTATCATATAACTAATAACATATCTTTTCAACAAATGATATATAAGATTGCATTACATGTAACTCCAAATTTAAGAAAATGTGTAAGAATTGTTTTTTTTTTTTAAATAACATTTTTTTCTCGAAAAACATTCGCGATAAACTATCTTTTATTTGAATATTTTTGAACAATTTACCTTGATCGACATCAAATCTCAAATTCATAAAAATTCCAACATAATTTGATATTGATGTATCAAATCCTCTAAATATACCCGCTGACAGTTGTAATACATCATTAATGTACATACAGATATTGAATAAGAACATAATTAATTGAAACTATAGATGTGATCATTGTCAGTAATTCAGAGATAAGCATTTGTACTACTGATATTGATTTAATATTAAGACACAAAAAATGTTTGACGAACTTTTGACAGACGAAACCCAATGATTTGTTTTAAATTAAAATTCTTGTAAAAAATGTCATGGTAGATAAAATATATGTCTGTAAAAGTAATTCAATTTACCTGGCTGTAGAAAATCGAATATTGTGCAGTTTTCAGAATATCCATGTATAAGATCATTCTTTAGACAGGAATACTTAGACGGATCCGGACAATAACTTCTTGCACGGATTGACCACTGCGATGGTTCGGGACATTTGAACGGGAAAGCCGCACAAAAATGAACCTGAAATATATGTATAAGTCATACTAAATGTTAGACAATTAACTTTTTTTATTTACTTTTTTATTCAAGCGTCACTGATGAGTCTTTTGTAGACGAAACGCACGTCTAGTGCAAAGAAAAACAAATCAATCCTGGTATCTGTGATGAGTATATTTGATTGTTTAAGTATTATGAAATTTATGAATCGAACCTTTTTTTTCAAAGTCCGATTTCTAAAAATGTTTAATATTTTGTTTCGTGTGCAGCAGGTGATTTTTCGATAAGCAAATACATATAATGCATTGAGTTCTGGTTTGAAACAATAAATTGGTTATTGTGTATTTGAAAATAGCAATCCAGTATTCTCAGGATACTAATACTAATGTGCATGATGTGTTTCTGAAATACATGTGACATTTGTTATACAAGCTGTGTATTACACCGAATCTATACATGTATATATATATATAAATCAAATTAGTCAGAACTTCGTGTTTTCAAAAATTAAAATAGAAACTGTAAAGTAACCTCTACTTGTTTGATAAAATTTTGATCAATGTAACCTCAGATGTTTCTTGGCATCCGTCGTGTTTACCTGTATACTTGATCCCTCACAGATAATTAAAAAAATCAAGAGATGTGCGTCTCCTACTCTTTCGAAAACACGCTGCATTTTTGTGTGGCTACAACCAGAGTTCGGACCGGATTGACCTATTTGTCCAGATTATTTATCTCAATTGTAACCTTGTGACATTAAACTCTTGTTCAGCGTATAGCAAGGTTCAAAGTTCTACAATATTAGACCTTTGGGATGTAAACGCCGATCAATAAACCAATATATATATATATATATACTGTGTACTGTATACAGTAGTGGCACCTGTCAATGGAACAAATACTTATTGTAGTGTAGCCGCCATTGACAAAAAGATCAGAAACGAGTTAATTTTACTCTCTCTCTCTCTCTCTCTCTCTCTCTCACTCTCTCTCTCTCTCTCTCTCTCTCTCTCTCTCCCAGACACACAAATCAATGAATGTGTTTGTAGATAGATGCTTTTGTGTTCTGTTTAATTGTTCCTTTTAAAATTGTTATACGATGATGACAGATGTACCCATATTTTGACTATTTTATTTATTGTGCCTGCTTAGTTTACGTATCAATGTAAATATGACAGAATTCGATGAGACTGTCATCAAAGTGAGAGGGTTAGCGCTATAAAACCAGGTTTAATCCACCATTTTCTACATTTGAAAATGCCTGTACCAAGTCAGGAATATCATGAATATGACAGTTCTTGTCCATTCGTTTTTGATGCGTTTTGTTATTTGATTTTGCCATGTGATTATGGACTTTCCGAATTGATTTTCCTCTAAGTTCAGTATTTTTGTGATTTTACTTTTTACACTCACACACTTACCAGGATCAGGAATCTGAACAACATAACGGTGTTCAATTCTTGTTCTTCTTTGAAAATCTTTTACTTTTTTGGTTGTCTTAAAACTACACCTACAATATTTCTTGATTGACAACATATTTGTTACGTTCGGAGGACGTGTTTTTCAACAGACTGTCGGCATACCAATGGGAACAAACTGTGCCCCTCTACTTGCTGACTTGTTTCTTTATTATTATGAGGCTGACTTCATGCAGGAACTTCTTAGGAAGAAAGATAAGAAGTTAGCAATATCCTTTAACTCTACTTTCCGCTATATAGATGACGTTCTTTCACTAAACAATTCAAAATTTGGTGACTATGTGGAACGCATCTATCCCATCGAATTGGAGATAAAGGATACTACAGATACAGTTAAGTCAGCTTCATATCTTGACTTACATCTAGAAATTGACAATGAGGGTCGGTTGAAGACAAAACTTTACGACAAAAGAGATGATTTCAGCTTTCCAATTGTGAACTTTCCATTTCTAAGTAGCAACATTCCAGCAGCACCTGCATACGGGGTATATATCTCTCAATTGATACGATATTCCCGTGCTTGCATTTCCTATCATGATTTTCTTGATAGAGGGTTACTGCTCACAAGGAAGCTATTAAATCAAGAGTTCCAAATGGTGAAGTTGAAATCATCCCTTCGTAAATTTTACGGACGCCATCACGAGTTGGTTGACCGTTATGGAATAACCATTTCACAAATGATATCGGATATGTTCCTCACGTCGTAACTACAATCCCCTTCCCTTTCATGAATTTGACCTACCGAATTAGACTATTTACCGGATTTGTAATCACATAAGCAACACGACGGGTGCCGCATGTGGAGCAGGATCTGCTTACCCTTCCGGAGCACCTGAGATCACCCCTAGTTTTTGGTGGGGTTCGTGTTGTTTATTCTTTAGTTTTCTATGTTGTGTCATGTGTACTATTGTTTTTCTGTTTGTCTTTTTCATTTTTAGCCATGGCGTTGTCAGTTTGTTTTAGATTTATGAGTTTGACTGTCCCTTTGGTATCTTTCGTCCCTCTTCTACAAAACATTGTATTTAAATATATACTTTTTATTTCTGTATAAGGAATACAAATCATATTCGAAAAAAATCATAAAATAATAACGTTTGCTAGATATACCTTAAGAGAGGTGAGGGTCTAAATGTTATTAATTTCCCAAAATGTAATTTATTTCATAAATATAATGAAAGAATGGGACACTGTTATTTTTAAAACCTACAGGTTATGAACAATTGCCAAGTTTTATAGATTATACACGGAAGACCCAATTTCATGTGATGGAAAGAAAAGTAAAGGAAAAATCTTTGAGGTGAAAATTTAGCTCTTATAATATTGATGCCGGAAGACACAATATATACATTTAATCAACATATGGTTTCTGTACTAGATATTTATTAACTGGTGACACGTCTTAGTGAAAACATTAATCTATATATATCCATCTATTAATATATCTATTAATACTTGCTTAAGATAACTAATGAGTTGTAAAATAACATGTAAAGACAAAGGAATAGGGTATACATTAATGAAGGAATTTACATTTTGAGGTGGTTACATATCGTTACATTCGACACAACAATTTAAGTTTAAATATCAATATTTAAAGTTCGCAAAGACTACATTACACATCAAATAATTTCGGTTCGATAAAATAGTGTCAATAGGCTTTCATACATTTTGCCAGTCTTCCAGCGACGATTTAACAATGTGTTGAGAACACTGCTGATTAGTAGTAAGGGGAGATAATTCCTAATACTTTTTTCATTAATATGACATAGTTAGGAAAACACACAGTCATACATTTATCAAATATTAATATATGGATCAATGAATGATTTTTTTAAAACTTAAAATGTAAACTTATACAAGTTTGAAAGATCATTTATGCCTCTAAATGACCGAAAGAAAACTATTAACAATTGATAGGATTGTATATCTAAAACTGTTTTCCTATGTTTTACTTCATACAACCTAAATTGTACATGCATCACCATTCTGCACACTTACTTCCAAACAACATTATAATTTTGTATTATATTTGCATATACAATATAACAAATAATGTGGTATGATTGCCTATGAGACAACTCTGCACAAGCAACCAAAAGGACACGAATATTTGTATATTTATGTAAAACTTTTGGAAAGATAAATGAATAATATTTACAACAGCAGTAGTATTAACATCAATGTTTTGTAAGATGAACACAATATAAATAAAATTGATAGCAAACCTTAGTATAGTGCCTTGCATTGAATTAATTGCTGATATTATAAAATACGTTCAAACGATGCCTAATTTTCTTTCACAAAATACCGAACTTGAAGGGAAATTTGGAAAGCAAGTCCAAAACAACTAACACCATTGAATTCGCAATTAACATTATTTACGAAGAAAAACAGCTGTCACATTCCTTAATTGGTACAGGCATTTTCCAAAGTAAACGTTGCATAAACAAGTGTGGTGCATGCTTAAGCTCCCTTCAGTATGACCAATGACCGATGTTTATTGTTCAATATTGACCCATGATCTCTCATAAAATCTATGAATTGATAGTAAATCTAGGGAAATTGTGCACACTTTTGACTTGTACATGTTAAAAAAATAATATACAAGTATAGCACAGCTATCGCCCAATATATGTAGACATTTATTATGTTATGTGCGTATCCTCTGGCATAATACTATTTAGTAGAATTTGTTAATTTAGCTGAAATGTTTATACAGTTAACATTTTCTGTTAGAAGTGTTTACAATCCGACGTATAAGGCTTGACTAATATTCATTTGTTTTAAATCCTTATTCTGCATTAACGACTTTGTACAATGATTTATCTTGAGATAAAATTTAGCCTCAAAGAGGCTCCAAAGGTGCATTGCATTTAAATAATTACGTAAACATGCATAATACTGAAACTTAAGTACAGGCGTTACCTCGTTGTCAATTATTCTCTAAAGAAATAAACAGCTGCGCCATGAGCGCATGATACGCCCGATGTCTTGTGTGGAAGTTTTATGCAATAATCATAAATAGTTTCTGAGAAAGTTTTAAGCAATAACCATGTATTGTTTTTTGACACGGCGGGACTTGTGAAACCCCCAACCCTGTTTTTTTTTTACAAAAAACTAAATATCACTAAAATAAAATTTTGAATCAAAACCAAAAAGTATACAGATCTTTAGATTAATATAACAAAGAAGTGTGTAAAGTTTTAAGCAATAATCATAAATTATTTTTGAGATACGGCGCGACATGTAAAAAAACCCTCCCCTGTAACAAAATACTCAATAACTCCAAAATAAAGTTTTGAATCATCACCAAAAAGTATACAGATCTTTAGATTAATATAACAAAGAAGTGTGTAAAGTTTTAAGCAATAATCATAAATTGTTTTTGAGATACGGCACAACATGATGATGATGTAAAAAAAAACTCCCCCTTTTTTACAAAATACTCAATAACTCAAAAATGAAATTTTGAATCATCACCAAAAAGTATACAGATCTTCAGGTTAATATAACAAAGACATGTGTAAAGTTTTAAGCCATAATCATAAATCGTTTTTGAGATACGGTGCGACATGTAAAAAAAACTCCCCCTTTTTTACAAAATACTCAATAACTCAAAAATAAAATTTTGAATCATCACCAAAAAGTATACAGATATTAAAATTAATATAACTAAAAAGTGTTTAAAGTTTTAAGCCATAATCAAGAATCGTTTTTGAGATACGGTGCGACATGTGAAAAAAAAAACACACCCCTGTTTTAGTTACAAAGTGCCATAACTCGAAAAGTTTTAATCTTATTTTCACCAAAAAGAATACAGATCATTTGACCATCATAAGAAACAACTATGTTAAAAAGTAAAATCACAAAAATACTGAACTCAGAGTGAAATCAATTCGGAAAGTCCATAATCACATGGCAAAATCGAATAACAAAACGCATCAAAAATGAATGGACAAGAACTGTCATATTAAGTTTCATGAAATTTGGATAAGTCGTTCTCAAGTTACGGTGCAACAGGTTTACGCCGGACAGACGGACAGACGGACGGACAGACACCGGACATTTGTATACCATAATACGTCCCGTCAAAATTTTGACGGGCGTATAAAAATGTGAAGGGTTTTACAAACGTTATTTTTAGAGCCCTTTATAGTTTGATGTTCGGTGTGCGCCAAGACTCCATGTTTCATATGAATTCTATAATTAGTACATTTTTTCAAGTGTTAAACCTGCACATTTTTGCACTGGTCCCAAGTCAGGAACAAAAGTTTAATATGATATGTCACGGGGTAACATATGTTTTGTGAGATCTCAACTCCCCCCTTTACTTCTTGCCGATGTAGAATAACTAACACACAGCAAGACGCACAGTAAAACGCAGTTTAAAATAAGTCAGATATGTTAGCAATCGTAAAAGAAGAAACTAAGCAACTTGACAATGATAAACATAAACATAAATTAACACGGGCTACTAGCAGTTACTGCCATGCCAGATTCAGACCTCAATAAATCTTGTTGAAAAATTTTGTCTTCATCATATGAAAATCAAGCACAATCGGCTCGTTAGGGTTTCGTAGCATACCATCATGTAAGAGAACATAACCCGTATCATGAATATATATAGTTATACATGTTATACTTTAACAATTTAAAACAATGTTAAGGTTAAAGAGAGTAGACATACACTAACAGAAAAGGAAAACTGGATATGATCGTTGCAAAACAGAAACTAGCTGTTTATTTACTCCGTGACACACTGAATGTTAGAATATTTTTGATTTATTGAAACAAACAAAAAACACACTTACTGTCTGAAGTATTCTTCCGTATTGATGTGGTTCACCTAGATTTGAATATGATATCCTAAAAATGTCAAATATAAAACTACATTGTTCTCTATTTTCGCCATTTTGAATATTTAAAGGCCAAAACACTTCACCTGTGGAAATTAAGATCGATAAACAGACATGTGTAGAAACTGTCATAAACCTACGATTAGGATTACAATTACACTTACAGGTAGAATTTAAATCTTGGGCTTTCTCAAAGTGTAAAAATAAACCGTCGAATCAAAACAATGTAACGATAGTATTTTGTTCTGTAGTTGAACATCGATCTTATAGACATAATAGGAATATTTTCCCAATTATAGGGCCCTATAAAGAGCTTACATCACGTTACACACAAGTATATAAGATTGGACATAGATCAGAGACAATAAGAAAACAATATCGTTCTAATATACAATAACATACAAATATGTTTAAAAAATAGTGAAATTGTATAACACAAAATATGTACAATATTGAAATATTTCAATAAAAATAACTTCCGGCCCAATGGACCTATAAGTCACTTCAACTAGATACTATAGTATTAATTCAGATTGACATCAGGAATTTTATATACATGTTAATTGTTTAAATATAAGTGTTGTTAGCGTATTGTTAATGACTGTTCTAAGTATCTGTGATGAAAATGAATGTTGAAAGATCTAAAGAAATGTTGAATGTTGAAAATGAATGTTAAATGTTGAAGATGAATATAGAATGTTGAAATCTGAATGTCGAAAAAGAATGTTAAATGTTGAAATCCGAATATTGAAAACGAATGTTGAATAATGAAAATCAAATGTTGAAAACGAAATAAAAATGTTGAATATTGAAAACGAATTTTAAATGTAGTAAATGAACGTTGAATGTTAAAAACGAATGTTGAATGTTGCAAACTAATGTTGAATAGTGAACATGAATGTATAGAAGTTGAAATCTGAATATTAAAATCAAAAGTTGAATGATGAAAAAGAATGGTTTATGCTGAAGACGAATAATGAATGTTGAAAACGAATGTTCAATGTTGAAAGAGAATGTTTTAAAGTTGTAATTCGAATGTTAAAAACAAATTTTGAATGTTGAAAATGAATATTGAAATAGAATGTTGGTATTTGATTGTTAAAAACGAAAATCAGTTGTATAAATCGAATATTGAATGCTGAAAATGCACGTTTAAAGTTGAAATTCGAATTTCGAATACAAATGCACGTTTAAAGTTGAAATTAGAATGTCGAAAACGATGTTGAATGTTTAAAACGAATGTTAAAAGTTGAAATTAGAATGTCGAAAACGATTGTTTAAAGTTGAAATTCGAATTTCGAATACAAATGCACGTTTAAAGTTGAAATTAGAATGTCGAAAACGATGTTGAATGTTTAAAACGAATGTTAAAAGTTGAGATTAGAATGTCGAAAACGATTGTTTAAAGTTGAAAGCGAATGATGAACGTTGAAAATTGAATGTTGAAAGTTGAATGTTTAACGTTGAATGTTTGATACAAATGTTGAAAACGAAGAATTAATTTGAATGTTGGTATTTGATTGTTAAAAACGAAAATCAGATGTATAAATCGAATATTGAATGCTGAAAATGCACGTTTAAAGTTGAAATTCGAATTTCGAATACAAATGCACGTTTAAAGTTGAAATTAGAATGTCGAATACAAATGCACGTTTAAAGTTGAAATTAGAATGTCGAAAACGATGTTGAATGTTTAAAACGAATGTTAAAAGTTGAAATTAGAATGTCGAAAACGATTGTTTAAAGTTGAAAGCGAATGATGAACGTTGAAAGTTGAATGTTGAAAGTTGAATGTTGAATGTTTAACGTTGAATGTTTGATACAAATGTTGAAAACGAAGAATTAATTTGAATGTTGGTAATTGATTGTTAAAACCGAAAATCAAATGTATAAACAGGTCGGGACCACTACCTTATATGGAAATGCATAAATTAGCATACTTATGTTCTCGCACATGTAATTGTTTATTTACATGTGACGTAATTTATTTTTACCTAGGTTTTTGACCAATCCACTAAATGAGTCACAATGCATGATGGACTACTACGTGTTTACAATCAACCAAGAACACATGTTATTTACTGAAATACAACACATTTTTTCGTGCAATGCGGGATTCACAATTTCGCTTAGTTTTTCATTTTGTGTATTCTCATTTATAGTTCGTGATATAAAGTATTACTTCCATGCTCAGATTAACGAAGAGTTGTTTCTATGCGAAGAAAAAAGGGTTTGAATTACCCGATATATAGCCATTAACATGTTTGATGATGGCACAGAGATTTCATGTATTTGTCCACCAAAAGCAACGAAACAACAGCGAAAAAGCACAATTACCCATGAGACAAACTTACTGGTGTAAAGTAAGCCGTCGATAACAGCAGGTGATGATATTCAAGAGTACAGCAATGTTCGTATAGATAATTAAAGGCAAATGTGGGATCCTTGAATTTTGTGTTCGTAAAAAAGGAGAAGAAATATTTACATACATGGCAGTGTTAACTAAATCTATAAGTATTTTTGTTGGTCACATTTTAGTATATGGGACATCCAAACTGTTCCCTTTTTTTTTAAGGTAGTGAAGTCAGCAACTGTAGTTTCAGTTTGTTCGTTTTTTTTACGGGCTCTGACATTTGCCAAACTGAATAAAATCATTACAGCTGATTTCTTAAACCTGAAAAGTAAAACTTTGGTTGGCTTGCTTGCTTTGTTTGTATAGTTGTTTATACAAGCTTTGAAAATAAGAATAAGATTGACATCTTTAAACAATATATATATATATATTTACTTTTTAATTGTTATTTGTATGGAGAGTTGTCTCATTGGCACTCACACCACATCTTCCTATATCTATATAGGCATAGTTTAACTTATATATTTTATATTTTGTACAATATACAAACAAAGCAAGCAAGCTAACCAAAGTTTTGCTCCACATGCATTAGGAAATAAGCTGTAATGATTTTATCCATATGTATGTGCGACAAGGTGGAACATTTGATATGTTTTGTGAAAATTGCAGCGTTGGATCTATAATAAAAAAAGAAGATGTGGTATGATTGCCAATGAGACAGCTGTCCACAAGAGACCAAAATGACACAGAAATTAACATTTATAGATCACCGTACGGACTTCAACAATGAGCAAAGCCCATACCGCATAGTCAGCTATAAAAGTCCCCGATATGACAATGTAAAACAATTCAAACGAGAAAACTAACGGCCTTAATCATATAAAAAAAAATGAACGAAAAACAAATATGTAACACATAAACAAACGAAAAAAAGGCCACTGAAATACAGGCTCCTATACAATATGGTATTTGATTGTTAAAAACGAAAATCAGTTGTATAAATCGAATATTGAATGCTGAAAATGCACGTTTAAAGTTGAAATTCGAATTTCGAATACACATGCACGTTTAAAGTTGAAATTAGAATGTCGAAAACGATGTTGAATGTTTAAAACGAATGTTAAAAGTTGAAATTAGAATGTCGAAAACGATTGTTTAAAGTTGAAATTCGAATTTCGAATACAAATGCACGTTTAAAGTTGAAATTAGAATGTCGAAAACGATGTTGAATGTTTAAAACGAATGTTAAAAGTTGAGATTAGAATGTCGAAAACGATTGTTTAAAGTTGAAAGCGAATGATGAACGTTGAAAATTGAATGTTGAAAGTTGAATGTTTAACGTTGAATGTTTGATACAAATGTTGAAAACGAAGAATTAATTTGAATGTTGGTATTTGATTGTTAAAAACGAAAATCAGATGTATAAATCGAATATTGAATGCTGAAAATGCACGTTTAAAGTTGAAATTCGAATTTCGAATACAAATGCACGTTTAAAGTTGAAATTAGAATGTCGAATACAAATGCACGTTTAAAGTTGAAATTAGAATGTCGAAAACGATGTTGAATGTTTAAAACGAATGTTAAAAGTTGAAATTAGAATGTCGAAAACGATTGTTTAAAGTTGAAAGCGAATGATGAACGTTGAAAGTTGAATGTTGAAAGTTGAATGTTGAATGTTTAACGTTGAATGTTTGATACAAATGTTGAAAACGAAGAATTAATTTGAATGTTGGTAATTGATTGTTAAAACCGAAAATCAAATGTATAAACAGGTCGGGACCACTACCTTATATGGAAATGCATAAATTAGCATACTTATGTTCTCGCACATGTAATTGTTTATTTACATGTGACGTAATTTATTTTTACCTAGGTTTTTGACCAATCCACTAAATGAGTCACAATGCATGATGGACTACTACGTGTTTACAATCAACCAAGAACACGTGTTATTTACTGAAATACAACACATTTTTTCGTGCAATGCGGGATTCACAATTTCGCTTAGTTTTTCATTTTGTGTATTCTCATTTATAGTTCGTGATATAAAGTATTACTTCCATGCTCAGATTAACGAAGAGTTGTTTCTATGCGAAGAAAAAAGGGTTTGAATTACCCGATATATAGCCATTAACATGTTTGATGATGGCACAGAGATTTCATGTATTTGTCCACCAAAAGCAACGAAACAACAGCGAAAAAGCACAATTACCCATGAGACAAACTTACTGGTGTAAAGTAAGCCGTCGATAACAGCAGGTGATGATATTCAAGAGTACAGCAATGTTCGTATAGATAATTAAAGGCAAATGTGGGATCCTTGAATTTTGTGTTCGTAAAAAAGGAGAAGAAATATTTACATACATGGCAGTGTTAACTAAATCTATAAGTATTTTTGTTGGTCACATTTTAGTATATGGGACATCCAAACTGTTCCCTTTTTTTAAGGTAGTGAAGTCAGCAACTGTAGTTTCAGTTTGTTCGTTTTTTTTACGGGCTCTGACATTTGCCAAACTGAATAAAATCATTACAGCTGATTTCTTAAACCTGAAAAGTAAAACTTTGGTTGGCTTGCTTGCTTTGTTTGTATAGTTGTTTATACAAGCTTTGAAAATAAGAATAAGATTGACATCTTTAAACAATATATATATATATATATTTACTTTTTAATTGTTATTTGTATGGAGAGTTGTCTCATTGGCACTCACACCACATCTTCCTATATCTATATAGGCATAGTTTAACTTATATATTTTATATTTTGTACAATATACAAACAAAGCAAGCAAGCTAACCAAAATTTTGCTCCACATGCATTAGGAAATAAGCTGTAATGATTTTATCCATATGTATGTGCGACAAGGTGGAACATTTGATATGTTTTGTGAAAATTGCAGCGTTGGATCTATAATAAAAAAAGAAGATGTGGTATGATTGCCAATGAGACAGCTGTCCACAAGAGACCAAAATGACACAGAAATTAACATTTATAGATCACCGTACGGACTTCAACAATGAGCAAAGCCCATACCGCATAGTCAGCTATAAAAGTCCCCGATATGACAATGTAAAACAATTCAAACGAGAAAACTAACGGCCTTAATCATATAAAAAAAATGAACGAAAAACAAATATGTAACACATAAACAAACGAAAAAAAGGCCACTGAAATACAGGCTCCTATACAATATATTTTTTTTTGATGGGATAGATTTCTTGTCCTTTTATTTATTTAATTGGGCCGGTTTTTTTTTGGTTTTTTTGTTGTTGTTTGGATTGTTTTACACAAGTAATTTTTTGGTCATTAATAGCTTACTTTTCAGCATTGGACCTATGACTGCTTACTTTCATACTTTCATAGGGTGTTTGAGAATAAATACAATATATTCAAGTTTCAGAGAGTCAGTCTGATATAAAATGTTGGTAAGTGTCTTCTTTGGAAGTGTTCAAAAACCTGTAAGAACTTGAACTTCCATGACTATTTTAATGTTACAACAGTAGAGGAACATGGAATATTGAACGGTATTCAAGAACTCGTCGAAATAGATCTGCAATCATTAATTTTACTCATATTTACTATTGTGAACTTGCAATTTCCTACGATGCGCGTACCGAGTTATCTCCCTTTGATCTCCGCTTCGCCACGAATAATCTGACAGAATTGCGTATCCGGGGTTTTTGTGATCTGATATTGTAATATTAGGAGCAAAAAATGGTTTTACTTCATATTTTATACCTCTCAACACGTTACCAAACCTATTTAAGGATTTATTGAGGATTTTCCGTGGACCTACGCAAATTTTCAGAAAAAAAGTTTCACTTCGTTCGTGAATTTATAACATTTTAACAATACTTTTTTATTATAATTATATAAAATAAGAAAGCTTATTCAATCTAGAATTGAACACTTTGGTTTTTATTAATGTACGAGTACAAATAAGACGATACGAGTCCAAAAACCACGAGGCATGCACGTTTACAAAAAAATCGTAAACTCTGACCTTTTATCACGTGACCAATGTCTTGAACTTAGAAGCCATTAAATCGTTTGCCGTTCAACTGTGAATATATATATAAAAGATTCAAAAACTGTACCAATACAGTACGATATGTTTATGAAATGATAGCAAAACTTCTGGTTGATAAAGTTTTATTCGTTACTGTCAAAAAATGAACTTAAAATATCTTCCATGTTCTCCCTACCCAGTTTAACCCTACTACAGTTACTTATCATGATATGGACCAGTCATTGATATTGAATATTACGCAATTTGATTGGATTAAGTTATTATTAGTTTACTATCAAACTGTTAATGCTTTCGTACATCATGTACATGATTATTGATTTAATGAGAACTTGCATGAATGTGACAGTAATGAAAATTACCTTCAAACTGGACACTGGTTGAGTCCATATCATGTTTTATCAATGAGAGAATATTGCCAATTATTCAATTCTCCTATTTTCGCAAAATTTTCTAAACACACAGTAGATTCAAAACAGGATAATGGAATATGTAATACCTTTTTTCATGAAAATGAGGCCCAAGACATTTTTCAGGCGACAGACGGAAAGTTCGTAACACGAGGCATCTATATACAACGTATGAAGCATCTATGTCTTTTTACTTTTGAAAAATTAAACAAATCGCATGCAAGACAAAAACTATGATAAATTTTAACCTGTTATCAATTAAATTTTGCGATGACAAATTTTAATGTACAAGATGTGCAAATTGCGTCGATTTGCGACTCGTCAGTTGTGCTCAAGGTTTACAATGTTGAAAAATAAAATTATAATCCCAAACTTTGAAGAGGATAGTCAAAAATGACAAACTTACCACAAAAGATAAAGCCTAACCCATCTGAGTACTGATCTATGTGGATGTCTTATTGAAAACTTTACATTCTAAGGACTCAAAAATACAGAAACAAAATATTGAACACGAACACAAAAAATACGGCCACATCTGTTTTCATTGGTTTTTGTTATTATTGTGCTGTTTTATTGACGTTTTTATCCACGTCTCGTTTATTCATTTGTTTTTGATTAAACCTTAAACATATCAATCAGAACTGATGCTCGGGAATATGAGAATATAATATGTTTGCATGAGCATCCATCGTACCAATATACATGTATATGTTCAATGACATCATTTACCACAGTCTCAGTTATATTATCACTTCTTTTTAAAATGAAGTCGAGTCAATAAATGGTCATTATAAAATACTTTTATTAGGATAATCTTTAATAATACTCAAATCTTTTTGGTTAAACGAAGTTATTATCTGCACATTCAACAAACTAAGTTAAAAGGCAAAACCATTTTGGAGACCATATACTTTTGATTTAAACTACAACTGCACTCCGATTCCCTTAAGTTTGTCCTTTACTTCTTGAGGAACAATGTCTTCTGAATCTGCTGAAATCTTAATGTTCTCCTTTTTAAAGTCAGCAAATTTCATTCGAACACAAGATGACTTCAAGTGAAAATATGCAAATTGCCACTTAGCCTTTTTTGCCCCCTGAACAGAATATTCACGCTCACAATAATGTCTGATTACGAGATTGTTTTGCTCGGTTTCTCTATTAAACTTTTGCCGGCAACAATAGCACAAGGTGGCTTTTGTCTGGAAAAGATATATTGCTTCAAATGAATGGGATTCATCAATATTTTCTATCATATCTAAAGCTCCCTGTACAGTGATATCCTTAATAAGTGGTTCTCTTTCAACTTGATTACTTATTTCTCCCTTATCTAGTGGCGTCCTTCCTCCTTTGCGAGGTTTAGCTACTTTTGATTTATGCCCCGACTGAATTCCTGTCATGACAAGTGTGCCTAAATTTACATCAGACTTTTGTTTTTGTCTCCACTTCAAGAACTTTTGCAGAATGCCTAGTTTTTGAGCTGCCACAAGTGAGTGGCAGCAAATTTTCATGGTCTGATAAACTGGACAATCATTGCACGACACCTTTCCAGCGGTAGTTGACGTTACTAGATGTGGTCGAGTACTTGTTATGTCTTTTGAATGTTGCACAAATAATCCATCAAAACCTGGTGCTTCAACTACTGAACCTGTTTTTAATAAAAGTTCATCCGCCTTGTCCCATGTTTCTTGTAAGAATTCCTCTGATATACCAACTAAATTAAGAGAGGTTAATGGAATACTTAATTTCTGAGATTTTTTAATAGGTGTTCCTGTTTCCAGTGGTTGTTTATTTGAAATTGGTCTGCTTATGTCTACATTTTCTTTCATCTTCGTAATATTAGGTAGGGTTATCTTTTCTTCAATTTTTGAGCTCCAAAATTTAGTTAATATCGAATTTCTCTGTTCAGCTGACATTCCATTCCAAATATGTCTTTCCTGACTAAACTTTTTAAAGTAATCTGAAAGCTCGTATGATCCACCTCCGAAAACAGCCATCTCAATATCTTGCTGTTGGGCTGTAACAAGTTCCTTCATCTTTTGATTGAGTTTGGGAAAACTTACATTGCCCGCCCTACCTACCCAATCTTTTGCGTTGTCATTCTGACTTTCTACTCTATTATTAGAAAAATGTTTGTATACATGGGCCAAATCTGTTACCTCTTTAATCAAATGGGATTTAAATAAATCGTCTTCATAGGAAACGAACCACGTATGGAATCCTGGTACCAAACAATCCCATGTTGATTTCAAGTCGCGAAGTCGTCGATCAAATGCCATACATGTTTCGGAATCGATTAATCCCTTTTCATATGTAGAACTAATATTTTCCCCGAAAATATCAGCCAGGACATGTTTTTTAACACATTCTGCTGCCCGGAGGTCGTTCAGTTTTGATTCTATATTTGTCTTTTTGTGATCTGCACAAAGACGCTTTTGTGCATCTTGAAAGCATACTGTAACAGCGTTCATAAGCGCTTCGTCGCCGTCCGTTCCAACAGCCTGTATGTCTTTGAGCTCATTGTCAATTCTCTGGAGTGAACTAAAAAACGAAACATAGTTGTTGGTGTCTCTTTTAGTGTGTACAAACGTCGAGCCCATTTCCAATGGATGTTTTCCTCCGTATTTGTCACTTGCGTGTAAAATGCGTAAATTTTAATAACAAGTGTTTGTGATGTTGAGTCAATAGAAAAAACGGAAAATTTAATCGGATTAGTACAAAATTCTTTCAGATCCACAATTTGTTTGTTGTCTGTTGTCAGTATATACTGAATAAAATCGGAGTCAACTGTGAGTTCACGAACAAACGAGTCCTCCTTCACTTGAGAAACTAAATGTGCAAATTCGTCGGGTCTTTGTTTTTGAGAAGATCTTATATTATAAATTTGCCTTAGATTTCTTGGTTCAGAAGCAGCTGACGTCGAGGTAAGTGCTCCACCCGCTTTGTCCATTAAAGATTTGAAAAATCGCTTCGGCTTAGTGAGTCCCGATTCTTCGTTTATATCTTCTAAAACTTCTGGATCAGTTTTGAAGAAAGGTCTTTTTAGGTTCCGCGCATTACCATGGGGTTTCATCACGATGTCATTTTCTTCACCATCGCGGTGAATATACTGTACTACGGCGTACCTACAGCGCCCAGTTTTTGGATAAACGGTTGAAATTATCCTCTGGAAAGTAAGGGCCTTTTCAATGTACGTTGCCTTATGTTTTCCATACTGCCTTTTCAGAGAGTGCGTAAAGTTCATTTGATTGCCCTACTTCAACATTTTCTACTTTACCATTATTGAAGGATACGCGAAGATGGCTTTTTGGAGATGAAGTTTGCCATACTCCATTGTCGTCTGCGTACAATGACCTATGATATACTGAATGCAAGTCCACAACAAAGACCGCGTTGTATAGGACACTGATAGGATTTACAAATATAGTCATCTTCGACCTCTCCGAGACATAGCTGGACAATTTCTTTTGATGTCAAACTTTTTGCATTTTTACTGTAAATGGGAATTTTGCCGTTGTGCATTTCAATCTTTTGGGATGTAAACCGGTCTCCTATTAATAATTCGTCTTCGGACGAGGTAGATGATACGACAATAGGGGTGTCTTTCATTTCATTTGTTTTCTCATCATCAGAAGATAGTATTACAATTTGTGGATTGACAGGAGACGAAGTTAAGCATTGAAGAAAATCGTCATATTTTGGATCTTGTATTTCTGCTTCTCCTGGCATAAACATAGACAGTTGACTAGGTACCCTCACAGAAGTCGAAATTAAGTCGGGAATAACTTTATCAACATTTTGGAGATCTAGTTCCAACGGTTCCTGTTTTATGGATGGCGACAAAGAAGGTGAAAAACCACACGATTCTCCCTGAAAAAAAAACATAAAAAAATTAGATATTCTAGCGATATAAGAAGCAGTCGTCAATAAGATTAAACGCTCATATTTAATTGAAGTAAATTTGTCTTTGAAATCAGCGTCTATTGTAATCTAAATAAATTTAAATCCTTGAGTTGCTCTTGTTCTGATATGTCGCGCATCTAGGTGCGCGACTGCTCTTGTTCTGATATGTCGCGCATCTTGGGTGCGCGACATATCAGAAGAAGAGCAATTCAAGGATTAAAATTAATTTAGATTGCGTCTGTTGCGGATTTAGATCTTGACGTATAAGTTTGGTTAACTTTATTAATACTAGAAGATGCCGAGAAATCGCGGTACAATTGGCTCTGTTTGTTTGTAAACGACGATCTGACAGTCTTTTGTTTGCATATATATATAATTTCGTAAGTTTTCATGATTTCATCTTTTAGTTGGGTAGGAGGGTTAACATATAAAAAGCGGAGGGTCCAGACGTCGGTGCCGGTGTTGACACATAAAAAAGGGGGAGTGGTCCGGACGTCGGGTGCCTGTGTTTACACACAAAAACGGGGAGGATCATTTCGTTCCTTTTAGGCCCATTTCATTTTTGGACAGTTCTGCGCTGGAGTAAAAAGGATGGATGTCGTTTAATTGAGCAAAATGATGCACTTACAATACAATACAGGATCCTTATAGGCCTAACTGTCCTATTTTGATAATGTTATATCCTTTCTTTTTACTTATTACTTTGATTTCGCGGGCAGTACGTTATAGGCTGGTGTAAATAAGCCCTTGCATAATTAATTCATTTAGATGAAAATGAATACAATAAAAAATGCAACAGATAATTATCCAGTGTAAATATATCAACCTTTTGGTCTTACATTTTAACCATAAAAACACAAATAAGATTTTAATACCGTGTCGCACGGGTGCTCCGTTGCGGAGGAATTTACAGAGAAAAGAAAAGAAAGTACGTTGACCGAGCAGGCACGAAAGCGTAAAAGACGCGGATCGATAACGGTCCCGGATTTGGAATATTTTCTCAAAATTTGACGTTTTCTGTGGAAAAAAGAATGTTTCAAAGACAAATTTATGAAGAACAAAACATTACATTTATACGTCATATCACAAATATTTCCGACTTTGTATGGTTTCAGAGGAGTTGCGGCTCAAAGAAATCGTTCTCTTTCTTTAGTATTATATAGATGACTTGGTAGCCGTGTCCATAGGCGGATCCAGGGGGGAAGGGGGGCTCGGGGGCCCGGGCCCACCCTTTGGTGAGAAAAATTTTGTTGATTATATAGGGAATCATTGAAGCATGACTGGAGCGCCCCCCCCCCTTTTCCTTATGAAAAGTTCTGGATTCGCCACTGGTATCATCGATATTTACCCGACATATTGTTTATATATATATATATAGACCTGCTAGTCAAATGCGTTTTGTTAAAATATACTTTTTCACTTTTTTGGTCTTTTGGAAAATGTTGTTTGTGCTGTATTTAGACCCCTCTACCAAGAATTTTTTTGTTGCATGCACACATATAAAAATTGCGGTTTTATCCAACGCAATCATAAATTTAAACGTTGTTTTCAATTTAGATTTGTATTTATATATACAATAACATGTATACATTGAAATATGAATGAGTATTTTCAAATAAAATTATTTTTAAAAAAAAAGAACATATTCCCACTGCATATATTATATGCACCTGTCCTAAGTGAGGAACCTGTTGTTGAGTTGTTGTCGTTTGTTGGTATGTTTCGTATACGTTTCTCGTTTCTCGTTTTTTAAATAGATTAGACCGTTGGTTTTTCTATTTGAATTGTGTTACACTGGTTATTTTGGGGCCCTATAGCTTATTGTTCGATGTGAGCTAATGCTCCGTATTGAAGGCCGTACTTTGAACTATAATTGTTAACTTTTTATACATTGTGACTTGAAGGGAGAGTTGTCTCATTAACACTCATACCGCATCTTCTTATTTATATATATGATGTTTATAATAAATGTCATACATATAATTTATATGACGCAAGGTATGTCAATAAGCAACGATGTTTGAAGTGTAATTTAAATCATGCTTAAATATACCATTTTATGTTTCTATTCATCACAGTTTACCATACAGCAAAGAAGATAAGACAATAACTCCTTCATTTGCCAATATTTTAGTCATGTGACTTTTTTGTAGATCTTACTTTGATGAATATTTACACTTTATCGTTATGTATAATAATGTTAAAGAGAATAACCGAACTGTGAAATTTCCTGAAATATCTATTGGGACATTAACACAACGATGGGTTGTCTATTTGGTTCTGCAAATTTCAAGGCGGATGGATAATCCTGTTTATTACCTAAAGCTCTTAACAGTTTTGTTCTTACTGTTTTAGTTTTTGAGATATAAACCCAAAACTGGTTTGACCCGTATGTTCCATTTTAACCAACGGTGGTCATGTTCATTGATAGATACAAATCCGTGGACTAAACTTAAAACTAGATACTCTCAGGAACATTCGGTCAAAGTTTGGAAGTATTTAGCCCAGTAGTTTTACAGGAGAAGATTATTGAAATAATTTAGTCAACGAACGACGACGGACACTGGGTGATGGCATAAGCTCACATGGCCATTCGGATCATGTGAGCTGAAAAGGGTTTCGTATAATTGCAAGGTCTCTTACCCAAGGCTATAATCATATGATCATTTAAAAACAATTATAGTTTATGAATTGATTTAACAAATTTCACAGCTATCGAAGTACTTACTGAACTGAAATCGTATAATGCTGTTTCATCCAAGGTTGACGCACCATCGCCTTTGCATCTGTAGAACAAAGAATATACAATGAATATTTGGATCTATAATAATCTTAACCTACAAAGGGCTCCACATGATGGTTATCTCTGATATTGTGTGGGTTGAACAGGAAGAACCCTCTTCAAAAGCATCAAATATATTGCCCCTCCCCAGCCCTTTTAGTTTAAAAGAAATTTTCCTCAATCATAATACAAATACTTTATAATAAAACTATTATGTAGAAAAGATATTTTCAAATTCAATTATACAAATGTATAAAGAAGTCTTTTCAACGACCCTGTAATTGGGCAGGTCCATGATTTCAATACGGGTGATGTAAAAGGGATTGAATTTGCCGTGCAGAAAGAGTCACGAACACAAATATTAAAATGGTGACGCCCCTCACAAGAAAAAATGATCTCCCCTTTCTCAAGTTTCTCGGATTTACCGAGTTTAATAAGACCGGTCGGTTAAAATGCTATGTAAGTACTAATATTCGAAAAAAAATATTAGGACAGGAACTTGTTTTTCCCCAATAGTACCGACCGTGCAAGGGCTTTATAGCCAGTCAAGGTCGTTAAAAACTCCCGTAGTACCCGATAGTTCTCCGTTTCTGATATAAAGGCCAAAAGATTTTTTTCAACGGCTTTTTATAGTTCGTTCCTATATTGGACGGTCTTCAACAATGAGCAAAGCCCGTACCGCATAGTCAGCTATAAAATGCCCCGAAATGACAAATGTAAAACCATTCAAACGAGAAAATTAACGGCCTAATTAATGTACAAAATTAACGAAAAAAAAACAAATATGGAACACAGCAACAAACGGCAACCACTGAATTACAGGCTCCTGACTTGGGACAGGCACATACACATACACATACATGCATACTGTGGCGGGGTAAACATGTTAGCGGGATCCCAACCCTCCCCTAACGTGGGACAGTGGTGTAACAGTAAAATATAGGAACGAACTATCAAAATCAATTAAAAAGGGCTTAACCCATCAGATGGATACAAATAGAAATACATAGACAAAAACCAGAGTGGAATCGTTTTCAAAAACGAAATTCTTCCACAAAACAGGGTAAAACATTCATATCTTATTATATTAATGTTCTCGTCCTGAATATTTATTTAACTTGCCACTGGACGTTAAAGACCATTTATATACATTAACCCTCAAACCCCTAAAATACTCTTAAAATAAATCATTTTTTTATTCACAATTTATTATGACCTGGGCTATTGAAATATTTTGCCATTATGGTCTATAAAGATATCAGATATCAGCTGGTTAGCTACTAAAAATTGCAATGCATGACTCAACATCAAAATGTTTTTAAGTTCTGTTTCCTTAACTACTAACACTGTCAAAATAAATTTTAAAATGTACATGTATAAGGGTACTTACATTTTCTTTTCCTTCTCATTGGGCTCCATTTTGCGTAATAACGGTTGAATAAAAAATATTCCTTTTATATATACCCGGCTGGAGCCCGTGCAACATCTGGTGCTGAATGCGCTTTAGAAAACTTCAAAGACCTTTGATTTTTTTTCTCACGCTCACAGCTTACACATATATAAACATGATAAAGGGAGCCGACAGGATGAAAGACAATGCCCTTAAAAAGTATTTTTTGGAACATCAAAGTGTTATATTGTACGTCAGAACGGGTAGCACGTCCACACGTGGTTGTAGAAAAGTATGCAGTCTTTCAATAAACAATAAATTAATTTACAATCCTCAATTAAGAGATCAAAGGACTTTTTCTTTTCTATCTTATACCAGAACACACCCGCGAAATCGCGGGCATTCAGAGCGTATTTGAGAGGATGTAAAGTGTTGTAGGCAGAATTTTGTAAAAGATTTATAATGACTTCAGAATTTCAGGAAAAGTATCGAAAGTCATAGGTACTTGGGGACAGGAAAATGTTTTTTTATTAACCCTCCTCCTTTAGTTCCAAAATTCCTATTTTTTGTTTTCTATTAATGTCATTATTAACATACATTTAGTGTACATGTATTATGAACATTCCAGTCAGGAGCCTGTAATTCAGTGGTTCAGTGATATTTGTTTTTCGTTCATTTTTTGTACATAAATAAGGCTGTTAATTTTCTCATTTGAATTGTTTTACATTGTCATTTCGGGGCCTTTTATATCAGACTATGCAGTATCGGCTTTTGCTTATTGTTGAAGGCCGTAAGGTGATGTTAATTTGTGTCATTTTGTGGAGAGCTGTCTCATTGGCATTCATAATACCACATCTTCTTTTTTTGTAAAACATTTAGCGACTTGAGAATTTCAGAAAAGGTATCAAAAGTCATAGGTAATTTGGGACAGGATAATTGTTTTTCTAGCCCGGCTCCTCCTTTTTCCACAAATGTTTTTTTTTTGTTCTCTATTAATTTTAATGACACATGAATAATTTTAGCGCTTATCTGTATATTATGAACATTCATTAAAGGGGGGATCGGGGCAGAGGCGGATTTAGGGAGCCCCCCCCCCCCCTTTTCTGAAAAATAATTGGTTGCTTATATAGGGAATCACTGAAGCATGACCGGAGCGGACCCCTTCTTAAGCAGTCAACGGGCCCCTGCGTATGAACATTTCTGGATCCGCCACTTCGGAGGGGCCCTGATCCCAATATCCCGGGCTTAAAAACATGAAATCCCGAGGTTCTGAATTTATTATACAAATTAAATATCTCGACATCCCGAAATTCGAAAAAAGAAATCCCGGATCCCGAAATGGTCAATCCTAAAATTTCGATCATAAAAACACCCGCTCCAGACGTCCTGAAAGTGTATTTTCTTTTTACGGTCAATTCTCAGTTTAATAATTGATCCACAGCGGTCATTGATATATTATTCAGACCCTCCCTATTAAATAAACCCTGTGACTGCCGTGGATAGTAAACTTGAAAATGACATTAGACAGAAAATACACTTTATTCGTAGTATATGTATTTGTTTCAAAGTAAAAAGAAAAACGCAAACCGGAAGTCTAATCTGACTTAAATTTCGTCCAATGACGGATATAAGACAGAAAATACACTGTATTCGTAGTATTAATGTATGTTAGAAAAATCGCAAACCGGAATTCTAATCAGACTTAAAATTTCGCCCAATGACGGAAATCCGGACGTCTTTTTTCTCGTTTTTCACCCAAAATAACTCAATCTGAATAATCATATGAATGGATGACAAATGCGATTATGCACTGAACCCATAGGACACAGAGGCATGATGATTAATTTATTGTGGAAAGAAGAAAAGCGACACCCAAAAAAGGTCTTCTCGTTTAATAGTATAGATACTGTTTTAACGTGGTTGTAACAATGATAACTGCATTAACTACATCAACAGCACCACACAATTGCATAACATAAGGGTCAGATTCATTTCGTTGTATTTTGTTTCTTCATTTTCCATTTCGTTTCGTTTCGTTTCTTCATTTTTTTCATTTCGTTTCGTTATATTTCGTTGCGTTTCGTTATATTTCGTTTCGTTTCGTTATATTTCGTTTCGTTTCGTTTCGATTCCGTTTCTCACTTTATAAGTACCCCTATACACAACAATTTCAGTTATAAATCTAAAAATGCATGCTTGTGTACTACATGTATTTCTAATTGTGAAATAATTCAATTAAAACATATTTTCAAAGCTAGTGTTTCATAGTGAAGTATGGTCATGAACAGAATTTCATAGTGAAATATTGTCCAGAAGGAGGTGACAAAATTTTATATAAATTGGTTCATGTCTGTGACATATCGTTTTTGTAAACATTTTGTTAACTGAGCTTTTTCAATTGAATTGTTTCATATTTTTTCTGTCCGGACCTTTCATAACCAACTATGTGCTGTTTGTTTTTCTTATTGTTGAAAGCCAAAAGGTTGCCTATAATTGTTTACATTCACTTCATTTGAACTTGTGTGTACTGTTTATCTTTGGCTATCATACCACCTCTCCTTAAATTTTGACGTATTAACAATTGGTAACAAGGGTTGTATTTCAGTCATTCCGGCATGGTATATATACTTAGCATACTTATAAAAACTTTGTATTGATTTATACAAATGTCTATGTTTTGGACAACTTAATTAATTACCTTACACATGAAAAAGAAAAATGCCATAAGTTCAGACTAGAGAAACATAAACAGATCAAGAAACCTAAGTCTAAAAGAAAATCAACCAATAAAGGCAACAGTAGTATACCGCTGTTCAAAACTCATAAATCCATGGACAAAAAACAAAATCGGGATAACAAACTAAAACCGAGGGAAACGCATTAAATATAAGAGGAGAACAACGACATAACACTAAAATGTAACACATATAGACAAAATCCCACGAGAATAACAAATATAACATATATATATAACATCAAAACCAAATACATGAATTTGGGATAGACAAGTACCGTGACACGTCTTATCGCAATGTGAATTTACACTCAAAAATAAGAGAAAACAAACGACACAACGTTATATGTAATACACACAGAAACGAACTATAATATAACAATGACCATATTCCTGACTTGGTACAGGGCATTTTTAAAGGAAAACATGGTGGGTTGAACCTGGTTTTGTGGCATGCCAAACCTCGCACTTTTATGGCCATGTGAAATATAACATCAAAATGACAACACAGGACTACAATATAAATAAATTGGAGAACACAATTGACAAAGAATCACACGAACAACAGCCAACAAAAGTCAACAAGTTCAAAATTTTAATACGCCAGAAGTGTATTTTGTCCACACAAGACCTATGTGTGACGCACAGATACAAAAGTTTGAAAGCCGAAACGAGTACAAAGTTGAACAGCATCGAGGACCAAAAGATCAAAAAGGTTGTGCCAAAAACGGCAAGGGTTTTCTGTTAAGTTACCAGAAAATCCCTATAATTTACAGTAATTTATACTTTTGCAAACAGTAAATTTAATAAAATGAATATTCAAAAGATGTACATGATAAAGCTGAAGTATTAACTAATTACAGGATACAACTGAAATACATCTACATAACCAGACATTTGAAACACAAAAGTAGACACATCCGAATACGTTTAAACCTCTACGCCAAGTGACGTCCTATTTGAAACTGAAAAATGACGAAATACCAATACCAGTAACAATGAAGTAATAGGCCCTCTTTCAAAGATGAAAAAGGTAAAAAATCAAAGTGCTGGATAGCACCTCTGGAAAGTTTGCAACTATATATGTGTATTATTTCAAATAGGTCATGTAGGTTATAGACGTGTATTATTTCAAATATGTATTTAATCACAGTTTTGATTTTTCAAACTAAACTATTGTCTTTCCAGCAATTTCCAAAATTCACTTTTTAGGCCCCATTTATGGGCATTATGTAAATTCTGGTCTGTGCGTCCGTTCGTCCGTCCGTCCATTCATCTGTCTGTCCCATTCAGGTTAAAGTTTTTGGTCGAGGTAGTTTTTGATGAAGTTGAAGTCCAATCAATTTGAAACTTAGTACTCACTAGAACACACCCGTGATATCTTGGGTCTGTGACTGAATTAAAGTATATAACTATGCGTAAGCCTTATTTTAGTATTGGGATTGTCATCTGATAAAGTCATGCAGTATATAAGATGCACAGTGTTCTCTGCTTTCAAAATCTTTCTGTTTGAATCCATCAACCTGGATCTTATCAATTATTGGTAATATTAATTATATACTAGTATACTGCTGACAAATTGGACCTCGTTATTTTAGTATTACAGAAGTTCCCTATGATTTAATCTTTCTAAATTAAATGCCAAATTACAGTTTTTACTCCATTTTCACGGTCCACTGAACATATAGTAAATGATAGTGCAGATGGGGCATGCGTGTACTATGGACACATTCTTGTTTATACTTCTAAATCTTAAGACCGTTTTAATTTCACCTGATAAATGTATAACCGAAAAAAAGCTACAAGTCAAACTCATATATAAGGGTATATATACTTGATAGGGTATACTGAAAACTTCACCCCTTTACACCTAGAATGGTAAAAGTGACGCCAACAAAATTCAAGTGTTTTGTGGTTATAAGCATTGCGTATAAGTTTCATAAAATTTTGTTCAGGCAAACTAAAGAAAGAAAACAGAAATCAAGTTTGGGATGTATGGATGTACATGTACGTACAAGTAAGGGACGTACATACTTATAGAAAAAAACAAGGATACAACTCTTAATGGTTGGAGCATAACAATAGTAGTATGACTTCAGGAATAAAAAGTTTACATACACTAGATTCATACAATGTTGATCTGAGGTGCTTATAACCCTACAACACGTTTTAGTTTCTGCTGTGTAATCACCATTGAGGCAATGTTTTGAATTTTTTGTTTTGAGCCATTTATTTGATATACTAGTAATCATTGCATCAGTCTTAGAACGATACATGGTTAATTATACATGTAGGTCAATCTTAAAGAATTTTACTGCCCCAGGAATAAAGTGTGAGGATAAAAAGTTCTGGATCTGCTACTGCATTGTTAAGCACTAAGAAAGTCAGTTTGCTAGTACAATGTACATGGCCCGTGACAAATGTTATTAAATCATTTTTTACAGCACTTGTCTTTAGCTTGATCTATGTTATAGTAGTCTCAGTCTCAGTTAAAACGTTTTTTTTTTTATGTCTGTTGTCAGTTTGATGCACTTGAGCATGCTGAACAAGTGAAGGTCCTCATATCCACATTGGAATGTGAAACAGTTAGTATTCAAATAACAGAAGTTTTCAAATGATGTTTGCAGGGAACAGCATATCTAACATGATAATATATATGTTCCTGATGTTTGGCATCAAAACTTTCAGATCGATGTCAGTTTTGACAAAAACAATGCACTTTTCTATTAAAGCCGGTATTTGCCTTATTTACATGTTCTTGGCGTGAGACATAAGCCATATAATTATCGATTATTTTATATTCTATCCTGTGTATTGTTTAATAAATCAAACCATTATCACTTGTCAATTATCCGACAACTTGGTCAAATATCAACTTAATTGTTCTCGCATACCGGACTCTTTCGATATTCTCGGGCTTTTACTTATTCAATAATATTAAACAGTTGTAAATATCGTACATAGTAAAAAATAGTGCGGGAAAATGTTCATTCATGAAATAATCATGAATGAAACGCTGCCTCGCGTAGATTTCTTTTGATTTTCTTCAGCCAATGGCCGATCCGCAAAGTAGTTTTGTGATACTTATTTGCAAAATGAAGTTAAATTCATCTGCATTGTCGGTAAACATTTATTCCTTTTTTATTCCAGCTGTAATCTTTTCAAAAGAGTAGCAACTCAAAATATCCAAGAACCAGAATTCGAACACTAGTACTACATTATCTTGGAGCAGAACATTGCGATAGTCTGTCTCACTGGAAGTTGAGGCCGACGCCTATGGAAAGTAGTTATAGCAAGCTATAGCAAACTTTCCAAAAATGAATCTGCACTCACGGTAAGCACAAAATGCCTAAACAAAAATTGACCAGGCAGGTGGTAGATATCAGCACATATAGCTCAATATTGATTATGTACAGTTAACCAACAAATTTTCACAATGATTCATATTTCTAATATTCAAGTGTAAAAGAATGCTCATGTGCATTGTCTAACAATAAAATTCACATATCTCATAGATATTATTCGTGCAACAGTTTTGAAAAATCCTTACAAGAAATAAATTTGTTGTGGCCCTACAAACAAATTATCTTAATTGGGTAGTGATGATGAAAGTTCGATTTTGAGACTTTCTCATTTCTTTAAGGTCTTCCCGGGGGAACTGAAGTTTGGCAGTATGGATTTAAAAGAGAAAAAAATAATTTATTTATTTATAGTTTGGACCTATGCTGAAGGAAGGCTCATATACAAAACCAATTATAGATAAAAACCAATTGTTCAGAGAACAATTGAAAGTCTTTCCACAACAAAGAAATGTGGATAAGAAGATAGTTTCTTCATACTGATGCGATTAATAATGGTTTAATTATATTTGTCAGTGATATAAGGGAGATAATATGCTACTTCCGGTGAAATGAATGTCACTTCCGGTCTCATATGATACCTTTTTTCACACTGATTCCAAAAATATATAGTTTGTTTATACTTTTGTATGTAGAATGGGAGATAATTGGCCACTTCCGGTTTGTTGGAAGTCATTTTTAGTCGTCAGTATTCAGTTTATGTATCTATATGACGAAATATATGGATTCTGAGTACTTTTATATGTAAAAATTGCAAAAAAGGCTACTTCCGGTTATCTCAAGGTCACGTCCGGTAGTCATTTTTCAAGGTCATTTGTCAGCTAACCTTTTGTAAAAGGTCAAATGCCTTTATAATCAACTTAGTTGAAGTTATAATCAAATAATCTCATATCAAGATATTTCAGGGGCACCAACTCCTATAAGATGCCATTAAATTGTATCAGACTAAATGTAGCATATCTTCATTACAATAAAGCTGACATTTTGCACGTGTTCTTTTATATGTATCTTTCAAAGTGTGGGAGAAAATGCAAATACAAGCAAAATTCAAAATTGAGATTTTGACCTTGACCTTTGCCCTTGACAACATTTTCTAAGTTAGCACCTAGGGGCCCTAAATAAAAACATTGCAGGGTTATACGGTTAACTGTTTATGAGTTAAAAAAACATACCGACAAATTTATTTTGTAAAGGTAGATAACTCCTATAAAATGTCATTGAATCGCTTCGATCCAAATTAGCCAAAAATTCCTGAGGATGTAACGAACAATTTGTTAAAGGAATTTTGTCGCTATCTTTTTTTGTTACGAAGGAGATGCACACAGATGATAAACAGTGAATAGGGAGATAACTCTTACAAAGAAAATGGTTCGCCTTTAGCAGGGTGAAATTTTAAAGCGCATAAACTATACGATACCATATGAGAAATTTCTAAGCGACATATTGCGAAACAAACATTTATTGCAAGAACAAAACTTGGCGGGAAAAAAAAAATAATAAATATAAATCAATTGCTTTACAAAAGCAATTGTAGGGGGGTCTTTCCCCCTTTAAAATTAATTGAATTGGGGGGGTGTTTGTTTGTTTGTTTGTTTGTTTGTTTGTTTGTTTCTGTATGGGGTCTATATTATTGTTACCGGAGAAGTTTCATGTTTGGTTTGGAAAGTTTTTCTTTTATTTTAGGTACAGCGCGCGCGCCACATCACGTGACACGGGTTTATAATAACGAAAAGATAGTCTTTTTATTCCTTTTTAGGTGGGGACTTTGAACAGACAACAAGTATAGAGACGGAATGCACACAATGTAATTCCTTTAGTCATTGTAGGAAATTGACATTTTCATCACAGTTCACAAGCAGTGCATGTTTTGGATTTAATTGATCCGGTGTAACTTTAAAACACATTTATTGATTATTTTCTGATAATGTACATTTTTCAGCACCTGTTTGTAACACAAATTAGTATTTCAATCTCGAAGCGGACATTTTATTGTAGGTTTTTACTGAGATTTACGGACCTAGCAAGCGATTTTTACGGCATTGCCATTTCTTTTCTCTAGGAAAAGCTTTGATTGATTGTTTGTTGCTTTACGCCACATTAGAACAAAAAGGCTATATCGCGGCGAGAGCTAATTCGAATATTTTTACAATTTAAAGCATGTTTTTAAAATAAGACAAAAAGTCCTTCAATATACTAAAATTCTAGACTAAAGCAAATTGATTATTTACAAATAAAAATCAATATGAGTAAAATAACGTGATAAAAATTAAAAACGACTTAAATATAATAACAGTTTTATATTCTATAATAAATTCCAATTTCTTTTAAAAATGCAACAATATTTGTAAATGGAACATTATTAAATAAATCATACATATTATTGACATTGAAATGCTTCTTACGAATATCAGCAAAGTCAATACAATTAATTAAAACATGTTTAATAGTATACTTGCAGTTGCAAGGTACACATTGTGGTTCATCTTCATTTTTTAAAAGATACTCGTGTGTTATTCTAGTATGACCAATACGACATCTAGAAATAATACACTGATCTTTTCTGCACACAAAATTATTAAAAGGTTTACCTATTTTAGGTTTAATTTCATGTAATTTATTATCATCTTTTTTACTCCATTCATTTTTTAAAATATTAAACACATATTCTCTAATTTTAGATTTAAAATCAGTAAATGGTATATCACAGTTAGATAAAGGGTCACCCAGGGCATGCTTTGCCTCAAGGTCTACAGCTGTGTTTCCAAGGATTCCAACATGACTCGGAACCCATAGAAATATTATTTCTTTCAGAAGAATTTTTAAATTCTTCATTACATATAAAATTTGGAGAATTGTTGGGTTTTTAATTTTAGTATTTTGTATAGCTTGTAAGCATGAAAGTGAATCAGAACATATAATAAATTTGGATTTATCTGAAGAGGCAATAAATTTCAAAGCCAAAATTATTGCTTCTGCTTCAGCAGTAAAGATGGATGCATCAGATGGCAAACGGAGAGTTGCAGCTCTGTCCCTGAAGACAGCAGCAGATGCAACTCTGTCGCCATCTTTTGATCCATCAGTATAGACAGTTGAAAAATCTTGATAATTGGCTTTAATTTCAGCATAGTGTTGCTGAATTAAAAGAGGATTTGTTTTATTTTTATTGTGTTCACGGAGATCAAATATCATTTTTGGTTTGGGAAGTTCCCATGGAGGACATTTGCAAATTTTAACTTGAGCAACAGATTTTAAATCAAAAGAAGCTAAATGTGGTTTTAAACGTATACCTAACGGAGGAATTTTATTTTCATGTTTTGCAAAAATATCTTCATAAATCGGATTAAAAACACAGCTGTAGGCAGGATTATCTGAATAGGCTTTTAGTTTGACAGCATATTGAAGTCCAAGCTTCAAACGTCTGTTAGAGAGTGAGTGCTCATCAGCCTCTCAACTGGTGAGGTTTTAAATGCGCCAAGACAGAGACGCAAACCCTGGTGATGCACAGCATCAAGAATCTGTATGTAGGACTTCCTTGCAGAGCCATACACTATATAGCCATAATCTAGTTTAGATCTAACTAGAGATCTATATAAATTAAGTAAAATGTTGCGATCAGCACCCCAGTCAGTGCTGCCGACAACTTTTAAAATATCTAAAGCTTTTAAACATCTCGATTTTACCATTTTGATATGGGGTAGAAAGGTTAACTTTTTATCGAAAATTAACCCAAGAAATTTGGTTTCATCAACCATTTTAATTGGGTTGCAGTACAAAGTGAGTTCTGGATCAAGATGCAGTTTCCTTTTGTTACAAAAATGCATCCCGACCGTTTTTGACGTGGAAAATTTAAAACCATTTTCCGAGGCCCATTTTTCAATTCTTCCAAGACATAATTGTAATTGTCTTTCTATGTTATTCATATTTTTGCCTCTGTAACATATTAAAAAATCATCAACGTACAATGAACCTTCAATATTACTTTTTAAAACTTCAACAAGGCTGTTGATTTTAAGACTAAATAATGTAACAGATAAAATACTGCCCTGAGGGACACCCATCTCTTGATCATACAGATCAGACATGGTCGAATTAACTCTAACATTAAATTGTCTGTTAGAGAGAAAATTAGAAATAAAATTAGGCATATTGCCTTTCAACCCCATATCAAATAGATCTTTTAAAATACCATATTTCCATGCAGTATCATAGGCCTTCTCAAGGTCGAAAAAGACCGACACCACATGTTCATTTTTCGCAAAACCATTACGGACAAATGATTCGAATCGAACAAGATGATCAAGAGTACTGCGGCCCTGTCGGAATCCACACTGGATATTGGCTAATAGCCCATTGGATTCCAAGAACCAAACAAGGCGATCATTGACCATCCGTTCGAGTGTTTTACAGACACAACTGGTAAGAGCAATTGGTCAATAATTAATAGGATCCGTATGATCTTTACTTGGTTTTGGAATAGGCACGACGGTTGCAAGCTTCCAGATTGATGGTAAATCACCAGATTCCCAGATGTTATTCATGAGCTGCAAGAGAGCTTCTAGCGAGGAATCTGGCAAGTGTTTTAAGAGTTGGTAGTGAATATTATCAGGCCCACAAGCTGTATCATGGGCTTTTGACAGAGATGTTTTAAGTTCTTCAAGAGAAAATAGTTTATTATAATTTTCACCAATTTTTTACTTAAAGTTTAATTTAATTTTTTCTTTTTGTTTTTTAACTTTTTTAAAGTCTTCCCTGTAGTTGTTACAAGAAGAAGACTTCGCAAAAGTTTCACCAAGCTTGTTGGCAATATCCTTTTCAGATGTTAATAAATCATTGCCGTCTTTCAAATGTTTTACAGTGGCTTTAGAATTTTTACCTTTTATTTTGTTTACCATATTCCAAACTTTTGTCATCGGAGTGCGAGATGTAATCCCCGAGACAAATTTTTTCCAGGATGTTCGTCGGGCTTGCCTACATGTCCGCCGTGCCTTAGCGCGAAAAATACGGAAATTACTCAAGTTTTCCGTCGTTGGTTGTTGATTGAACCGTCTTTCAGATTTTTTACGGTCACCTATGGCTTGATCACAAGCGTCATCAAACCATTGTTTGCTGGGATGTTTCGGATTTGCCGAGGTCTTAGGAATAGTTCTGTCAGCAATTGACGTTAAAACTGTATTAAAAGTTAAAATTGGATCTTGTACAGTCTCAAACATCTTTGACTGAAGTTCCGCTCAATGAGAGATATCTGCACCAAGTTTTTTTATAAACTTTTAGTACATGTATGCCCTGCCGGCTGCAAATTTTGAGGTCGATTGTACTTGTAGTTTCAGAGAACATGTGGATTTTTTTTTTCAGAAGTGACGTAAGAACAATATTAAATTTCAATTTTTCTTGAATAATTGAGAGTTTGTTCCTTCAATAAACTGTCATGAATAAACAGTCATACAGATTGATTGATTGATTGATTGATTGATTAGTTGGTTAGTTGGTTGGTTGGTTGGTTGGTTAAACACGTTGGATAGGGTCAATTGAAACACGGAAAAAGAAACAAAGAAGATCTTGGACCCTATATTAAACACATGAGACGGAAACATGATTGATTGATCATGATCATGATTGATTGATTGATTAGTTAGTTGGTTGGTTGGTTGGTTGGTTAAACACGTTGGATAGGGTCAATTGAAACACGGAAAAAGAAACAAAGATCTTGGACCCTATATTAAACACATGAGACGGAAACATGATTGATTGATCATGATTGATTGATTGATTGATTGATTGATTGATTGGTTGGTTGGTTGGTTGGTTGGTTGGTTAAACACGTTGGTTAAGGTCAATTGAAACAGCGAAAAAGAAACGAAGAAGATCTTGAACCCTATAATTAACACATGAGACGGAAACATGATTGATTGATTGATCATGATCATTATTGGTTGATTGATCATGATCATGATTGATTAATTGATTGATTGATTGATTGGTTGGTTGGCAAACACACATAAAAAATTTCAAGTAGTGCCCCAAATCACATATGTACATGACCTTGACCTTTGACCTTTGTCAAGGTCATTGCTTCACAATGCCATTGCAAAAGACCCTATGGGTCAAGGATCTTTTGTTTAAGAGTTTTGCCTAATAATGGCTTTTTATAAACCATCAATGGGGGTTATGTCCCTTAAATAATGGTAAAACCAATACAGTCATAATGTAACAAAGTTGCCCCTTAAAGTACTCAACATTTTTCACTGCTTAAATTTTCTGTATCTATAACCATTCAAGAATTATAGAGAAATCAAAGACATATGCAAATCTAAAATATGACCTTGACCTTTGACCTTGACCTAATTTTCTTAGTTAGGAATCAGGGGACTCAAATAAAAACATTCCAGGGTTATACGGTTAACGGTTTATGAGTTAAAAAAACATACCGACAAATTTATTCCGTAAAGGTAGATAACTCCTATAAAATTTCATCGAATCGCTTCGATCCAAATAAGCCAAAAATTCCTGAGGATGTAACGAACAATTTGTAAAAAGAATTTTGTCGCTTTCTTATTTTGTTACGAAGGAGATGCACACACATGACAAACAGTGAATAGGGAGATAACTCTTACAAAGAAAATGGTTCGGCTTAGCAGGGTGAAATTTAAAAGGGCATAAACTATACGATATAATATGAAAAAAATCTAAGCGACATATTGCGAAACAAACATTTATCGCAAGAACAAAATTTGGCGGAAGAAAAAAAAAAAATAATGAATATAAAGCAATTGTTTTGAAAACAATTGTTAGGCAGTCTTTCCCCTCTGATGAATGGATAATTGATTTTTTTTTTAATTAATTGATTTGGAAAAAAGGGGGGGGTATTTGTTTATTTGTTTGTTTGTTTGCTTTGGTATGGGGTCTATATTATTATGTTACCGGAGAAGTTTCGTGTTTAGTTTGGAAAGTTTTTCTTTTATTTTAGATACAGCGCGCGTGCAAGATTTAGGAGACATCACGTGACGCGGGTTTATATTAAGAAAAAACAGCGTTTTATGCATGTTATTTCTGTCAATATCGATTTGAATAAACAGTTCATCAGTTTTTAATTGCTCATTTCATTTTATTGAGTATAAAAGAGTATACAATAACCTCCAAATAGAATTAAAAGACCGTGTTGGAAACGGATCATAAAGATCCGTTGCCACAAATTTTATAACATTTTGAACTAATTTCAGAAGACTGAACATTAGAATTTCGGTAGATTGTTTTACCCAATAAAAGAACGTCAATTTCTAATACAATTCAGTACTTGTATCAGCAAAAACAGGGAAGAAATGCTTGAAAGTCTGGAAAATGTCAACATCACTTCGCAATTTGTTACGGCCAGAAATCGCCTTTAAATTGTAGCCAACAAAAGACACAAATCAATTATCAAAATTAACAAGATTTATTATACAAATGTTTACAAAAGGTATTACACAAATATTACTGTTAACTTAACTGTCAAAATATGAGTCCAATCTGTTATCTTTATCTGTATCCGGAAATCTTTCGGAATCCAATTTGAATATTACGTTCACTACTAATGTCACAATCCAGTATGATGTTGTTTGTAGAATAAGTGTCAATCCAAATGCTGTGAATACTAATGTCTATCAATGTCTATGTCCAAGTTTAATTATGAGAGTTTAACTTTAGTGTCTGTATATATAGTGTTGTCATGGAAAATTCTAGAACACTCTATAATGGAACATTGTGGAAAATCCTAGAAAGTTACAACGGAAGTTTCTGGAATAACGTAGAAGTTTAAATTACGCATCTTTTATCAGGACCATTCTAGAAAGTTCCAATCATTCTGTGATTGTTCCAGTGATTCATAAACTGCACAGTTATAAGATTATTTGGTAAACAACTATCAGGCCATACAACACAAATTAGGCCAACATAAATAAACATAATAATTACAATATCATAACACCTCCCCCCTTAAAAGAAGTTTTAGTGTAACAAAAACTTATCATGAACAATATGAACAAAAATACATAATATATACAAAGTGATTTAATAAGCTCTAGATAAAGCATCAGCTATTACATTATCTTTACCCTTAATATGTTTTACAATTACATCATATTCCTGTAACAATAAACTCCACCTAGTCAACCTCTGATTCTTGTTTCTCATTTTATGCATGAAGGTGAGAGGATTATGATCAGTATAAACAAGAATAGGATATACAGTGGGATTCAAATATACATCAAAATGTTGAAGTGCTGACAACATTGCAAAACACTCTTTTTCAATAGTTGAATAATTTTTCTGATGTTTATCTAATTTCTTAGAAAAATATGATATAGGTTTTTCAACATTATCATCTGTCTCTTGATATAAAACAGCTCCTATTCCTACATCGCTTGCATCAACGGCAAGTTTAAATTGTTTTTCAAAGTCTGGAGTAATCAGAACTGGACTATTAATTAAAAGTGATTTGCTATTTTCAAAAGCTTTTTGACAATTTTCACTCCAGATAAATTTAGAATCTTTCCGTAAAAGATGAGTCAATGGTTGAACAACAGTAGCAAAATTTGAACAAAATTTTCTGTAAAATCCAGTCATGCCTAAATATCTCATAAGTTGCTTTCTATTTGTAGGAGGTGGAAATTTGGAAATAGCTCCCACTTTAGCCATAATAGGTTTTACTTGACCTTGGCCAACTGTATGCCCTAAATAATCAACAGTGGCCTGACAAAATTCACTTTTACCAAGATTAACAGTCAAATTTGATTTTGACAATCTATCAAAAGTATCATACAAATGTTTTAAATGCTGTTCCCAGCTATCACTACATACAATAAGATCATCAATATAAGCATAACAACAGTCTAAATCTTTTATAACATTATTGATCATTCTTTGAAATGTAGCTGGTGCACTTTTCATGCCAAACGGCATTACAGTATATTGAAATAAGCCATCTGGTGTAACAAAAGCTGATATTTCACGAGCTCTCTGTGTCAATGGAACTTGCCAATAACCTTTCAATAAATCAAATTTACTCACAAATTTGGCTTGACCAATATTGTCAATACAATTGTCTATCCTTGGAATCGGATAGGAATCAGATTTTGAGACTGAATTTACTTTTCTGAAATCAGTCACGAAACGATAGGTTTTATCTGGTTTTAGCACAAGGAGACAAGGAGAGCTCCATTCACTGTTACTCGGCTCAATAATATCATTGTCAAGCATATATTTAATTTCTTTTCTCATAACTTCAAGTTTGAGTGGATTGAGCCGGTAAGGATGTTGCTTAATTGGAGAAGCATCTCCTACATCAACATCATGACAAACAGAAGTGGTTTTGTTTGGCACATCTGGAAAAAGATTTTTAAAGAAAATACCAAAGTTTTTATTTCTTCTCTACGATCAAAAGACAGATGTGCAACTTTTGAGTCTAAATTTGACAAAATTTCTGAATTTTTCAATCTAACTGTCTCTTCCATAGATTTAGAACTAAAAGGTTGTTCAATTACATCTGGTTTGTCATGATTGTTCTCAAATTGAACCATGCCTAAACTGGCAACTGGTTTACTATCACATACATTAGTACGCTCAAAATATGGTTTTAACATATTAATATGACACACTCTATTTTGTTTGCGCCGACCTGGAGTTTTTACAATATAATTCAAATCATTAATTTTACTCTCTATTGTATAAGGACCACAATACTTAGCCTGTAAAGGATGTCCAGGGACTGGCAGAAATACAAGTACCTTATCACCAGGCTCAAAAATTCTGTCCCTGGCATCTTTATCATACCATATTTTCATCTTGTTCTGTACATTTTTTAAGTTTTTCTGAGCAATTTGACAAGCAGTAAACAATTTTTCTTTAAATCTAGATACATAGTCTAAAAGATTCAAGTCAGTATGTTCAGTAAGCCACTTTTCCTTAATCAATTTTAACGGTCCCCTTACAGTATGACCAAATACCAACTCAAAGGGACTAAATCCAAGGGATTCTTGAACAGCCTCTCGAACCGCAAAAAGTAGAAAGTGAACTCCATCATCCCAGTCTCTGTCAAATTGAAGACAAAAAATTCTAATCATGTTCTTCAATGTTTGATGAAAACGTTCTAAGGCACCTTGAGATTCTGGATGATAAGCACTTGATCTGTACTGAGCAATCCCTAACTGGTATACGACTTGCTGAAATAAACCTGACATGAAATTTGATCCCTGGTCGGACTGTATAGACTTAGGAAGTCCTACTAATGTGAAAAATTTGATCAAAGCTTTGACGATAGTAGGTGTCTTGATATTTCTGAGCGGAATAGCTTCAGGAAAGCGGGTAGATGTACACATGATCGTCAATAAATACGCATTTCCAGTCTTGGTCTTTGGTAAAGGTCCAACGCAGTCAATTAGAACTCTGCTGAAAGGTTCGTCAAAGGCTGGAATAGGCAGAAGAGGTGCTGGTGGTATTTTCTGGTTAGGCTTACCAACAACCTGGCATATATGGCATGATTTGCAGTATTCTGCAACATCGTTTCTAAGTCTGGGCCAGTAGAAATGTTGCAATATTTTTAGGCAAGTCTTCCTTATACCTAAGTGTCCAGCCAAGGGGGTGTCATGGGCAAGACCAATAATTTCTTGCCTATAAACTTTAGGCACCACCACTTGGTACACTACTCTCCATTCCTCCTCTGGGGTAGCATCAGGAGGCCTCCACTTCCTCATTAAAATGCCGTCCTGATGGTAATAGCATTCGGCCACTTTGTCTGCTTCCTCCTGTGGTTGAGCTCTCTGGCTGAGCTGAAGAACATCAGGGTCTTTATGTTGTTCTTTAAATAAATTCTTTCGGTTTAATGAATGGCTGGTAACGTCTGGCCATGGCATAATAACATTCTTGTTAACACTAGGTGGTTTTGTAATGGCCTTTTCTGAGCTACCAGGACCTTCAATGTCAGCTATAAAAGTGTCAGAAAGGTCCATGTAATCAAACTTGTCTTCTTGCAAAATCTCATTTTGTTGTTTTCTTGCCATCGCCCTAGTAACAACACAAGCTGGATACAATTCAGCATCATCTTCAGGTGATTTAAAATCCACCACCGGTTCACTGGTAACAATTGGTTCAGCAACCACTTTGTTCCTAGCTAGATCATTTCCTAGCAATAATGTAACACCCTCAACAGGGAGATTAGGACGAACACCCACAACAACTGGTCCAGTTATCAAATCTGACTTCAGATAAATTCGATGGAGAGGAACATCTATACAACCTAACTCTACACCTTGTTACAAAACGGAGGCACCAACAGAAGTCTTCTCGGACAAAGGCAACACACCTTCTAACAATAAAGACTGAGAAGCTCCAGTGTCCCGTAAAATCTTAATAGGCTGAAGAGTGGTATCATCAACAATAGAAATAAACCCATCAGACATAAAGGGTTTATATTCCTCCATGTAATCACAAAAACTGGACTTAAAAACCTGACTCGCAGGACATTCCAACGTACTGGTAATATAAGGTGTCGTACAAGCACTGGATTTTGGCTTATTATCTCGTTCATTCTTCTTCTGGAGTCTAAAACAATCAGCCATCAGGTGACCATTTTTCTTGCAATAAGCACAAATCAGTGAGCTTTTCTTTTTCTAACATTATTTTTCTTTCTTCTTAAGGATTTAGAAGCTACTGGTAGGTTGTTTTCGTTGGCTGGGTCACTGATACCGGTTTAGCCTATGTTATTATTGTTGCTACAACGGTACTTGCAGAAGCTCGCTAAGACATTGTTAATTTTAATTATAATGTTGATACTTCATTTAAAACGTTTGCACCCTATTATTGCGGAGAAATATGTCGTATAGTTATCAATAGTACCAGAATAATAATTAAATACGCCAGACGCGCGTTAAGTCTACATAAGACTCACCAGTTACGCTCATATCAATATAGTTAAAAGGCCAAGAACGCCATTATTATACTAGTCAAAGAGTGTTGACTGGTATAAGAATGAAGAATGGTCTTCTTGGCCTTTTAACTATTTTGATCTGACCTACCCAATTAGACTATTTACCGGATTTGTTATAACATAATGTTTATTATTGATTGACTTTGTTTTCCATTTTTAGCCAGGCGTTGTCAGGTTATTTTTGATTTATGAGTCTGACTCTCCCTCTGGTATCTTTGGTCCATCTTTTCTAAATTTAATAAATTTACTATTGGGACAAATCAATATACATGTATGCAAATTAAATGTATTTTTGAAAATATTAATATCATATGAGGTGCATTGTGCCTAGTCAAAATCATGATGTTTGCAACAATTTTGGTAAATATGTGGCTAGTTAAACGGACATATACATTTCTGGCCTTGATTTTTTTTAACCAAAAATGAAATTAGACAAGAGCATAACAAATAGTTGTTAAATGGTGTCTTAAGAAGTTTTAAAATTCAAGATTAGGATAATTTTCTGCTGTCCAATAGTTTAGGGGCATGGTTATCCATTTTATTTGAATCATTGAGTAAATACTGTATGCAATGTAATTGATGTTTATGTTAACAACAGTCGCACATAAATTAAATACATTTAGTTTCACTCATCTCCAGGCTAGGGCACTTTGCCATTTGTTGTGAAGTATGAGTTTTGATCAGTATTGAAGGCTGCACAGCAAATGTTGAATGAAGAACAGTAATCAAAAACTTTTTAATATGCGTTTAGTTTAGTCTAATTTACATTTTTTCCATTAATATAAATTAGTGAAATTGAAATATAAATTCATAAATAGTTTTAAAATATTTATATAAAACCATAATTTTATACCAGTGTCTGAGTTCCCTTGGATTCAAGAGTAACTGGTGTATTCAGCATAGCTGTTTCTATGGAATATATAAATTATAATCCTGGTACCTTTGATAACTATCTGCTGTTACCTCTGGCAGTTTCCTTTAGACAGGCTTCTTGGCTGGTGCCTTGTACGGGAGATGTCGAAAACCAGACTATCACTGTCGCTTTCTCTGTCAGCAGCACGTTCAACTAAAGGATATACAAGAACAGAGTTCCAATGTTCCCTATATTATACATTAAACCTATTTTATCTATACATACATATATCTTACAGAAATGAAGGTTTGAGAGCAAATACAATGCAATATAGTTATATTTAAAAGGTGCATAACTCTTATTCTTATTCTTATTTCAGCATAACTATGGGAAGATGATGTAAATATATTTATAATAAAAACAAGTACAACAGAAATGCGTCTTTTTTAAAACAATAAAAGTAAAACCAAAACTTTCCTATTCTCCTGTGACCTGTACTATCGCAAACCTTCTAAACACGTTCTTTGTCAGCTGTAGCATTCCTATGTACATGGAGCATGGCAGTGCCACATAGCCTGACACAACCCATTTTAGACCGATCCCAGGTTTTTAAACGCCTTAAACTTGAAAACAATCTCTCACAACAAGTACTTGAAATATGAAGAAAACATTTTGGTAAAAGTCTTTGTAAGCTAGCTTAATTGCTGTCTTGAGGCTTCCTGCATCTAGTATTGCTACCACACTAGAATCAAGGTAACACGCTACACTATACAACCAGACAATGCTGATCATAATCTGGAAAAAAACACGAAACAAATATTTTCAAACAATAACAAAAATATATTTCATACTTTTATTAAAGATAAAAAAAAAATCATGAATTGTCTTATTCATTTTAGAATTCCATAGAGAAAGCGCTTTATGTTTTTTTTAATTAAATTTAAATAATTATTATATTTTGGTCAATGAATTATTTTATCGATTAGCATTTGTTGTTAAGTGAGTTGATAATGTAAACATTAGTAGCTATAGCGTTATCGACTCAAAACTAAACCAATGAATGTGAAAAGCTTATATGGGTTGTTCATATTATTGAGATACTGTTTCCATCTTTTTTTTTCTCTTTAAAGAACCTGTCTTCAACCAGTTTTGTAACGACATTAAGATTTGTTTCATTTGTTTCATTATTAGTATTCGGAACACTTATTTTGTTACCGTCACTGCTATGGTTAAAGCTGCAATCGATGCTGCAGATTGGACACTCTGTGTGTAGTGTGCCGGTAGATAACTCGAAACTCGCATATTAATAATGTAAAATAGATAATTGAAGGAAAAAAACACTTCTAAAGTTTAGTAGTCGTTTCAAAAGTGAGGCAATTGTCTGAGTTGCCTCCGTAACGCTAGCGCCGGAAACGAAACACAACAGTTAAATCGAACGACATTGACACTTAAACTTTGCCATAGCACTACCACAGTATGACAAAAAGTACGAGAACTTGTATGTGATAGGGAAATCATCAACAAGACGCCAAATAGTGAAAGTATTTTATAGAGTATATTACCAAACCTGTCAACGGTTTTAATTACGATTTTTTTAAATTTCACTGTAAATTTTTTCGATAATTGTTATAGATGATACCTTAAATCGGTCATTTGATCAGGATAAATTAATAATATGTAATGACAATTGTATCTGAAGTAAACTTGAACCAACTTAATTTCTTTTCACAATGTTAATTTTTTTTTAGAAAATTCTACCCCTTTTTGATAAATCATTCTGATATGACATTATATCGACCATATTCTAAAGATAGTTGTATAGAATATGTTATCAAACCTGCCAACGGTTTTAATGAAGATTTTTTTCAAAACGTCACTGTAAATTTGACAACTTTTTCGATAATTGTAATAGATGATACCTTAAATCGGTCATTTGATCAAGATAAATTTATAATATGTAATGACAATTGTATCTGAAGTAAACTTGAACCAACTTAATATCTTTTAACAATATTATATTTTTTAGTAAATTCTACCCCTTTTTGATAATTTATTCTGATATTACATTATATCGACCATATTCTAAAGATAGTTGTATATAATATATTACCAAACCTGCCAACGGTTTTAATCAAGATTTTTTTTAAAATTTCACTGTAAATTTGACTACTTTTTCGATAATTGTAATAGATGATACCTTAAATCGATCATTTGCTCAAGATAGATTTGTAATATGTAATGACAATTGTATCTGAAGTAAACTTCAACCAACTTACTTTGTTTTAACGATATTATATTTTTTAGTAAATTCTACCCCTTTTTGAAAATTCATTCTGATATAACATTATATCGACCATATTCTAAAGATAGTTGTACAAAATATATTACCAAACCTGTCAACGGTTTAATCACGATTTTTTAAAAATTTCACTGTAAGTTTGACAACTTCTTCGATAATTGTAATAGATGATACCTTAAATCGGTCATTTGATCAATATAGATTTATAATATGTAATGACTATTGTATCTGAAGTAAACTTGAACCAACTTAATATTCTTTTAACAATATTATATTTTTTTTAGAAAATTCTACCCCTTTTTGATAATTCATTCTGATATTACATCAATACATATAAGAAAGTTGTCTTGGTGAAATGACCGATTTAAGGAAACATCAATATACCCCGTATGCAGGTGCTGCTGGAATGTTGCTACTTAGATGGCGTCCGTAAAATTTAAACTGACTGAACATGTAAATGTAACTAGTATATTGTAAAACAAAGTATAAAATGTCTGTAATAATTAAGTTAAAACAATATTCAAATTAATGCCTAGTCAAAAAGCATATGTACATTATGTCACACAGAAGTGCCGCAAGCCCATATTGCTGATAAAACATCCACATATATATCATTAAAACTAGGGGCTCTAAAGAGCCTGTTACGCTCTCCTTGGTATGTATGAATATTAAACAATAGAAGCAGATAGACTCATGACAAAATTGTGTTTTGGTGATGGTCATGTGTTTGTACATCTTACTTTACTGAACATTCTTGCTGCTTACAATCATCTCTATCTATAATGAACTTGGCCCAGTAGTTTCAATGGAAAATGTTAGTAAGATTATACAAATTTTATGTAAACTGTTAAAAAATGACTATAACGGACAATAACACCTATCTATAATAGTATTCAGGATAAAAACTAAAAACAGCAAAATCCTAGGAAATGTCTCATCCGAAACTGTATTAGAGGTAGAAGGGAAGGAAGCCGATGTTTTTTAATGTCCATCATCATATGAAACGTTGTCAACTAGAAAGAACAGAACACCAATAGATAACAACAACAATGCTCGATTTAACAACATTCTTTGTCAGTTTCGCTACTGAATCCAACAACTAACTATACCTAAAACTATGGTTAAAACTATACCAGAAATTGTAGGTAGAACTGACCAGTTCTTATTGTCATTGTATATTAGGTGGCCTGTTGCAAGGCAAATTTACTGCCCTTATCCAATATACCCTCATTTTCAAGTGGCAGTCCAAATTTCCCCTACCATCATCACAATTGGCCTCTATTATGACAAGACCTACCTATTGTATTTATTGTCATTTTTTTCTTATCCTGAGTATGCATGTAATATTGTATACAATGTTTAATTAAATTCGTTTTTTTCATTCTTTACCAGTTAACAACATTCAACCACTTTTTACAGATAATGTATTACTGTTAATTAAAAAAAAATATTGATGTGAATAATGTGACTGGGTTAGTATCGTTATAATAAGAACTTCCAATCTGATATCGGATTCATATAACTGTATTCAGATTTTCCTGAAAAATCGCAATAATTTATCTCGCATTATTTTGCCCTTCTAAAAAACATAACAATATTAAATGCACACAAAGAGTCAAAAACTCAATACCAACCTCAAAACTGAATATACATAATCATGGTTTAGTCCCATCCATATGGAAAAAATATTTCATTTAACATAGAAGGTGGGACTAAACCATGACTATAAATATAATTGTTTACAATAGTAATGATTTCACTGAAAACAAACACTTTGACCATGTACAACAATATTTCAATCATAGACCTTCAAAAGGGTTTTTGTTTTGGGGATATTATAAAAAATGAACCAGGATTTTTTTGGGGGAAAATTGATATAATTGTCTTTTATCATTGTTTGACTTTTAACCTCTATATATATAATGCTCCAGTTTTTTTTAGTGAATAACATCATGAATGCGACCCACATGAATGTATGACCTAGACCTTTCACCTTAAGTAATGCCAATGTAGGGTCAGTTTTATGACAGGAATTTTTGGCCGATTTTTTGGGGGTAAAAGATTATAAAAATTGCATTTTATTATTATATGACCATAATTTGTAACCTCTGTATAGGTCATGCTTTAGTTTTTGTGAATAAAATCATCAATCTGGCACTCTGAACTGCACGACCTTGAACTTCACCTAAAACAGGGTCAATGTCAGCTTAGATCGTGTGATCTGTATAGTAATGGTATTTAATATAAAATATTACATTATTAGTAACATGACCTGGACTTTGACTTCCAATCGCAAAATAGGTCAATATCCAGTCAGATGTTACAAATATAGACATTTAGAGGGAGCTTGATACTTAATTTTACATTCTGAAATGTATGATTTTGATTTTTAAATTTCAATGCAGGTCAATATCAAGTTAGACGTTTCACCTATAAATAAATAAGTCTGCCAGTAAAAACCTCAAATTCAGATTTTTCTGTTTAAATATTCCTTTTATATATTAGTCCACAATTGTACATAAGAAATTCAAAAAAAAAAATGTTAAACGTATATCAACATTGTGAGTTGATTTCACAAATCAATTAATAAGATCTTTCAAAAATTGCAAGAAGCAGAGACAGGATCACAGCTGTGCTACACAGTGATATTAAGGCACTTTACGAGAAAAATACGCTAAAAAGCATACTGTTTTTAAACAATATTAACTTAAAATTGCCAGAAAAAGATTTCTTAGCAGTGGTAGTAGTGTTAATCATTAGAATCGAAATTTAATTTTTCACGGTTTGTTTACATCAAAAGTGAAAGTAGTCACGTGACCCAAGCAGCTACTGAAGGTGTTTATTTCATTTTTAACTCAAAAGTCCAGCGTGTTCCTGGAACCTTTTAACAAAAAACAAAGCATCAATGAAATCGTCTGAATGTATATTTTCTGAAAAATGCTATCCAAAGTTTAAGCTATACTGACAAAAGGTAAAAACTGGTGTAAATCTGATGAAAATAGGGATGTTTTTACGATTTGTCCCGTTAACACCACTCGTTTTCAATAATATCAAGATATTTACGTGTTTGGATAGCAATTTTCTGTTAAAAGAGACATTTCTTGTTTTAGAATGGTTAAAATCCAGTAATTCTGTCTCCAGGAACACGCTGGACTTTTCAATATTATTAATCGAGTTTTATTTTGTATCATTTCAGGGCCATTATCAAACGCTTTAAAGACGTTGTTTGAGAACTTCTTGAACAGGCTTGAACATGTGCGGACAGATCCAATTTTCCGGAGAAGTGTAAATACCGCGAAAACTTGAATTGAGAGACAGTTTTGCGCCTTGTTTATTTCTCGACATTTTACTGTAAATTTGACATTTTTTTATAATTGTATTTGATGTTACCTTAAATCGGTCATTTGACCGAGACAACTTTCTAATATGTATTGATAATTGTATTAGAAGTCAACTTGAACCAACCAAACCTTCATTATAGAATTATAATACTTATTTAGTAAATTTAACCACTTTATGGATAATTTATTTAGATGTTACCTTCAATTGATTATATTCTTAGAATTATTGTATATAATATATGAGCAAACCTGCTTCTGGTATACTGATCATTTTCAACCATTTTATTGTAAATTTGACAATTTTTTTGATAATTGTAATTGATGTTACCTTGAATCGGTCATTTGACCAAGACAATTTTCTATTATGCATTGACAATCGTATTTGAGGTCAACTTGAACCAACCAAACCTTTATTATAAAATTGTCATATGTTTCAGAAAATTTAACCACTTAATGGATAATTTATTCAGATGTTACCTTAAATTGATTATATTTTTAGAATAATTGTTTGTAATATAACAGCAAACCTGTTATTGGTATATTGTTTATTTCTCGACATTTTACTGTAAATTTGACATTTTTTTATAATTGTATTTGATGTTACCTTTAATCGGTCATTTGACCAAGACAACTTTCTAATATGTATTGATAATGGTATTTGATGTTCCCTTAAATCGTTCATTTGACCAAAATACTTTCTAATATGTATTGATAGTTGTATTAGAAGTCAATTTGAACCAACCAAACCTTCATTATAGAATAATAATACTTATTTAGTAAATTTAACCACTTTATGGATAATTTATTCAGATGTTACCTTCAATTGATTATATTCTTAGAATAATTGTATATAATATAACAGCAAACCTGCTTCTGGTATCCTGATCATTTTCATGCATTTTACTGTAAATTTGACAATTTTTTTGATAATTGTAATTGATGTTACCTTAAACCGGTCATTTGACCAAGACAATTTCTATTATGTATTGACAACGTATTTAAGGTCAACTTGAACCAACCATACCTTTATTATAAAATTGTCATATTTTTCAGTTAATTTAACCACTTAATGGATAATTTATTCAGATGTTACCTTAAATTGATTATATTTTTGGAATAATTGTATGTAATATAACAGCAAACCTGTTATTGGTATATTGTTTATTTCTCGACATTTTACTGTAAATTTGACATTTTTTTATAATTGTATTTGATGTTACCTTAAATCGGTCATTTGACCGACACAACTTTCTAATATGTATTGATAATGGTATTTGATGTTACCTTAAATCGATCATTTGACCAAAATACTTTCTAATATGTATTGATAATTGTATTAGAAGTCAATTTGAACCAACCAAACCTTCATTATAGAATAATAATACTTATTTAGTAAATTTAACCACTTTATGGATAATTTATTCAGATGTTACCTTCAATTGATTATATTCTTAGAATAATTGTATATAATATAACAGCAAACCTGCTTCTGGTATCCTGATCATTTTCATGCATTTTTACTGTAAATTTGACAATTTTTTTTATAATTGTATTTGATGTTACCTTAAATCGGTCATTTGACCAAAATACTTTCTAATATGTATTGATAATGGTATTTGATGTTACCTTAAATCGGTTATTTGACCAAAATACTTTCTAATATGTATTGATAATTGTATTAGAAGTCAACTTGAACCAACCAAACCTTCATTATAGAATTATAATACTTATTTAGTAAATTTAACCACTTTATGGATAATCTATTCAGATGTTACCTTCAATTGATTATATTCTTAGAATAATTGTATATAATATATGAGCAAACCTGCTTCTGGTATACTGATCATTTTCAAGCATTTTACTGTAAATTTGACAATTTTTTTGATAATTGTAATTGATGTTACCTTAAATCGATCATTTGACCAAGACACTTTTCTATTATGTATTGACAATCGTATTTGAGGTCAACTTGAACCGATTAAACCTTTATTATAAAATTGTCATATTTTTCAGTAAATTTAACCACTTAATGGATAATTTATTCAGATGTTACCTTAAATTGAGTATATTTTTAGAATAATTGTATGTAATATAACAGCAAACCTGTTATTGGTATATTGTTTATTTCTCGACATTTTACTGTAAATTTGACATTTTTTTATAATTGTATTTGATGTTACCTTAAATCGGTCATTTGACCGAGACAACTTTCTAATATGTATTGATAATGGTATTTGATGTTACCTTAAATCGGTCATTTGACCAAAATACTTTCTAATATGTATTGATAATTGTATTAGAAGTCAACTTGAACCAACCAAACCTTCATTATAGAATTATAATACTTATTTAGTAAATTTAACCACTTTATGGATAATTTATTCAGATGTTACCTTCAATTGATTATATTCTTAGAATTATTGTATATAATATATGAGCAAACCTGCTTCTGGTATACTGATCATTTTCAACCATTTTACTGTAAATTTTACAATTTTTTTGATAATTGTAATTGATATTACCTTGAATCGGTCATTTGACCAAGACAATTTTCTATTATGCATTGACAATCGTATTTGAGGTCAACTTGAACCAACCAAACCTTTATTATAAAATTGTCATATTTTTCAGAAAATTTAACCACTTAATGGATAATTTATTCAGATGTTACCTTAAATTGATTATATTTTTAGAATAATTGTATATAATATAACAGCAAACCTGTTATTGGTATATTGTTTATTTCTCGACATTTTACTGTAAATTTGACATTTTTTTATAATTGTATTTGATGTTACCTTAAATCGGTCATTTGACCAAGACAACTTTCTAATATGTATTGATAATGGTATTTGATGTTCCCTTAAATCGGTCATTTGACCAAAATACTTTCTAATATGTATTGATAGTTGTACTAGAAGTCAATTTGAACCAACCAAACCTTCATTATAGAATAATAATACTTATTTAGTAAATTTAACCACTTTATGGATAATTTATTCAGATGTTACCTTCAATTGATTATATTCTTAGAATAATTGTATATAATATAACAGCAAACCTGCTTCTGGTATCCTGATCATTTTCATGCATTTTACTGTAAATTTGACAATTTTTTTGATAATTGTAATTGATGTTACCTTAAACCGGTCATTTGACCAAGACAATTTCTATTATGTATTGACAGCGTATTTAAGGTCAACTTGAACCAACCATACCTTTATTATAAAATTGTCATATTTTTCAGTTAATTTAAGGGGGTACAGAACACCTAAGATAAGATAACTCTTACTCATAGTCCGATTCATTGCTACGTTTTAAAATCATGTGCAATATGCAAGCTTTTAAAAGATCATGATCAGAATGTTTACATTGCTAAGAGCAGCTGTACACCTATTGTTATTCATTTAATCTTTTAATCCATTTTAAGTTACTCATCATGTTCAATAAATGAATCTTCAAAGAGACATAAAAGGGAAATTTCAGAGTGAAAAAAATTACCAAAAGAATACCAGGACGTTAGAAAAGTAGGGAAACAGAAAGGACCATAACTGTTTTCGTTTTTTACTTGCCAATGCCTAGGTCTTACATAAAATAAAATAAAGTACAACAAGTCAAAAGTCTAAAGATGATACCATTTGATTTTATGGGGGGAGGGCTAGAATTAAAAATGTTGTCCTGCGTTTTTTTAATCATTTGAAAAAGGGGGGAGGGATTGCACCAGGATATTTTTTAAGCTTGGGATTTCGGGATAAGGAAATTCTTTTTTCGAACTTCGGAATAGCGGGATTTAAATTTATTGAAACTCGGGATTTCGTGTTTTTAGCCCGGGATTTCGGGATCAGGACCCCTTCTACCTACCCTCCCTCATCTGACATCATTGTCCTGGATTTTAATTTTTCATTCTTTAGTGACCTGCAATTTTCATTAGTTTATCCTGAAATTGTTTACATAGATTGTAATCTGCTTGTTATGCCAAATTACTGTTGCTGTTTTCGTTTGCTCTAATGCATGTCTTGCCTTTTTTCAAATTTCATCCAAGCCTCTGACAATAAAATGTTAACTAAATAAATAAATAAACCATGGACAATTATACAATTCTTCTGTTTGTAGATCTTCGTACAAAATTGATTAAAATCAAAACTGAATGGACTCCACAATACTTTTTTTAAAACCATACACATAGTTTTTAATGAAATATGGGCTTAGTAATTAATATACGTAGTAATGTTAAATATGTTATGAATAATTTATAATTTTAAAATTTCTGGCATATATTTTTGAAGTGCAATTGAATATTTTATTACATGATTTATATTCATGTAAAAAAATAAGAAGATACCGAGGGGGGATAATCAACCACCAGTGCAGCATTAACATGTCATGGAACAAAGACAAGAAGAAGAAAAAACATCCTATTCAGTCCACAAGACAATACACACATGTATGCACTTTCATATTCATTTGAATAAAAAAATATTACATCTTTCTAGTATCTTTTTTCAACCTTTATCTTGACAGGTGTAGAAAATAAACGGGTGTCTTCTATTCCGTTCGCAATTTTAGGGAAAGAAAAGTCTATATTTAGAATCGTGGTTGAAACTGAAACTACACATGTATGATATAAAGAGAACATGTTATTTTTGCATTATCAATGAATTTCGAAGGGATAGCAACATTTGTTATTTTTCTTTTATTGTGCTTTTGTCATGTTTGTGTATCTTTCCGATTTTTTTTTATCAAATGCAATTTTGAAATAAAAATAAAAAAGAAAGTGTGGTGTTATATTGCAAGTGACAAGTGATTTTTTTTTTCTTCTCAAGTCTCAATTCAAGATTATTACTGAATAGAGTAATCGTTCTCTATAATAACAAGGGGCCCAAAAAATAATGTGAAACTTGTAACTGCCGTGCTTTTAACTAAAAACCAGTTGTATCTTATTTTCATAACCTCTGCAGAAATACTAAAAAAATTCTATGTTTAACGAATTTGATTTCACAGTATATTATTAAGGATTTTGCACAGTCAGCTCTATTTCATCTCTCATGAGCCGTCATTCTTTGCACGAATAGTTTTGTTCGTAAGTTTTGAATTGTATATTTTTGTATTTTTGAATCTGTATACCAATAAATTGAAAATCTTGCTCATGTAAAGCATCTGCCAACTTTAAAGCTTTTCCCTATGTATCATAGGTTTTTGACGTGTCAAATCAAAAATCAGTTACATCCTTTTTTTGCCCCTGCAACTGAATGTCAAGGGGGGGGGGGGGTGGTATTGTTTTACCCCTGTCCGTCTGTCCTTCCGTCCGTCCAATTATTGGTATATATTTGGCATAACTCCTCCTACTGTTTGATTTCTAGGAAATTTTCACCTTGCTGTCTGTTGAGTAGTTAAGTGCGTACAGTGCACGCTTCAATAGAAACTATTCCCTTTTCAAATAATTTTATGATTCTACATGTCCATTATGGATTCCGTGTTCATGGAATGGATTGACATGTCATAAAATGTGTATATATTGTTGTATGGTCGATTAAAGCTTGTGTAATATGATTTTTTTTAAATAAATATGAATTCATAACTACATAAAAGTCATGGCCCGTACAAGTGTTTCTTACAAAAAAACACAATTATCATCATCCGGGTCAACCTTCAAGGTCACATGAAGGTCAAAATTTTAAGAAGGCACACTACCTCATGATGATACATCCACATGCCAAAGATGTAAGACCTAGGCCAAGGGAGAAGAAGTTATGGCCTACATGGTTGTGTTTTTCATGAAAAAAAACAATATATAGTTGACCTTGAGGTCACGTTTGAAGGTCACAATGAGGTCACTATGATGCAAGACACTTAACCCCGTGATGATACATCCACATGCCAAATATCTAAGGCCTAGTTCAAAAGACGAAAAAAAATATGGCCATTTTGTACTTTTTGAATAGATTTTGTCCTTATTTAATGAACCAATTTGAGGGTGGGGGGTACTTTAAACTAAAATACCAAAAAATCTAACGGTTAATTTTTAAAAAAAATTAGCAAGAACAACCGACTAGTGCAGCACTCCAAATGCTTAGTTTTTTGAAAAAAATAAACGACACATTTTTTTTCAAAAAAAAAAATCTTCTTCAAATACTAGAAGCACAGTATTCACTTTTCGGGGCTGATTCTGACACCCCCTATTAAATTTCGGGCAAAATTTTAAATCTAGAATAAAAAACTTACAAGAAAATGGTATCAGTGACCTAATATTTACCTCAGCTATCATTATTAGCTATGCTATTGTCAATTTAGGATTAAGTTTTAAAAATTTTAACATATTTAACCCCATACCACTATTTCAGAAACTTCCAATTTTGGTCGATTCTAGTATGTAAAAGATGCTATATTTGAGTTGCCAAATCTTTTAAACCTATGGTTCAAATCTTTTAAAATTTTTACAAGATGTTTAGGTTGGCCTAGTTTATCAATGAAAAAAAATTAAGAAAAATTAAACGACAGGATTTTTTGGGGGTATAGTGTTGGGTACCCCCTTAACCACTTAATGGATAATTTATTCAGATGTTACCTTAAATTGATTATATTTTTGGAATAATTGTATGTAATATAACAGCAAACCTGTTATTGGTATATTGTTTATTTCTCGACATTTTACTGTAAATTTGACATTTTTTTATAATTGTATTTGATGTTACCTTAAATCGGTCATTTGACCAAGAAAACTTTCTAATATGTATTGATAATGGTATTTGAAGTTACCTTAAATCGGTCATTTGACCGAGATACTTTCTAATATGTATTGACAATTGTATTTGAAGTCAATTTGAACCAACCAAACCTTCATTATAGAATTATAATACTTATTTAGTAAATTGAACCACTTTATGGATAATTTATTCAGATGTTACATTCAATTGATTATATTCTTAGAATAATTGTATATAATATAACAGCAAACCTGCTTCTGGTATACTGATTATTTTCATGCATTTTACTGTACATTTGACAATTTTTTAGATAATTGTAATTGACGTTAACTTAAATCGGTAATTTGACCAAGACAATTTTTGAATATGTATTGACAATCGCATTTGAGGTCAACTTAAACCAACCAAACCATTATTATAAAATTGTAATATTTTTCAGTAAATTTAACCACTTTATGGATAATTTATTCAGATTTTACCTTAGATTTATTATATTCTTAGAATAATTGTATATAATACAACAGCAAACCTGCTTCTGGTATACTGATCATTTTCATGCATTTTACTGTAAATTTGACAATTTTTATGATAATTGTAATTGATGTTATCTAAAATCGGTCATTTGACCAAGATAATTTTCTAATATGTATTGACAATCGTATTTGATGTCAACTTGAACCAACCAAACCTATATTATAAAATTGTCATATTTTTTCAGTAAATTTAACCACTTAATGGATAATTTCTTCAGATGTTACCTTAAATTGATTATATTTTTAGAATAATTGTATATAATATAACAACAAACCTGCTATTGGTATATTGTTTATTTCTCGACATTTTACTGTAAATTTGACATTTTTTTATAATTGTATTGGATGTTACCTTAAATCGGTCATTTGACCAAGACAACTTTCTAATATGTATTGATAATGGTATTTGAAGTTACCTTAAATCGGTCATTTGACCGAGATACTTTCTAATATGTATTGACAATTGTATTTGAAGTCAATTTGAACCAACCAAACCTTCATTATAGAATTATAATACTTATTTAGTAAAGGACAAGGTATGATAAGAGGCGTTTTTGGCCCCCTTCCCAAATAAGTTTATATATACATCATTGATAGCCTTAGTATAGAAACTATTCAAAACTATGATTTTTTTATGTTCCGGTGAAAGGAAGGTTGCCTAGCAACGGTTTAAATAAATAGCCAAATTATCACATATGCATTGCTTTCTCATTACACATTAGCATAATTCAAAATAATATTGTTTGTTTAGCACTAACTTGAGTTTGCAAATGAAAAGTCACTTCAATTTCAGTTCTAAAAAATGCTTAGCAACAACCTAGCAACAAAATTTTTGCCTAGCAACGGTTCAAAAATTTGTAATTTCGGCCATATGAGGTATAAATATAGCAATTTTTAATGATTTAGCTACTGTAAATGATTTTTCTTTCATATATATGATGTCTGAGTCATCATTATTTTTTTTCTCAAGAAAATTAAATTGACCATAGCAACCTAAAAGTTGCTTAGCAAGAGCCGAAAAAGATAGAAATTAAATTGAACTACAAAAAAAACTTTTTTAATTGTACAAATTAGAGTAAAATCAGGTTAGATTGGTTAATAGATGCAAGAATAACTAGCAGTAAGAAATGAAAGCAAGTCAATTGTATATCATGCTGATAAAAAGATTAGCAACCAAAATAGTGCTTAGCAACGCTTAAATAATGTTGTTGTTTTTTTAGGTTTTTGGCATTATTATTATATCTTGATGATGTAAACATTAAATCATATATGCTGTTACCAAAAACAGGGTTGAGATCTAAAAAAAAAATGTTTAACCCCGCCGCATTTTTGCGCATGTCCCAAGTCATGAGCCTCTGGCCTTTGTTAGTATTGTATGATTTTTAATTTTAGTTTCTTGTGTATAATTCGGAGTTTAGTATGACGTCAATTATTACTGAACTAATATACATATTTGTGTGGGGGCCAGCTGAAAAATGCCTCAGGGTGCGGAAGTTTCTCGCAGCATTGAAGACCCATTGGTGGCATTTAGTTGTTGTCTGCTCTATGGTCGGGTTGTTGTCTCTTTGACACATTCCCCATTTCATTCTCAATTTTAGTATTGAATAAAAGTTAGCCATCAAGGAAATGGTCGGTTTATTAAAAATAAAGGATAAATACAAATCATATTGTCACATAATAATTAGTAAGTATAAACATTAACAAGTTAATATGTAAAATAAACAAGAATGTGTCCCCAGTATTGTATACCGTGAAAATGGGGCAACATCTCTAATGTGGCATTAAAATTAGAAATATCATATCATGATAATATAGGGAACATGTGTACTAAATTTCAAGTTGAATGGACTTCAACTTCATCAAAAACTACCTCGACCAAAAACTTTAACATGAAGCAGGACAGATGGACGAACGGACGGGCGAACGGATTAACAGACGAACGAACAGACGGACACACAGACCAGAAAACATAATGCCCATAACTGGGGCATAAAAAGCCTTGAAATTATATAAGAAGTGGCACACTTATAATTCATAAATAATAGTTGAAGTTATGAATATAGCATTTCACATTTACATGTTGTTTACCGGTACATTGGATTAAAACTACTATTGAAGATTCAGTATCAGATTTATACAGTATATATAGCAGATATGCATAGCCTGTACAATGTCATTGTTTGTCACTTAAAGAATTGTACACTGTGAGCTTTTCAACACTAAACACAATATTTTAAAGACTGAAATGCTGAAAAAAAAGTTCAAAGTTTTCAATGAGGTCAGGGTTTAAGACGTTAAAAACTCATTCAGATATGTAGACGAAAGAGGCATGACCATCTTCAAGCTTCTCTAAAAATTCATTATTTCTACGATATATATCCTGAAATTAGCACATTGATCGCCGGTATATAGTATAATGTGCAATCATACCAAATCTCCTTATCTTATCCAAAATGAAATGCTTTTTTTTTTAATGAAACAGTTGTTGGTAAGTAGTATTTCATGAAACCCCAAAACATTCGAATTTGATTAGAAACGTAGACATACTTCATTAAAGGGTCTCGGTGGCCGAGCGTCTAAGAAGTTACTTCTGTAATCACTAGCCAGTCAACACTGAGGTTGTGAGTTCGATCCTCGCTCGTGCGGGTGCACTCGTTTTCAACCTTAATTTCTCCTTTTAACATTGATTTATTTATTATTTTCATTCTGAATGTTTTCACTTGCAGGACTGAATGTCCAGCTAAAAGGTTTCAACTTTCAAGATTTACAGCCGATTTCATTGAGTGTGAAGTCAAAGGTAAAATCTTTGGTAAGCTTGCTTGTTAGCTGAACAGTGAAGTCATTATTATGTCAGATTAACTACCCTCCTTTCGAAGTAGCATAGTCCATCAGACAGATAGATTGGTAATCTGCTGGACTAGTATATTCTAAAAGGAGGGTAGTTAACCTGACCTAACAATGACTTTATGGTTCATCTAACAAGCAAGCTAACTAAAAATATTACCTTTGACTTCACACTCAATGAAATCGGCTGTAGTATTCACCAAGTTCAACCTTTCCGGTATTGAATAAATATTTGAAGTTACTAAAAATCTTATTTATTGCATTAGGGACATTAAACTGTAGTACTAGTAGTGCAAGTTGTGCCTTCAATAGCAAGTGAGAGGGAAAACAAATTCAACTACCGTTTTTGGTGAATATTCAACAACTACCCTAATTGTTTTTTAAGTACCAAGAAAAATTGACTAAGTCCAAAAATCTGATATTGTTTGAATATTGTGTACTTTTATTTTGTGATTTAACATCTTGTCAAAAGACTGCTCTGACATATATAAGAAAACTCATTAGTGTACCGAAAGATATATGAATAGGCTGGAAATACATAATTTACAGTATATTATAAGTGTAGTTAACTTAATTTCAGTATCATCTGCTCTTTACCTGGAATTATGTTTATAATTACATTGAATATTTTGGATTTAATACTGATTGCACATGCATAACGTTTTAGTTTAGGACTGTACGCAGGTTTTTGTCTATTAAAGTGATTTGAATATTCTTTATTCTCTGTTCAATAAACTACTAAATCATGGACAGAGCACATGTTTGTTTTGTTTTGTTTATCTTTATTATAGTCCTAAAACTTATGATAACAAAATTGTGCATGAAATGGATATGGATAAATCATCAATCTATTTTTCTGTAGAAGGTTAAATAAAAAACTTTATAGTGCAAAATAAATACGTTTTGATTAAATGATTTTCTTCAGAACTACAAAAAGAGTTTGAATATATTGAGAATTTATTATGAAATTCATTTGTAAGATTTCGTTGAATATTTGAAAATTATAATGAATAAAAATTAATTCACCATATTTCAAGGGACACAACTCTGTATTTGGCTGCACAGTGTTAGACTATTTTGATCATTATAGGTCTAATTTCACGTACAACATATTTCTTTAAGAGAGTGACATGTCTTGATGACTGGATACGACATAAAACAATCCGTACGTGATATTCTGATCAATTATGGATCCCGGAATAATTTCGTACCCGTGCCGTTCACTTTGACGTATTATAATGACTTGTCAAAATATGTAAACAGTCGGATTATTTTTCAAATTTTTAGACATGAGCGCCAACGTAGACCACCATGATATTTTATTATGTGAAAGATACATAAGAGTACAGTTGATGGTTGGAAATTTCAAGATGGTCTACGTTGGCGCTGATGTCAAATTTTGTCTCCGAACATGACGAAATTGTAGATTTTTTACACATTTCGTCGTTTAGGGCTTTTCAAGGTCTCAGTTTGAACATATTTGAGTACATAACACCTAAAAATAAGGTTCTACATGGACGATCAGATACTGCAGTTCATTACACAGGCGTTATGGGTTTCAACTTCAAAGTTTAAAAATTCTGGAAAAAGGGGGGCCAGACACGGCCCTTATCATATCTTGTCCAAATTTTAACCACTTTATGGATAATTTATTCAGATGTTACCTTCAATTGATTATATTCTTAGAATAATTGTATATAATATAACAGCAAACCTGCTTCTGGTATACTGATCATTTTCATGCATTTTACTGTAAATTTGACAATTTTTTTGATAATTGTAATTGATGTTACCTTAAATCGGTCATTTGACCAAGACAATTTTCTATAATGTATTGATACTTGTATTTGATGTTACCTTTAATCGGTCATATGACCAAAATACTTTCTAATATGTATTGATAATTGTATTAGAAGTCAATTTGAACCAACCAAAAAATTGTAAAAATTTTCAATAACTTTTTCTACTTTTTGGATAATTTATTCAGATGTTAACTTTAATTGACCATATTCTTAGGATAATTGTAATTAATACAACAGCAAACCTGTTATTGGTATATTGATCATTTTTCGACATTTTATTGTAAATTTGACAACTTTTTGGTAATTGTAATTGATGTTACCTTAAACCGGTCATTTGACCAAGACAATTTTCTAATATGTATTGACAATCGTGTTTTAGGTCAACTTGAACCAACCAAACCTTTATTATAAAATTGTCATATTTTTCAGTAAATTTAACCAATATACAATATACAATATATATACAATATACAATATGCTTTATTTCAAAAACACTCAGTCACATTGACATGTGAAACAAGAGGTAAATTACAAAATACAATCACATACAATTAAAGAAATAAATAAAACAACTTAGAAATGAAATACATGTATATAGAAAATTACTTTACTTTATATTATAATATTTTAATATTATATTATTTTAGGTAACTTTGAAATGAATAAAGATACATTTTGAAGTACGTTAATATTAGTCAATGACAGTAGTCTTTTCATTTTTGCTTCACTCGGATATTTCACATAGTACTTTATGGATAATTTATTCAGATGTTACCTTCAATTGATTATATTTTTAGAATAATTGTATATAATATAACAGCAAACCTGTTATTGGTATATTGTTTATTTCTCGTCATTTTACTGTAAATTTGACATTTTTTTTTTTATAATTGTCTTTGATGTTACCTTAAATCGGTCATTTGACCAAGACAACTTTCTTATATGTATTGATAATGGTATTTGAAGTTACCTTAAAGCGGTCATTTGACCGAGATACTTTCTAATATGTATTGACAATAGTATTTGAAGTCAATTTGAACCAACCAAACCTTCATTATAGAATAATAATACTTATTTAGTAAATTTAACCACTTTATGGATAATTTATTCAGATATTACCTTCAATTGATTATATTCCTAGAATAGTTGTATATAATATAACAGTAAACCTGCTTCTGGTATACTGATTATTTTCAAGCATTTTACTGTTAATTTGACCATTTTTTTGCTAATTGTAATTGATGTTCGCCTCGGTCATTTGACCAAGACAATTTTCTATAATGTATTGACAATCGTATTTGAGGTCAACTTGAACCAACCAAACCTTTATTATAAAATTGTGATATTTTTCAGTAAATTTAACCACTTAATGGATAATTTATTCAGATGTTACCTTAAATTGCTTATATTTTTAGAATAATTGTATATAAAATAACAGCAAACATGTTATTGGTATATTGTTTATTGGTCGACATTTTACTAAAAATTTGACATTTTTTTTTTATAATTGTATTTGATGTTACCTTAAATCGGTCATTTGACCAAGACAACTTTCTAATATGTCTTGATAATGGTATTTGAAGTTACCTTAAAGCGGTCATTTGACCGAGATACTTTGTAATATGTATTGACAATAGTATTTGAAGTCAATTTGAACCAACCAAACCTTAATTATAGAATTATAATACTTATTTAGTAAATTTAACCACTTTATGGATAATTTATTCAGATGTTACCTTCAATTGATTATATTCTTAGAACAATTGTATATAATATAACAGCAAACCTGCTTCTGGTATACTGATCATTTTTCATGCATTTTACTGTAAATTTGACAATTTTTTTGATAATTGTAATTGATGTTACCTTAAATCGGTCATTTGACCAAGACAATTTTCTTATATGTATTGATAATTGTATTTGATGTTACCTTTAATCGGTCATATGACCAAAATACTTTCTATTATGTATTAAAAGTCAACTTGAAACAACCAAACATTAACTATAAAATTGTAAAATTTTCAATAAATTTTACCACTTTTTCGATAATTTATTCAGATGTTACCTAAAATTAGCCATATTCTTAGGATAATTGTAATAAATACAACAGCAAACCTATTATTGGTATATTGATCATTTTTCGACATTTTACTGTAAATTTGAAAATTTTTTGGATAATTGTAATTGATGTTACCTTAAACCGGTCATTTGACAAAGACAATTTTCTAATATGTATTGACAATCGTATTTGAGGTCAACTTGAAACAACCACACCTTTATTATTAAATTGTAATATTTTTCAGTAAATTTAACTACTCTATGGATAATTTATTCAGATGTTAACTTCAATTGATAATATTCTTAGAATAATTGTAATTAATACAACAGCAAAGCTGTTATTTGTATATTGATAATTTTTCGACATTTTACTGTAAATTTGACAATTTTTTAGATAATTGTATTTGATGTTAACTTAAATCGGTAATTTGACCAAGACAATTTTCGAATATGTATTGACAATCGTATTTGAGGTCAACTTAAACCAACCAAACCATTATTATAAAATTGTAATATTTTTCAGTAGATTTAACCACTTTATGGATAATTTATTCAGATTTCACCTTAGATTTATTATATTCTTAAAATAATTGTATATAATAAAACAGCAAACCTGCTTCTGGAATACTGATCATTTTCAAGCATTTTACTGTAAATTTGACAATTTTTTTGATAATGGTATTTGGTGTTACCTTTAATCGGTCATATGACCAAAATACTTTCTAATATGTATTGATAATTGTATTAGAAGTCAATTTGAACCAACCAAAAAATTGTAAAAATTTTAAATAAATTTTACCACTTTTTGGATAATTTATTCAGATGTTACCTTAAATTGACCATATTCTTAGGATAATTGTAATTAATACAAGAGCAAACCTGTTATTGGTATATTGATCATTTTTCGACATTTTACTGTAAATTTGACAATTTTTTAGATTATTGTATTTGATGTTAACTTAAATCGGTAATTTGACCAAGACAATTTTCGAATATGTATTGACAATCGCATTTGAGGTCAACTTGAACCAACCAAACCATTATTATAAAATTGTAATATTTTTCAGTAACTTTAACCACTTTATGGATAATTTATTCAGATTATACATTAAATTTATTATATTCCTAGAATAGTTGTATATAATATAACAGCAAACCTGCTTCTGGTATACTGATTATTTTCAAGCATGTTACTGTAAATTTGACAATTTTTTTGATAATTGTAATTGATGTTACCTTAAATCGGTCATTTGACCAAGACAATTTTCTATTATGTATTGACAATCGTATTTGAGTTCAACTTGAACCAACCAAACCTTTATTATAAAATTGTGATATTTTTCAGTAAATTTAACCACTTAATGGATAATTTATTCAGATGTTACCTTCAATTGATTATATTTTTAGAATAATTGTATATAATATAACAGCAAACCTGTTATTGGTGTATTGTTTATTTCTCGTCATTTTACTGTAAATTTGACATTTTTTTTTTATAATTGTCTTTGATGTTACCTTAAATCGGTCATTTGACCAAGACAACTTTCTAATATGTATTGATAATGGTATTTGAAGTTACCTTAAAGCGGTCATTTGACCGAGATACTTTCTAATATGTATTGACAATAGTATTTGAAGTCAATTTGAACCAACCAAACCTTCATTATAGAATAATAATACTTATTTAGTAAATTTAACCACTTTATGGATAATTTATTCAGATATTACCTTCAATTGATTATATTCCTAGAATAGTTGTATATAATATAACAGTAAACCTGCTTCTGGTATACTGATTATTTTCAAGCATTTTACTGTTAATTTGACCATTTTTTTGCTAATTGTAATTGATGTTCGCCTCGGTCATTTGACCAAGACAATTTTCTATTATGTATTGACAATCGTATTTGAGGTCAACTTGAACCAACCAAACCTTTATTATAAAATTGTGATATTTTTCAGTAAATTTAACCACTTAATGGATAATTTATTCAGATGTTACCTTAAATTGCTTATATTTTTAGAATAATTGTATATAAAATAACAGCAAACATGTTATTGGTATATTGTTTATTGGTCGACATTTTACTAAAAATTTGACATTTTTTTTTTATAATTGTATTTGATGTTACCTTAAATCGGTCATTTGACCAAGACAACTTTCTAATATGTCTTGATAATGGTATTTGAAGTTACCTTAAAGCGGTCATTTGACCGAGATACTTTGTAATATGTATTGACAATAGTATTTGAAGTCAATTTGAACCAACCAAACCTTAATTATAGAATTATAATACTTATTTAGTAAATTTAACCACTTTATGGATAATTTATTCAGATGTTACCTTCAATTGATTATTTTCTTAGAACAATTGTATATAATATAACAGCAAACCTGCTTCTGGTATACTGATCATTTTTCATGCATTTTACTGTAAATTTGACAATTTTTTTGATAATTGTAATTGATGTTACCTTAAATCGGTCATTTGACCAAGACAATTTTCTTATATGTAATGATAATTGTATTTGATGTTACCTTTAATCGGTCACATGACCAAAATACTTTCTATTATGTATTAAAAGTCAACTTGAAACAACCAAACATTAACTATAAAATTGTAAAATTTTTAATAAATTTTACCACTTTTTCGATAATTTATTCAGATGTTACCTAAAATTGGTCATATTCTTAGGATAATTGTAATTAATACAACAGCAAACCTATTATTGATATATTGATTATTTTTCGACATTTTACTGTAAATTTGACAATTTTTTGGATAATTGTAATTGATGTTACCTTAAACCGGTCATTTGACAAAGACAATTTTCTAATATGTATTGACAATCGTATTTGAGGTCAACTTGAAACAACCACACCTTTATTATTAAATTGTAATATTTTTCAGTAAATTTAACTACTCTATGGATAATTTATTCAGATGTTACTTCAATTGATTATATTCTTAGAATAATTGTAATTAATACAACAGCAAAGCTGTTATTCTGTTATTTGTATATTGATCATTTTTCGACATTTTACTGTAAATTTGACAATTTTTTAGATAATTGTATTTGATGTTAACTTAAATCTGTAATTTGACCAAGACAATTTTCGAATATGTATTGACAATCGTATTTGAGGTCAACTTGAACCAACCAAACCTTTATTATAAAAAACAAATGAATGATTTAAGGTCACATCAAATACAATTATCGATACATATTAGAAAGCTGTCTTGGTCAAACGACCGATTTAAGATAACATCAATAACAATTATCCAAAAAATGGTCAAATTTACAGTAAAATGTCGAAAAGTTATCAATATACCTACAACAATTTACAATTATCCTATAAACATGGTCAATTGAAGGTAACATCTGATTGAATTATCCAAAAAGTGGTAAAATTTACAAAAAAGGATTATCAATCTATAATGCAGGTTTGGTTGGTCCAAATTGACTTCAAATACATTTGTCAATACATATCAGAAAGTATCTCGGTCAAATGACCGATTTAAGGTAACAAATAAATACAATTATCAATACATATTAGAAAGTTGTCTTGGTCAAAAGACCGATTTAAGGTAATGTCAAATACAATTATCAATACATATAAGAAAATCGTCCAAAAAATTGTAAAATTTATTGATTTTTTTTTTAAAATTTATAGTTAAGTTTTGATTGGTTCAAATTGACTCCTAATACAGTTATCAAAACATACTACAAAGTTGTCTTGGTCAAATGACCGATTTAAGGTAACATCAATTACAATTATCAAAAAAAAAAATTCAAATTTACAGTAAAATGTCGAAAAGTCATCAATATACCAACAACAGGTTTGCTTTTGTATTACTTACAATTATCCTATAAATAGTCAATTGAAGGTAACATCTGAATGAATTATCCAAAAAGTGGTAAAATTTACTAAAAAAGTATTATAATTCTATAGTGAAGTTTGGTTTGTTCAAATTGATTTCAAATGCATTTCTCAATACATGTTAGAAAGCAAATTGGTCAAATGACCGGTTTAAGGTAACATCAAATACAATTATCAATACATATTCAAAGTTTTCTTGGTTGAATGACCGATTTAAGATAACATCAACAACAATTATCAAAAAAATGGTCAAATTTACAGTAAAATGTCGAAAAGTTATCAATATACCTACAACAGGTTTGCTGTTGTATTATTTACAATTATCCTATAAACATGGTCAATTGAAGATAGCATCTGAATGAATTATCCAAAAAGTGGTAAAATTTACTTAAAAAGTAGTATAATTCTATAATGAAGGTTTGGTTTGTTCAAATTGACTTCAAATGCATTTCTCAATACATGTTAGAAAGCAAATTGGTCAAATGACCGATTTAAGATAACATCAAATACAATTATCAATACATATTAGAAAGTTGTCTTGGTCAAATGACCAATTTAAGGTAACATCAAATACAATTATCAATATATATTAGAAAGTTGTCTTGGTCAAATGACCGATTTAAGATAACATCAAATAAAATTATCAAAAAAATGGTGAAATTTACAGTATAATGTCGAAAAGTTATCAATATACCTACAACAGGTTTGCTGTTGTATTATTTACAATTATCCTATAAACATGGTCAATTGAAGGTAACATCTGATTGAATTATTCAAAAAGTGGTAAAATTTACAAAAAAAGTATTATAAATCTATAATGAAGGTTTGGTTGGTCCAAATTGACTTCAAATACATTTGTCAATACATATCAGAAAGTATCTCAGTCAAATGACCGATTTAAGGTAACATCAAATACAATTATCAATACATATTAGAAAGTTGTCTTGGTCAAATGACCGATTTAAGGTAATATCAAATTCAATTATCAATACATATAAGAAAATTGTCCAAAAAGTTGTAAAATTTATTGAATTATTTTTTTAAATTGATAGTTAAGTTTTGATTGGTTCCAATTGACTCCTAATACAGTTATCAAAACATACTAGAAAGTTGTCTTGGTCAAATGACCGATTTAAGGTAACATCAATTACAATTATCAAAAAAAAATCAAATTTACAGTAAAATGTCGAAAAGTCATCAATATACCAACAACAGGTTTGCTTTTGTATAAGTTACAATTATCCTATAAATATGGTCAATTGAAGGTAACATCTGAATGAATTATCCAAAAAGTGGTAAAATTTACTAAAAAAGGATTATAAATCTATAATGAAGGTTTGGTTGGTCCAAATTGACTTCAAATACATTTGTCAATACATATCAGAAAGTATCTCGGTCAAATGACCGATTTAAGGTAACATCAAATACAATTATCAATACATATTACAAAGTTGTCTTGATCCAATGACCGATTTAAGGTAATATCAAATACAATTATCAATACATATAAGAAAATCGTCCAAAAAATTGTAAAATTTATTGATTTTTTTTTTAAAATTTATAGTTAAGTTTTGATTGGTTCAAATTGACTCCTAATACAGTTATCAAAACATACTAGAAAGTTGTCTTGGTCAAATGACCGATTTAAGGTAACATCAATTACAATTATAAAAAAAAAATTCAAATTTACAGTAAAATGTCGAAAAGTCATCAATATACCAACAACAGGTTTGCTTTTGTATTACTTACAATTATCCTATAAATAGTCAATTGAAGGTAACATCTGAATGAATTATCCAAAAAGTGGTAAAATTTACTAAAAAAGTATTATAATTCTATAATGAAGTTTGGTTTGTTCAAATTGATTTCAAATGCATTTCTCAATACATGTTAGAAAGCAAATTAGTCAAATGACCGATTTAAGGTAACATCAAATACAATTATCAATACATATTTAAAGTTTTCTTGGTTGAATGACCGATTTAAGATAACATCAACAACAATTATCAAAAAAATGGTCAAATTTACAGTAAAATGTCGAAAAGTTATCAATATACCTACAACAGGTTTGCTGTTGTATTATTTACAATTATCCTATAAACATGGTCAATTGAAGATAGCATCTGAATGAATTATCCAAAAAGTGGTAAAATTTACTTAAAAGTATTTTAATTCTATAATGAAGGTTTGGTTTGTTCAAATTGACTTCAAATGCATTTCTCAATACATGTTAGAAAGCAAATTGGTCAAATGACCGATTTAAGATAACATCAAATACAATTATCAATACATATTAGAAAGTTGTCTTGGTCAAATGACCAATTTAAGGTAACATCAAATACAATTATCAATATATATTAGAAAGTTGTCTTGGTCAAATGACCGATTTAAGATAACATCAAATAAAATTATCAAAAAAATGCTCAAATTTACAGTAAAATGTCGAAAAGTTATCAATATACCTTCAACAGGTTTGCTGTTGTATTATTTACAATTATCCTATAAACATGATCAATTGAAGGTAACATCTGATTGAATTATCCAAAAAGTGGTAAAATTTACAAAAAAAGTATTATAAATCTATAATGAAGGTTTGGTTGGTCCAAATTGACTTCAAATACATTTGTCAATACATATTAGAAAGTTGTCTTGGTCAAATGACCGATTTAAGGTAACATCAAATACAATTATAAATACATATTAGAAAGTTGTCTTGGTCAAATGACCGATTTAAGGTAATATCAAATACAATTATCAATACATATAAGAAAATTGTCCAAAAAGTTGTAAAATTTATTGATTTATTTTTTAAAATTGATAGTTAAGTTTTGATTGGTTCAAATTGACTCCTAATACAGTTATCAAAACATACTAGAAAGTGGTCTTGGTCAAATAACCGATTTAAGGTAACATCAATTACAATTATCAAAAAAAAATCAAATTTACAGTAAACTGTCGAAAAGTCATCAATATACCAACAACAGGTTTGCTTTTGTATTAGTTACAATTATCCTACACATATGGTCAATTGAAGGTAACATCTGAATGAATTATCCAAAAAGTGGTAAAATTTACTAAAAAAGTATTATAATTCTATAATGAAGGTTTGGTTTGTTCAAATTGATTTCAAATGCATTTCTCAATACATGTTAGAAAGTATTTCGGTCAAATGACCGATTTAAGGTAACATCAAATACAATTATCAATACATATTTTAAAGTTTTCTTGGTTAAAAGATCGATGAAGGTAACATCTAATACAATTATCAATACATATTAGAAAGTTGTCTAGGTCAAATGACCGATTTGAGATAACATCAATTACAATTATCAAAAAAATGGTCAAATTTACAGTAAAATGTCGAAAAGTTATCATTATACCAACAACAGGTTTGCTGTTGTATTATTTACAATTATCCTATAAATATGACCAATTGAAGGTAACATCTAAATGAAGTATCCCAAAAGTGGTAAAATTTACTAAAAAAGTATTATAATTCTTTAATAAAGGTTTACTTGATTTCAAATGCATTTGTCAATACATGTTAGAAAGTATTTCGGACAAATGACCGATTTAAGGTAACATCAAATACAATTATCAATACATATTAGAAAGTTGTCTTGGTCAAATGACCAATTTAAGGTAACATCAAATACAATTATCAATATATATTAGAAAGTTGTCTTGGTCAAATGACCGATTTAAGATAACATCAAATACAACTATAAAAAAAATGGTCAATTTACAGTAAAATGTCGAAAAGTTATCAATATACCTACAACAGGTTTGCTGTTGTATTATTTACAATTATCCTATAAACATGGTCAATTGAAGGTAACATCTGATTGAATTATCCAAAAAGTGGTAAAATTTACAAAAAAAGGATTATAAATCTATAATGAAGGTTTGGTTGGTCCAAATTGACTTCAAATACATGTGTCAATACATATCAGAAAGTATCTCGGTCAAATGACCGATTTAAGGTAACATCAAATACAATTATCAATACATATTAGAAAGTTGTCTTGGTCAAATGACCGATTTAAGGTCACATCAAATACAATTATCAAAACATACTAGAAAGTTGTCTTGGTCAAATGACCGATTTAAGGTAACATCAATTACAATTATCAAAAAAAAATCAAATTTACAGTAAAATGTCGAAAAGTCATCATTATACCAACAACAGGTTTGCTTTTGTATTAGTTACAATTATCCTATAAATATGGTCAATTGAAGGTAACATCTGAATGAATTATCCAAAAAGTGGTAAAATTTACTAAAAAAGTATTATAATTCTATAATAAAGGTTTGGTTTGTTCAAATTGATTTCAAATGCATTTCTCAATATATGTTAGAAAGTATTTCGGTCAAATGACCGATTTAAGGGAACATCAAATACAATTATCAATGCATATTTTAAAGTTTTCTTGGTTAAAAGACCGATTTAAGGTAACATCAAATACAATTATCAATACATATTAGAAAGTTGTCTAGGTCAAATGACCGATTTGAGATAACATCAATTACAATTATCAGAAAAATGGTCAAATTTACAGTAAAATGTCGAAAAGTTATCATTATACCAACAACAGGTTTGCTGTTGTATTATTTACAATTATCCTATAAATATGGCCAATTGAAGGTAACATCTAAATGAAGTATCCCAAAAGTGGTAAAATTTACTAAAAAAGTATTATAATTCTTTAATAAAGGTTTACTTTGTTCAAATTGATTTCAAATGCATTTGTCAATACATGTTAGAAAGTATTTCGGTCAAATAACCGATTTAAGGTAACATCAAATACAATTATCAATACATATTAGAAAGTTGTCTTGGTCAAATGACCAATGTAAGGTCACATCAAATACAATTACCAATATATATTAGAAAGTTGTCTTGGTCAAATGACCGATTTAAGATAACATCAAATACAATTATCAAAAAAATTGTCAAATTTACAGTAAAATGTCGAAAAGTTATCAATATACCTACAACAGGTTTGCTGTTGTATTATTTACAATTATCCTATAAACATGGTCAATTGAAGGTAACATCTGATTGAATTATCCAAAAAGTGGTAAAATTTACAAAAATATATTAATATCGTTATAATATTAATATATTAATATCGTTATATCGATATGTATATCGTTTTAACGATATACTTATTTTGTTATCTCGGTATATTTATTTCGTTATCTCGATAATTAAATCGTTATCTCGATATATTATTTCGTTATTTCGATTTAATTATATCGTTATAACGATATTTATTGTTTTTCTTGATAAATTGACTTAAGTCACGTGTTATATACCAACATGGCGTCTGGGAATGAACAGGTAGGACCGAACGTGAGCATTGTTTCATATGGGTTTTTGACTTTATTTAATTAATTTTGTCTGTTGTTGGCCAACTTAGATTGGAAACCACCGTTTTTTATACAGCCTAATGGGACTAGATATTTGAAAACAGAACCAAGGTCCTGTTAACAACTGTTATCATTATTCAAAAGGCAAAGTCCATATATATTTACAAGACAGAAACATAATAAGAACACGAAAAGCTAAAAAGAAAGCAAAACCCCACAGATAACTAAACATAAATGGGGAAATAGTACTCAACAAAAAAAAAATAACCAGAAGCATGAACTAAAACTATTTTTTCTTGTTTTGTGACTTTCTGTGGGAAATTGATGAGACGGAGAGCCTAAAGTATTACTTTCATTCAATAATTTAAAAATACATCATTGTATATTGCACAAAAATACGGACTTTTAAGAGGAATTTACTAGGTAGATCTATGAAACCATTATAAACTATCATAATAATTTGCGTTTTCTTTGCAGAAGGTTTTCCGTCTTGTGGAGAATTATTTCTACATGAATTTACCATACAAAGACATTGTAGAAGTTTTATTGTTAAACCATGGCATTTCTTTGTCTTTACGCCATCTAAAAAGGATTCTACGGAACATGCATTTGTCTCGTAGGAAGGAATATACGGATTTACGTACGGTAATAAATTTTGTAGAATCAGATGAAGAATCAAACGGTACACACGGATATAGATGGATGTATAATAAATGTGCCCTAAATGGATTGAAAGTAACCAGAGAAAGTATTAGACACATTCTTAAACTAGTTGACCCTAGAGGAGAAGAAATGAGGTCAAAGCATCGCTTAATCAGAAGAAAATATTTCAGCCAAGGCCCCAACTATTGCTGGCATATTGATTCATACGATAAACTCAAACCTTATGGCTTATGTATTAACGGTTGTGAAGATGGCTTCTCGAGAAAAATGATGTGGGTTAAAGTAGGAAAAACTAGCAGCGATCCAAAAGTCATAGCAAAATACATTAATGAGGCTATACAGAATGCAGGTGGGTATCCTTATCATATGAAGGGTGATATGGATACCGAAAATGGCATAGTTGAAGCAATGCAGAATTTTTTTATCAAGAAACGAAAGAAATGAAGATTCATTCATTTATGGAAAAAGTACTTTAAACACTCGAATAGAGTCTTGGTGGGCAATTCTACGCAAACAATGTACAGGGAAATGGATTAAAGAAATGAAGGATCTTAGAGATACTGGGAATTTTACTGGCAATAAACTTTGTTAATCTAGTACAGTTTTGCTGCATGAAGTTACTACAGGTATGTTATTCATCTTCACATGAAATCCTTCATCGAGGTATTGTGTTGGAGATGTATGGGTCACGGGTATGGCGGTAGGGTATGTATGTGGTGGTGGTGGAGGTTCAACCTTGAATATCTTTCTGAGCAGGTTGGTTTGTTTTTCTGGTTGCATTACTCATTAACTTTGGTTAGGATTTGAAATTTGCTGAAATCATATTTATTATTGAGTCTAAACATGTTTTCTGCTCAAATTAACAATGATCATCCATCTCTGTAAAATTTTGAAAAAATGCACGTGAATGTTTTTTCACTTGGCCAGAATGAAAGGAATACAAGTCATTATAATCACGAAATGTCAATAAAATATAATCAGTCTTATGTCAAATTAATGTACCATTGCTGTCTTTCCAATAAGGCCATACTTATTATATTTTATGTTTAGGACATTTTCTGACAAAATTCATAGTTTGAGGAGATTCATAAAAATAAAAAAACTACGGCCTCAGCATTATCAAGCATTTTGCTCCTCGTCCGCGTCGCATTTGTAGAAGTGCAGTGGATAGTATACATGTGTCAATGATTATTTTTCAGGCTGAACTTGACGAAACAGCATTGGTGTGGAATATGCATCGTAGTCGTTCAAACCTTCCTAATGATCGTCCAATAGCTCTTTACTTACTACCCGAATTATGGGCATCAGCAGATTATGTACAAAGTATTTCGGATGATCAGTTGGAGATTTGTAAATCGGAATGCGCACATGACGACCTTTTTCCATGTGAGGAAGAGTTATTTTAACTTGGTTGTTTGTACATGAGGGCTAATCAAATAGATCCTCCGACAAATATAAACGAATGCAAAGCTCTTTACTTAGGTCTTCGTCAATGGTTACTTAAGTCATTTGTGAATCATATTTGACATCACACAATTATTGAGTGTTTATCCGTAAAACGCAGAATATTTATGGATTTGTGAATATTTATGTTTGATAATGAACTATGTTGATATTATTACATAATCATTAAGCCTCGAGGATAGATAGATATCTGATGGACAATGATAAAAAAAATTAAGAAACAAAATACAATTCTCAGATAAATCTTCATTTTACGAATTCCAAAGTTTGAAGCACGTCGTCTTCTGTTCAACGTATTTTGCCAAAAAAAACCTTATCATTTAACATTGTTTAATTAAATTGTGTGCTGTATATAATATGCATAATATTTTAAGCATTTGCAAAACTAAGTTATGCAATCTCAAGAAATTTTACCAGTTGACATTGTGTTTTTGTTGGATGTATTTCTATTTGTATCCCTCTGATGAGTTAAGCCTTTTTAAACTGATTTTTATGGTTCGCTCTTATGTTGTACTGTTACACCACTGTCCCAGGTTAGGGGAGGGTTGGGATCCCGCTAACATGTTTAACCCCGCCACACTCTGTATGTATGTGCCTGTCCCAAGTCAGGGGCCTGTAATTCAGTGGTTGTCGTTTGTTGCTGTGTTACATATTTGTTTTTCGTTCATTTTTTTGTACATTAAGTAGGACGTTAGTTTTCTAGTTTGAATTGTTTTACATTTGTGATTTCGGGGCCTTTTATAGCTGACTATGCGGTATGGGCTTTGCTCATTGTTGAAGGCCGTACGGTGACCTATAGCTGTTAATTTCGGAGTCATCTGGTCTCTTGTGGCGAGTTGTATCATTGGCAATCATACCACATCTTCTTTTTTATATCTATATGTTGGTTTGTGTTTTGTTGCACCTAATCTGAAGAATCACATGAGCCTCAGCCAATGCCATCATCATGCATCCGTTTTCCGTCCATTAACCGTTTAGTTTAAAAATCTTCTTTGGAACCACTATGGGTATTATGGCATATAGTGTTACCCTTGTCCGACCGCCCGTCCGTACGTACGTCCACCAGGGTACTTTGAACATTCTGTTTGGTCGATTTTCAAGAGTTTTCTATAACTACTGAATTGATTTGATTGAATCTAATTATAAGTAAATATGTTCTTACCAAAGTCCTTAACAAGTGTTGTTACTTTTTGAGCCGATCCGAAATTCAAACTGTCTGGCCACTAGCGGAGGTCAAAATTTGCATTGAAACCCTATGGAAAACCTCATTTGCATCTCTCTTTTTGAGAATCACTAATCAGAATCGAACAAAACTTGATATAGGTGTTCACTATATAGGTCCTACACAAGTGTTGTTACTTTGTAGTGGATTCGTTAAACAAGAGTGCACACGCTGAAATATCTCGCCTGCTTTACTAACCATGATTGGTTTAATGTTGATAGTCCTAAAGATAAAGTTTCACTACAAGTATCACATAAACTTGAAATTATCAATGATCCATGAAAATGAGGTCAAGGTCATATAAACCAAGACAGACATACATGTTCACCTTACAATCATTCCATCCATCAAATAAAGTTGACCTATTGCTTATAGTATCTAAGAAGGAGACTTAAACAGGAAAACTAAACACTAACCAATTAACCATGAAAATGAGGTCAAGGTCAGATGATTCCTGCCAGACAGACATGTACACCTTACAATCATTCCATACACCAAACATAGTTGACCTATTGCTTATAGTATACAAGAAAAAGACCAAACCATGAAACCTTAACATTGACAAATGAACCATGAAAATGAGGTCAAGGTCAGATGAACCCTGCCAGATAGACATGTACACCTTACAATCATTCCATACACCAAACATAGTTGACCTATTGCTTATAGTATACAAGAAAAAGACCAAACCATGAAAACTTAACATTGACCAATGAACCATGAAAATGAGGTCAAGGACAAATGACACCTGCCAGACAGACATGTACACCTTACAATCATTCAATACACCAAATATAGTTGACCTATGGCTTATAGGATTAGAAAAACAGACCAAAACACAAAAACTTAACATTGACCAATGAACCATGAAAATGAGGTCAAGGTCAGATGAAACCTGCCAGACTGACATGTACCCCTTACAATTATTCCATACACCACATATAGCTGCCCTACTGCTTATAGTATCGGAGAAACGGACCTAATCACGTTACTTTAACCTTGATCACTGATCCATGAAATGAGGTGGAGGTCAGGTGAACCCTGCCATCGTTTAGAAATGTCGCAGACTGATTCACATGCGCTTGTTGGGTAGACCCTCATTTTATGTCGCCTGCGCACGCAGAAGCGACATATAGGAATCATTATTCGTCGTCATGTTTATTTTTTATTTGAAAACATTCTTTCATTATTTCATTTAATTGCACTAATAATAGTGTTATTATAGTTAAAGTTAAATTAAGTATTATAAGAATTAAATACGAAAAATAAAAAGGTGGTGCAGCCCATCGGCACATGTGGGTTAATTAAGCTTATCATAAAAAACACAAGAAGGAAGGTTGTTGATGATATGAAGATTTTTCTGCCTTAGAAAATGTACCCATTACAGTCATTACATACACCTAATATACATTTGTAGTTGAACTGTTGCTTCTAGTACTAAAAAACCGACTAAAAAAAAAAAAAAAATACATTAACCAATGAACCATGAAAATGAGGTCAAGGTCAGATGAAACCTGCCAGACTGACATATACCCGTTACAGTCATTCCATACACCACATATGGTTGACCTACTGCTTATAGTATTTGAGAAACGGACCTAATCACGTAACTTTAACCTTGATCACTGATCCACGAAATGAGATCGAGGTCAGGTGAAACTTGTCTGACAGACAGGAAGACGTTACAATGAACCCATATACCAAATATGGTTATCCTATTACTCATAATAAGTGAGAAATTCATATGACAAAAAAGTCTTTTTTTTCAAGCAGTCGCTGAACCATGAAAATGAGGTCAGGGACAAAGGACATATGACAGACGGAAACTTCGTAACATAAGGGTTATGCATACAAGATATGAAGCATACAGGTCTTCTGGCTTCTGAAATATAAAGCTTTAAACAAATAGTTTACGCCACCTGATAGTAATACCTATGTCTCGCATACTGCGACTTTCGTCGCAGGCGAGACAAAAATTGCAAATAAGGGGCTATAGCTCTTAAACGAGTTTTTCGATCAACCTGAACTTAAATTTCGGCAGAGGCAAATCATTATGACTGATTGTACAGATCAATTTTACCCTCTGCTAGAATATCTTTGATATCTGTATAAGTTTTTGACTGATTTGCTAAGAAGGTGCCATAACCCCATAGTCTATTTCAGCCATGGTGGACAAAAATCCTTTCAGTGGTTTCAGAGTAGGAGATTTTAAAAGAAAAGTGAACCGGGACGACGGACGGCAGGTGATGGCAACAGCTCACCCTACATTTTAGGTAGGTGAGCTAGGTATTGGTTTCACCATGAGTGAAGGTTGAATATCGAGAAATATCAACACGAGTTATGTAATTTCAACGAAGTAACAAACGAGCCCCTAGCGATGACAAATTTTGTCCTGCATTTTTTTTGTTGTAATCTCTGTCCTGCATTTTTATTTTTCACTCTATTCGGTCCTGCCTTTTTTTAAATTAGTTTATCCTGACTTTTTGTTTCAAATAAATTGTCATCCTGCCTTTTTTTTACTCAAAACTCCTGTCCTGCCTTTTTTTCAAATTGCATCCGAGGATTTCAGTAGAAACTATGTTGTAAGTTCCAGTTCAAGTTCTTTCAATGGTTTGTGAAAAAAAAGATTCTTCAAAATTGACCAATCAAAATCTGCCAAAGTTTTGATATTTTTTAGTTATTTGCAAAACAGGTGTTGGACTCAGATGGTCTATTTAAGCAATGGCAGCTATGTTTTTTAACAAATCAAAATAATGGATGCAATTTTAAAAGTTAAGATACTCTGAGGAGCATCTGGACAAAGTTTGGAAAATCCTGTCAGTGGTTTCAGAGAAGATTTTTTCAAAGAAAGGTAACGAACGACGAACACAACAGTGTATCAATAGCTCACCCTACCTTATATTTAGGTGATCATGAGCTAATAAGGTGCACAATGACATCGTGTTATTAAGATGTTGTGTTTGCCAGCTTTCATTTGTTTATTCTGACCAACACTAATTGGTAACTGAAAAATCATTAAAAAAGATAGATTTTCAAACTTATTAATCTTACTAAAATACGACGTTAGTTATAACTTATCAGTGGAGTCAAAAGTCTTGACAAATATGATATTCTTTACAGATCTTCATGATTGTGGGTAGGCTCACACCTCATAGGAAATAAACAAAATGTGTCTCTGGTCATTGACACCTCTGTCAAGCAAGAAAAAGATGCCCAACAAATCTCTGAACAGCATTCTACATAAAATTTAAAGTTCTGATCAATTTTTGATATAGGTGTAATATAATTAAACTTTTGAAGTAAGATCAAATAATCCTTTTTCTAAAAAAACAAACATATTTCATGCTTGTCTCAGCAGTTAATATTCTTCAACAAACACAATAGTCATTTTGATCGTGTACAAAATACATGTAATAGTCAAATATTCAAACATCTCTTGTATGTCATATTATCCCCAAGGGTGACTGGGGAATTAGAAATATGGTCACTTGGTCTTCTTCCGACCGGCAGTAAAACGCTTGCCGAAGTGGGGCGTCCGTTTGGCTGTGCGGGATGTATCAAGTTCGCAGTCACGTCCGGTCAGATTGGGGACGTTAAATCCGATGCCTCGTGTAAAGAGAATGCCACGCTCTTTGCACGTTAAGAACCCTTGCAACAACTCTTTGAGGGGTCCGTAGGTGACCTGTTGCAAGGCAAAATTTCTGTCCCTATCCAATATACCCTCATTTTCCAGTGGCAGTCCAAATTTCCCAGACCATCATCCTAGATGGCCTCTATTACAACAACCTACCTATTGTATTTATTGTGAACTTGTTCTCGTCCTGAATATGCATGTAATATTTGCCACTGGACGTTAAGCAACCAACAATCAATCAATGAATGTCATATTTATCATACATGTAAACATAAAAATAACTGTATTAATTAAAACAAATACCAATTGCAATCTAAGTTATTGTATTTCTGACAGATAACAAAGAAGCATTGCCTGGCATAGTAAATAAAAATGTCATATGACATGTCTTGTCATTTTGTGTTAACATAACATGTGGTTACAGCTAATAATTCTATACTGACAAAGATTATTTGAACAAATTCCCTTTGCTCACAACAAATTAAAAAATACAATCCTGGTAACTGAGTTGACATTGCCTACCAGACAAAAAAAAAGCACAAGCGAAACAGCATATTTTAAGGTCAACTCTTTTAAAGCCAATGCTATAAATTTGCAAGATGATTGATTTATTTCTATGTAAACACGTTTACTATTTACCTGCAATACTTTTTGAGATATTATCACAAAGCTGCTTTTAAATAAAAATTGATTTTTCAAGATAATAAATTTTTTCTATGGTAGTAACTGAAATTCGCCTGTACATGTTTGTAGATCATTTATTAATAACAAACAATTTTGCTATTTATTTATTTATCATCATCTATGTATTATAGTCTTATAATGACCAATAGTAACAGAAACTGTGAAAAAAGGTTTTCTTGATTAAAAACCCTTACACCACTCAGTGTGATTACACTAAAATTTTGTAGGATGTAGATCTTGTTTTTATGAACATTTTGCACTTCCCTCTATTATACATGTAATTCGCAAAATAATATCCCTGAACTGCAAAATTAGTATTTTAATTTCAAGGTTGTGAAAATCTAATATTCAAGTAGGCCCTATAACTAAAGATTTTTTTTATCATTTGGACTTAACTAATAGTGTAAGCTTCAAAATCAAACTGCTCATTCTTCCAATCCCAATTCATAACATTTAAAGTTACTTATACATAGTCCATATCCCACACCCTTCTTTCAAATATGTTTAAAAAATCTTCTCTTAAGTCTGCAGCAGATTCGTATGATGTTGGCAACCTTAATATGTTTCCACAAGTTTGGGCTGTTGGTCTTCGCTGCAATCCAGACAATTTTGTAAATTCTACCAATATTATGTCACAGCTAAGATTAGCACCAGTACAAAACCTCATAAAGCTATGCACATCCTTGTCATCCAATCCCTTAACAAATTTTTTCAGGTACCCTGCAGTTACTTGCCCTTTGAGATCTAATGACTCCGGAAAGGTCAAAGATTTCAATATCTTGTTGACAGTTGGACACATCTCAAGGTATATTTTGCTAATTGTCTCTTGATTCAAATGAAGTCTTGTCTGAAATACACTCTTCAAGCAATCAGTAACAAACTTAGGTTGTTGTATGATTTCTTTGTGAGCTATCTCCTGAATAATGTTCTTAATGTTATCTTGGCTTGGATACTTTTTACAATCATATGTCTCAAGAACATCAATAAAATCTCCTAAATCACTGTCTTGAAAGTGATTGAAAGCTTTTTCTAATGCGACCCTATCAGTCTTTGGCACAAATCGAAAAAAAGCATCAACTAGGTTGGCATATGGTACTCCAAACAAGGCATCTTCGAAACATGCTTTGCAGATTTGTACAGGGAAATAATTAACTGTCTTAAAACCATTCACAAGAATGTATGCAATAGCTGTCCATTCTTCTTGCTGCATGTCATGCCTTAAAATAGGCACTTTAATGTCAGCTCCTTCACAGCACCTCATGTAGAAGAGTTCCCAGAACTCAGAGAACACATCTTTTAAAAAACCTTCTCCAGTCCCTCTTTCATCATGGCCGTTTGCATTAACTCTGATTACTCTACATTTGGAAAAATCCATTTCTCCTGTTTTAAACAGATTAATCATTTCTATAAATAGGTTACTCTTATGAATTCTTACAATATCCTGTTTTCTAACATCTTCTAACTCTGTAACAGGTAATGCAATACCTGTTGTAATGGTCTGCTCATGTCCCCCTGAAGCTGATGTGTTTGATTGTGGTGCACTGCCTGCTGACGATTCATTGTGTGGTAAAGTTTCATCAACAGAGTCTAGGTATGTTGATAACTCTAAAGGTGGTAAAATATCTACTGCTGCATTTAAGGACTGTAATAACTGGTAATGGTCATTTTCCTGTGGACAAAAAATTATACCTTCGTCATCTGATGCAATTTTCAGAGTCACAATCTGATTTATTGAGGATGAAGGTTTAGGTAAGGGAGTACTAGTGCCAGGATTTCCTGTTACAGGTAATGTAGACATTGATATGCTTCTTTGCAAGTTTCTAGTATATAAGATGTCAGGTAAATCTTCATCTTCCTCCAATTCCAACTGACTTTCATCTATGGCTTGTTCTAGTATTGCAGTTGTTCTTTTCTTTGTATAAAGATAATATCTAAGTTGACGAGATCCTGTTTCGTCATACAAATCTTCAACTGTGCAATCTTCGTCGATAGACTCTCCCATAAAATTTCGTATTTCAAAATCAAACTCTGTTACCATTCCCCTTTTGGACTTCCCATTTCTAAACAACAATTTCTTCCCATGTTCCATTATATCGTTTGTGAGCCAAGATTTTGGAGCATATACATGTCTGGCTCCTCCCCCATTTGGGGTTTTCACTTGGTGATAAGCATTGTCAGCATATTCATAATCAAACCATCCTATTTCAATTTTTCTGACTGCCTTTTTTGCATTTGAATTGCCCCGAAGTTTTTCACTTCTGTTGCTGTGCCGCTGAAAACCATCTGTCTTCTTGGATTTTTTTCTTGTGCATTTTTTGTCACCTTCAGCTTCTTCGTCACTATCTGAGGACTTTTCTTTTCTCATCTTTCTCCTCAGTTTTTTAAATAGAGAATCACTTCGTTGGTTTTTATGTTCCCTTTTTATTAGTTCTTAAAAGTATCTCCTGGCAGCATAAATGTCCCCGTATGCTGGTATATAAGTATGTAACTGTTCATCTGACATCGCTAAAAATGTCTGGGGATCCATCTGAAATAATACAGTAAATTGATTTGTTAACATCCATTATTAAGAGTCACTACACTCAATTTAGAGACCTGAGAATTTTAATGAGATTACACCAGAAGCTGGAATACTGACAAAGTCACAGAGGGTCCTTAAGATTTTTATGAATTTCATGAAAAATGGTGAAAATTATAATAAACTATTCCCTCTTGAAGAATTTAAAACATCTCTGTCAAAAGCCCATGATACAGCGTGTGGGCCTGATAATATTCACTACCAACTCTTAAAACACTTGCCAGATTCCTCGCTAGAAGCTCTCTTGCAGCTCATGAATAACATCTGGGAATCTGGTGATTTACCATCAATTTGGAAGCTTGCAACCGTCGTGCCTATTCCAAAACCAAGTAAAGATCATACGGATCCTATTAATTATCGACCAATTGCTCTTACCAGTTGTGTCTGTAAAACACTCGAACGGATGGTCAATGATCGCCTTGTTTGGTTCTTGGAATCCAATGGGCTATTAGCCAATATACAGTGTGGATTCCCACAGGGCCGCAGTACTCTTGATATCTTGTTCGATTCGAATCATTTGTTCGTAATGGTTTTGCGAAAAATGAACATGATTTGAAAAGCTTGCTTTCGAAATTGCGTCCTTGGTCTGTAAAAATCTGAAATGGGAATCCAAAACGAGAGAAAAACTCGTTCACTGCAGCTCTTGCTGTATGCTCTGCAGTTTGTGCTGGTAACGGAATACATTCCATCCATTTGGAAAACCGGTCAACCATAACTAGTACATGGGCATTTCCAAATTTCGTCTCTGGCAGTGGTCCTAGAAAATCTAAGTGGACTCGTTCCATTGGTGCACCTGCATCAAACTGGGTAAGCGGAAATTTAGCCTTTCTGTTTGGCTTCTTGTGTAAATTGCATGTACTGCATGTTTTGACAAAGTCTCTAATTTGTTTAGCATTAGGCTTTTCACGTCTCAAGCGATCTAGATTAGCAAAATTTCTCTCAGAAACAATATTTGTTGTTGCAACCGTTGTTGATTCAACACGCAAATCTTTTTTTACACTTTCAGTGGTTTAATCAAAAATACCACCAGGTAAACAGTCAGGGCCCGGTTGTTCAAAACTGTCGTTAAGCTAACGACTAGTTAAGCCTAACAACTCGTTAAATTTTAACATTGTTGTTAGTTAATTTCTGTGTTAAATTATGTTGTTCAAAAATATTTAACGACTGCGTTAACTAACAACTTGTTAAAAAATTTAACAACTAATTAATTTAACATTTTCCCACAACTCCCCTAAAATCCAACAATTCCTCCACTTCCTGTTTGAAAATGGCTGAAGAGCAACCCCTCAAGAAAATTCCAAGAATTAGAGGCCAGAATTTTTCAAGCATAGAAGTAAACCTTATAAGTAGAAGAGTTGTTGAAAAATTGGGTCTACTGAGAGGGAAATTCGGGAAGGATGTTACAGCAGATGCTAAAAACAAAATGTGGGAAAAGATAACTGCTGAAGTGAATGCTCTAGGGGTGAGCTACAGACAAGTTCTAACTGTAAAAACCAAATTTAGAAACTAAACAAGAGATGCCAAAGACAAATTCACGTATGAAAAAAAGGAGAGAAACAGGACAGGAGGAGGACCTGCTCCAAAGCCAATAAGTGTTGCTGAGGAGAATATTATAAATGCCTTAAAAGACACCTCCTCCTTCAAAGGAATTGATGATGGGATGGAAACTTCAGTGGGCAAGTATTTTTGGTTTACTGATGTCAATAATGTGCTTCCATTTATTTCAAACAATAAATCAGACGGTTATTTTATTTCTATCTTAGAAAATAATGCAGAAAATTAATATCTCTGAGTGCGTCGTCTGCTATGACATTAGGATATCCCTTTCAACGAAATTCCCTACAGACGTCGCCGATATGCTATAAATAGAATTTTATGTTGTGTTATAATTACAACCTTCCTCTTACCTGATATATACAAATACCTTTTTGTGGTATTGATGAGAATAATTATCACATACAAATATCTTTTCATCGTTAAAAATAAGGTTTAACTATTGTTTTGCAAGAGGTAATATTAGTTACATAGTGTGCTAGTGACCTAATACGGTATATATGGGGTCAGTAAATTCCATATGGGGTGAGAGCGAAGCTCGAATCCCCATATGGAATTTACTGACCCCATATATACCGTATTACGTCACTAGCACACTATGTAACGAATTTATCTTACCGACTATCTTAACGTGTGAAATTAAGACTAGTGATTCTCAAAATGAGCATTCAATACTGTTAGCATTAAAAAAAATACTTCCATTGATCCTACAAAAACAGATGCCAACAATAACGACTTGTAAGGTTTAAATGTGTTTTATGTAATTTATTTCAATCTTAATCATCAATTTCTTCGTCTGTTGGAACTTTTAAGTTTTTTTCTCAGTACCGTTTGGTTTTTATAAAGGGACATAACACCATTACTAACCGTGTATGAAATAAGCCCCGCCTCCCTACTAACCTAATATCAAATATACACGGTTTGCACGCGGACGCTTTTAACCAATCATATTCCTAGAAATGTATAGGAGGTAAGATAAAGTTTGTTGGCCATCACCTTTGGCGGTCAATTCTGTATTGCCCCTTACATCATCTTTTACCACAATAATTACATTAGATGTATGTTTCATTATAATACGTTATTCAGATTGGCTAGCTAGCAATCTCGTGATATTCCTTAATCAATTGCATTACACATTGCAACTTTTCATTCATGATGACACGAGGTCCCACAATAAAGTGCACAGGTAAATGAAATAAAAACTTGATAAAAGGCGTGTTTTCATGATCCTAGTATAGGAAAAATGTAATTATAAGTATTGAATGCTTTTTTTGAAACTTTATAGGGTTGTAAAAGCGTTGACCGTGCGCACATTTTTAGTATGAAGCGCTTCCACGCTTCATACAAAATGTACTTCGGTCAACGCTTTTACACCCCAATAAATTTACAAAAAAGAGCATTCAATTCTTAAATGTAAAAAATTGAGCTGTGGTAAAATTTTCATAAAAAAAAATCCCATTACTTTTAAAGATTAATTAAATTTCAATAAAATTTACTTGTTAATACTTGTTACCAAGAAAAAACTTGGAATTAGTACTTCACCAAAAGTCATTGTAACATTTCGAAATAGCCCTGCATTAAAAATTGAGTTATCTTTCTTTGTGCCTGATTTTTTTGTAATTTTCACTTTATCATTTTTACAGGGTTTCCTCAGCAGACAGAAACAAGTGAGAGTACACCAACACAATTCAGTATACAAGGTATGTATCTAAAGAAGATATTCATGCATACACATTTCTTGCAGTAATATTATAACTGTAACCATAAGTAAAGAGAGAGATTATTGTTACAAATAATTTGGTATAAATTTTAGAGTGTAAGTATACTCAATACAGGGGGGATCAAGCAATTTTAAAAGAAGTTTCAACTGTATGTAAAAAATGTTTGTATCTATGAATCTATGCAAATCAATATTCTTTGTCCTTATTCATGTATGCCCCTTGTGGGCCCATAAGAGTTCTTATGATCAATCAAATATCCAAAAATAAAATGATTGTTAAAAAATTGAAATATAATGTATCTTCATTTTATTTCAGAAAGCTCATCATCTGATCCAATATATTTTGCTGAACCTGTCAGCTCACCAATTCCAGCACAAATTGCTGTCTCAGGATGCCAGACATCTGATGGTAATCATTACATAGATTTTTGTATTATCGTAAATTATTTTTACAATTCCGCATTTCAAAAAAATGAAGATGCAATGTTTCGGAATCAATATTTCATTAAAGAATTGAGGTTGATATAAAATTATATTGCTGTGAAAATAATCTATGTAATTATATATATTTATAAATTTACTCATTGAGGGTCTAATACAGGATCTCTGTAATAGCACGCTTTAAGTTAATTGTGTATCTATTGACTTTCTTTCATTCAATTGGTCTTTATATATTTTCTCAAGTTGAAATTGACACAGAATATAATGACTTATGGAAAGAAGTAACAGCTATATTACTTTTTTACTTTTTTTTCTTTTTTACAATACCTTTCTCCAATCTATGTTGTTCAATTGATTGGGATTTTAAGTCTTGAATATATGTATCTTGACTGACACATTTAAATACATATATTCATTTATACATCAACTTCATTTACAATTTGGTGGATTGTTGTCTGAAGGTCTCTTAAGCAATCCTAATACCCCCGTATGTTTATATACTAAACAGATAACAAATGGCTTTCCCAATTGAATGGATTTACACCAGTAATATTTGGGGCCCTATATAGCTTGCTGTTCGGTGTGAGCTAAGGTTCTGTGTTGAAGGCCTTACCTTGACCTATGATGGTTTACTTTTATAAATTGTGACTTGGATGGAGAGTTTTCTCATTGACACTAATACCACATCTTCTTTTATCTACCCTATATGCAATGTATACACATTCAACTGAGGCAATTTTAATGTTTTTTTAATCAAAACTTTCAGAACCACCATGAACTTCTATGGAGAGTATATGGATTAGGAGACTGTAAGAGGTTCATCAGAGAAATAAAGAAACACGTTATACTGAACATGCAAACCTACCAGTGTCTGCCCAAATACCTCCTGCATGCCCTAATAGCAGCACTCAGCAACCACCTAAAGCTAGGTATATGTTTTATATGAAAGAATACAACAGCCTTTTAATTTCTACACACTAAATAAGTTGGATATGTACTGAATGCTCTTGAGTGTTGTATATAGCTGGCTTTGAAACTTTTTTAGATGGAGTCATCACTGATGTACGAGTCTTTTGGATCTGAATACATCCTGGAATGTAATTGCTTATTGCTGAAGGGATTGTGATGATACATCTTGACTTAATTGGGCTTCCTTTGGACTGTGCCCCATATTTGTCTGATTGGAAATCATACCACATCTTCTTATGTATAAATGATTTGAATACTGATAAATATTCTTATAGTGCCAATAAATCACTCTTGTAAATGTTTTGTATGAGATTAATATGCATATTTGTTATGAATTAACCAGTTATTGAACTTCAAAAATAGTTCGAAAAAGAAAACTGAGTGGCTAAATTTAATAAAATGAATAATTGTATACCTTTTATACCTATCCATTGAATATGTCCAAAAAGTTCATACAGCAGCCCTGTATAAAATCAAGAGTTATCTCCCTCTTAATTGTTTCATTAAACTTGTTCTTAAGGATGGAATATGTCCTGTAAATGGGAATTATAATTCTAAATCAAATTATCTAATTTAACTACCTGTTAAATGTAAGATTTAGAGAAATATCCGAAATACTCATTTGCTGAATTAATTTAATGAAAGTCTGCATCCCCTTTTGTTTAAATATTTATCCGAAACAGTGATATAATATGATCAATTTTTGTTAAAGAGTATTAGTTAAAGGAATAAACATTTATGTATGAGTTGCAGAAATCTTGGCCTTTTGAAAACAATTTTATCTAAATAGTTATACTGGTTTATAATAACTATATTTATTTAAAAAAATTAACAAATATGCATTTTTATTATATATATTTCAGTGAAAATAAACGGACAAAGAAACCCAAGAAAACTGCAGAAGACGTGTATGAGTTGCAGTGTCTGGTGTTAGAGAGCGACCTAAAAAGAAATCAGACTCAAATGGAACTATTCAAGAAGCAAATGGAGTTATATGATATGATGAAGAAAAATTTGGAAAATAGTTGTACAGAGTCAATGTTAGAGGCTCTACTTCATTAAGTTTAATCAGCATTTTATTTATAGATCCATATTAATGTTATATTTTTTAGATGTTTTATTGTTATTGATAAAATATATATTCAGAAAAAAGCTTTTCAATGTTTTATTCATAATTTCAACGATTAAAAAATGTGGAGGAAATGTGGTCTCTGACACCTCTTCCATCCTGATTACCAAAGAAACGGTCCCCAAGATCTCCATCATTGTCTATCACTAATCCATCATCTTCAATGTCTGGTTCATTAAGTAAGATGCAAATATTGTGAAGAATAGCACAAGCCATGATGATCTTGCATGCTTTGCTTGGTATCATTCTTATCTGAAACCGAAAAGTGAAAGTTATGTAGAATTATTGCCTTTTTTTAACTATAGCATGTCAATTTTATTATAATTTTTATTATCTTATTATACAGGGCCCTATATAAAAATATTATCACACAGATAGATTCAGCATATAGATCCACAAAAAATTAAGTTTCTGATAAAAACCGAACAAAGTTTAATTTTGGAGACCTCAGTGTTGACCAATTTCTAATGGGGCCAAAATATTACAATAAATAACAAGATAAGAACCCCAACAAAAAATAAATTTTTGTTTTTAATCAACTGCATTTTTTATGTTCTATAGATACATGTATAGGAAGATGTGGTGTGAGTGATCATTTGCTTAAAGAATTGTTTATGCTTTACCTCTGAGTGTAATATGTGGAACCTTCTCTTCAGCCTCCCAAATGTTCTCTCTATCACACTTCTAGTTGAACAGTGGCATCTGTTGTATTTCTTTTGATGATCAAGTACAGGATTCTGATATGGGGTCATCAGGAATGGTCGACAAGGATAACCACTATCCCCCAGCAGTACACCATTTGCCCATCCACCATTCTGTTCCATGTAGGTACACAACTATACATAAAAGTTTTAATTTCTTTTTACAGCAAATATTTGGTTAAAACTTCCATTTTTATATTTAAATTGATATATTCAGCTTCGCAGGGAGGAGTTACACTATTTACCTAAAATAATATTCAGCAAGACTATTTTTTATATATTCCCTTTTCATTTATTGTATATCAATATTTTTTTTCATCATAAGCAACCCTAAAAACTAATTGATTGCTGCTTTATATGTATAGAATAATTGATTTTTTAACATAAATTATTCACTAAAGATATTTCTATATTCTTTTCTCAGTTATTGTATCTCAAGATTTCTTTCAACAGGTTGCTTCTTTCTTAATTAATTATATAAATTTCCAATGATAAATTAATTATTTTGAACTGAAATTCAAAAGTCCTTACATTGACATTTTCACACCTTTATGTGTATCTAATGACAAAAAGTAAAAAATAATATTGATAAGAGCAAATAAAAATAGTGGTTTCATAGGCGGATCCATGGGGGGACTCCCTTACGTTGGAAAAATTTGGTTGAATATATAGGAAATCACTGAAGCATGACTGGAGCGGAACCCCCCCTTTAGGTCAGTCAGAGGCCCCCCTTTAGGAAAAGTTCTTGATCCACCACTGGGTTTTATGTCCAAGAAGAAGATTTTGACTTCCTGCAGTGGTGACCAATCCAAGATAAGAGATTTTAATTCTTTTATTGAGAAAATAAAAAGTCTGGACTGACTGCTAACATATAGTGCTTAAAAGGGAATAAAACTTATAAAAGATGACCAACATTGCAATAAAATACATACCTGTGAAGTCCTGAATATGTGGGAGTCATGACTGCTACCTGGCCAGTTTGCATTTATGTTTGTGAATTTACCTGCAAAATATAGATAATATATAATGCAAATAAGAAAGAAATGATGTAATAGCATAAACAAATTTACATGTAACAAATTGTCTTTGATTAATTATTATATTTTTCTAATTAAGAGGTGTAGCAAAAGTTTAAAGAGAGGATTATTTAGGATCATGCAACAATGGACTTTAAAAATAAAATTTATTTGAATCCATATTTTAAAAGTCTTGTAATGGTAATCTTAAAAGGGGGTGTTCAAACATTTTAAATTATTAGTGTATATAAACACAATGAATAACCATGACAACTGATGTACAATGCAAAATTTATGCCGTTACTTTTCTGGTTCAAATTGTTTTACGTTGTCATTCCGGAGACTTTTACAGCTGACTATGTGGTATGTGTCTCGCTCATTGTTGAAGGCCGAACAGTGACCTATAGTTGTTAATTTCTGTGTAATTTGGTCTCTTGTGGAGAAATGTCCCATTAGCAATCTTACCACATCTTCTTTTTTAAATGTATAGACTTACAAATTTTGACTCAACTGTATTGTTTCAAACTAGGAACCATGATATCAAATTAAAAGTTGTAATGCATGTAACGGGAGGGATTGTACCTGATATTCATATGATGAAGACATAATCTTTCAATCAGTTTAATTGAGGTCTGGAGCTGGCATGTCAGTTAACTGCTAGTAGTCTGTTGTTATTTATGTATTATTGTCATTTTATTTATTTTCTTTTGTTACATCTTTTGACATCAGACTCGGACTTCTCTTGAACTGAATTTTAATGTGCGTATTGTTATTCTTTTACTTTTCTACATTGGCTAGAGGTATAGGGGGAGGGTTGAGATCTCATAAACATGTTTAACCCCGCCGCAATTTTGCGCCTGTCCCAAGTCAGGAGCCTCTGGCCTTTGTTAGTCTTGTATGATTTTAAATTTTAGTTTCTTGTGTATAATTCGGAGTTTAGTATGACGTCCATTATCACTGTACTATTATGCATATTTTAGGGGCCAGCTGAAGGACACCTACGGGTGCGGGAATTCTCGCTACATTGAAGACCCATTGGTTGCCTTCGGCTGTTGTTTGCTCTATGGTCGGGTGGTTGTCGCTTTGACATATTCACCATTTCCTTTCTCAATTTTATGTTGCATAAGGCATAAATGTGCTGATCCAGTCATCAGAGCAACATCAAATTATAATTTGTACAAAATCTAGGGTTAATGTTTCTTTTTTTTTTGGCTTGAAAGGGGGAAATTCAAGAAATATATTAGAAACAGCAGTGGTAGATACAGGATAGGGAAACCTCCTTTTTAAGATTATCAGTGTATTTGAATGGGGACATATGGTTGGAGCTCCCCTTCAGGCTTTATCTTATGTTGGGAACCCCCCTTTTTGGAAATGGCTGGCCCCTGAACAGAATCTTTTTCTCATTAAAGAAAACTAATATCTTCTTTTAATATTTGACTTACCAATATTTTAAGTTATCTTTAGTAGGTAAACCATATAAAACCCTAATCATGTCCTAGATGATCCGAGATGAACTGAGTGAAAGTGAAAGTAAAAGTGAAAGTAAAATGTTCTTTTCTGAGAAACAGACTATAGGGGTCCCAGTCACACTGAAAAGTTGATACCAGTTTATTATTTACGAAGGTCAATGTCATATTAGATGAGAAATGTTTTACCTTTGGCATCACAAACAGCCTGCACATTTACAGAGTGTACCCCTTTCCTATTAACGAATGATGCTTCATCTTCTGATGGAGCCTGGATACGGACGTGTGTCCCATCTTTTGCCCCATGCACATTCGGGAAACCACTTAGACGGTAAAAGTCTCCTCTTGTTTCGTCCACATTCCTTGGCCACTTGATGAATTGATCCCGCTTGTTACAAAGTGATGTCAACACATCAGACACAATACGCGAGACAGTTCCCTTGTGCAAACCTGTAAACAGACCAAAAACATACAATTTGGGAGATCGTTTAAGAACAAAAAATAAAATGAGTATTTTACCGGCGATTGTTTACATTTCGAAAATTAACAAATTGAAATTATCATTCAAACATCAGTCAAAGATCATTATAGCAATTGATTAACACAATTTTACTAATGTTTACTTAATTTTAAATCATATATGATAAATATATAAATGAAATCTTACCTATTGTGTCTCCAACTACTTGCAAAAAACTGCCTGTAGCTAGAAATCTCAGGGTCACCATGACCATCTGTGGTACAGTGAGAGCATGGTTTCTCTTTGTTTTTCTTGTTATATCATCACTGACTAGATTAGAAATGAAATTAATTCCCTCTCTTCCAAAGCGATACCGTTCTCGTAACTCCTCATTTGACAAATTCACAGAAAGGTCATCTTTCAGGCGAAAATGCCTTTCTTTTCTGTGAGGTGCAACAGGTACTTGTCTAAAGGCGGCCATATTTAACAATAACTTAAATATTTAATCGACCTCCCAGAAGTTGTTAAATTTAACGACTCGTTATCATTATTTTTGTCGTTAAATTTTTTGAACAACAGTTAACGAATTTGTTAAATTTAACGACACTCTAACGACTGCGTTAGCTTAACGACACTTTTGAACAACCGGGCCCAGAAAGCTAGCTGTCTTTCTATTATAATCAAAAAATTTATTAAATTAATTTGAAGAGCCTCAATGGTTAAGAGGTTTAATTCTTCATCAAGATCATTATTAATAAATAAGCTATTAAAAACTTCATCTTTTTTGGTAAATTCTGGATAAAAAAAAACTTTCCCTTCAAAACGTTCTGAAGCATCCTTTGAAAGGAGTTCAATAGAATTTTTGAAAACCAACCAAATGTCATTTAAATCTAAAATATGATCAACATTTTCAATAATTCTCCATAAAGGACCAGTAAGAAGCTTATCTACAATACCTAAAGCTCTACAACCTGCTAAATATACAGGATTGTTTACATAGTTATAAACAGCACAAAGTAATCTATTTCGGTCCTCTTTATTAAAATAATTCTCAATAAATAATATAATATGATTTCTATGGTGAAAAACACTTGCACCCATTGAAAACAGTAAATTAATTCTATGCCCATGAAAAGTGGTAAGTTGCAAATCAACAGGAGGTTCCAACTGGTTTAAAAATGTTTTAAAAAGTAAACCATAACCAATTTTTCATCTGCACCAGGCACACACAGCTTTGTAGAAGCTCTGATAAAATCACAAGAACTAGGACTGAAAAAACTACTACAATCAACAGATTCTAAAATATTTTGTTCCCATAATTTCAAACCAGAAATTAACAAGTACATGTAAATTACATTTGAATACATTTATAGCTGACATCTTTTTAATTAAATCCATATCAGTATCATCATCAGTTGGTAAACATTCTATTTTCATTTTTTCTAATAATGATTTTAATGACTGGTTAACAATATGGCCATCAGTCATCATGTTTTTAATTGATAAAATAAGTTTGGACCTACTCTCTTTACATAAATTAACATCTGAATTTTTTACATAATTTTCGACATGTCTGTTAATACAGAATCTATCAATAACTTGAAACTTTCTGCATCTCCACGAACCATTTCATTAATTCCTAAACTGAACTGACCAAAAGAGGTTCCAACCTAGACACCACCAAATTCATGACCCCCTCTTTTGGTACCGTCAGTATGCAAAGTATTACAGTCACTGGTTAGCATTGCCTCAGCTGCGTACATCTGAGCAAGAGCTTTGGCCTCCACAAGCATAATTTCTGAAAAAAGTGCGTTTCGGCAACCTTTCTACTTTCAACCCCCTAACTTTTCCAAGACCGTTCTAACCACCTTTTCTACATTGTTAATACCTACAAACTTAATAATGCAGCATAAACCTCTCTAACTGTATCATTATATTTTCCATTATGGAAAGTCTGAACAATTTGGTTCAACTCAAAAGACATTTGAAATTCCGTTATTTCCTCCTGTAAATTCATATTCTCATTTTCTAAAAATTCAATCCTTTCCTTACTATTCTTAAGAGCCAGTCTGTGATAAAACCATGCAAAATGGTCCAAATCCAAAATATTCCAATCAGGCTGATATTTTATTTCTGTACTAACAAATGGCCATTTCAAGCCTATTTTAGGGTATTTTAACCTGATTTTTTTTTGTTTTACAGAAGAAATTTAGCTTAATGATCACATATATCTTAAAAAACAACTTAAAATGAAAGGAAATTATGATAATTCAAAAAGTTGTGAGATTTTTCAATACCCGTACTGACAGGTTGAAATTGCATGGTTTAGAAAAAGTGCCGATTTAGCCAAATTTGTATATTTTTAAAGGCTTGAATCTTGTAAGATCATGTTTTATTTTCAATAAAATGTAATATTTCATGAAGCATATATATTATTCTTCAAAATGCTAGAAAATGGTGCTCGGCAAATGATACCTTATTACGATAAAATAATAATTAAAGATAGGCGTGATGGCCATTTTGCCGATTTTTTTATTTTTTGATCTGTTTCAATAGAAACTTTTCAAAAGTATGTGATAGTCAAAATATAAGAAAAATAATGACTGAACTAATGTTAACTGGTTATATTAATTGAATAAACCAAGTTCAACTAAGTTTAAGGTGGCTCGGGACTATTCGACTGCACATAATTTCACGCATGAATTACAAAAGTATTTGTCGTAATGTTTTTTTATATTTTGATTGATTAGAAATATTAAATCATTGTAGTTATGTGACTAATAGAATATTTTCGTTATTATCGGTATTTTTTAAAGGGTCAAAATGACATTTCACCCATTTTTACCATTTTCCCGCCAAAATTTGGGTTGTAAGGCAAAATAATTTTTTTTCCTTATCGGTGACCTATGTTTTTTATTGGCTCATTCTTTGAAGGTGTATTCCAGCTTTTCATATTACAGATTTGGAACAATTGTCATAGAACGTTTTTTTGATATTCCGAAAAAAAATATGTCATCACCTCTATTTCCCCTATCATTTTAATGAAAAATGGTCCCTTTTACATACCTGTTTAAAAGTAAAATTTTGAGCTTAAATGGTCCGTGACCCCCTATTTTTTTTCGACCAATTTGATTTATTTTCTTTAAAGAATAAAATAACCAAAAATACGGCACTTCTGATAGAAACTTCGAATACGCCCGAGCCACCTTAAATTAGAAAATATACCAAAGGAGTAAACCCAGGGAGATCGCTTTTTTGCATTTTGCCCCTAAACTGAGTATTTTTACAATATGTTTAAAATATTAACCTATTCAAAAGAAAATAACTTTAGTAACTTAAAAATGGGCTGTTTTATTTACATTACTATGCACACTCATCAGGTAATATCACCATGAGTTTTATAATAGTCTAGTTTTAGACGCTTTTTGTCAAAATTCAAAGTGGCCACAATTGAGTTCAGTCTTATATTTTTTAAACATGTTGTATTTGATAATAATTACATTAGATGTATGTTTCATTATAATACGTTATTCTGATTGGCTAATTGCACATCACATGTTATTCCGTAAGCAGTTGCATGAGACAATAACATTTCATTCATGATGACACGATGTCCCACATTAAAGTGCACAGGTGAATTTAAAAATTTAACTTCATGAAAATCGTGTTTTTATAATCCAAGCTAAAAAATGTAATTATAAGTATTGAATGCTTCTTTTTGTAACTTTATAGGGTTGTAAAAGCGTTGACCGTGCGTACATCCGCGCTTCAAACAAAATGTACTTCGGTCAACGCTTTTCAACCCCAATAAATTTACAAAAAGAAGCATTCAATTCTTAAATGATTTATAAATGTGAAAGCCTTGTACATTCATGTAATCTTTTTTCCAGAAAAGAGGAAGATTTAATAGTTTTGTGAATTTCATTGAATTGTGCCTCTTACCTAGAAAAGTGCTATTATATATTTTCTATATTATGATACAGCTTTATGCCAAATATAAAGAGACGACTCCTAGAAGTTCCTGATAAAACTGCAACTTTGTGACGCTGACATGAACCAGTTAGTTATTTCTATGTCAATTTTGGGAGTACAGTGGACATAACAGTAATGTCAAGTTTCCTCCTAGAATAGTATCTCTAGCAATTTGAGGCTTGGGAATAAGACATGTAAAATATAGTTGGCCTATTACTACCAGCTGAGACAAACACAAATATTTCAAATTGCAATAAAATTTATTTCATAACCACATGTAATAACCAGATACTCCGCAGGGCGCAGCTTTATACGACCGCAGAGATTGAACCCTGAACATTTGGGGCAAGTATGCAGGACACAACATTTAAGCTTGATATAGCTCTGAAATTGGAGTGGTCTAAGAACTTAAACTTAAAAACTTAAAAAAAATTAATTTAACATTTACCCATTATGGTCCAATATCCAAAATCTTAATGCATGGTTATATTCAGCATATCATAGAACCTCAAGAATTCATTTTTTTAATTTTGGACCCCGATTTGACCAACTTGAAAACTGGCCCCATAATAAGAAAAATTGGTACATTTTTAGATTCAGCATATCAAAGAACCCCAAGAATTAATTTTTTGTTAAAATCAAACTAAGTTTAATTTTGGACCCTTTGGACCTTGACGTAAACCAATTTGAAAACAGGACCAAAAATTAAGAATCTAAATTCACTGTTAGATTTGGCATATCAAAGAACCCCAAGAATTCATTTTTTTATGAAAGCAAACAGTTTAATTTTGGACCCTTTTTGGTCCCTAATTCCTAAACTGTTGGGACCAAAACTCCCAAAATTTTATAGTGCGAAAACCAAATGTCTTTGGATGACGACGACGATGACAACAACAACGTCATACCAATATAGGACGATTTTTTTCCAATTTTTGCGGTTGTATAAAAAAATATATACACAGATAAATGGTTAAACTGTTGAGCAGACATACAATTACCCTACCACGTCCACTTGTATTTTTGTCCATCGAATGAGTTAAGGCATTTTCAACTGATTTTTAAAGTTCGTTCTTATGATTTACTGCTATACCACTGTTCCTAGTTAGGGGAGGGTTTGGATCCTGCTTACATTTTTAACCCCGCCACATTATTTATGTATGTGCCAGTCCCAAGTCAGGAGCCTGTAATTCAGTGGATGTCGTTTGTTTATGCATATGTGTAACAAATTTGTTTTTCGTTCATTTTTTATATACTTAAGGCCGTTAGTTTTCTCATTTGAATTGTTTTACATTGTCTTATCGCGACCATTTATAGCTTACTATGCGGTATGGGTTTTGCTCATTGTTGAAGGCCGTAAGGTGACCTATAGTTGTTAATGTTTGTGTCATTTTGGTCTTTTGTGGATAGTTGTCTCATTGGCAATCATACCACATCTTCTTTTTTATATTTTAAAACATATTTATCATGACCTATGCTCTGTTTATGTAGTACACATTTGCAATTTAAAGGTCCAAAGATATTGCTTTCTTACTAATAATTGTAAGTGTTAGTATATAATGACAAATGACTTGATGGATAATTATCTTTGTGGTTTTGCACGATATTATATTGTATCTTGATGAGAAATTTCTTAGGGATTTTCAGTCCACGCTTGATTTTTATATTAGCCGACGAAACATGTATTATGCAATTAACTAGATAATCATGGAGGAAAAAACAAATTTACAAATTGAAATTTCCCTTGAAAATAGACATAGGGAAATACATGGATCCATTTAAATTCCAAGGGTGGAACGCTTTAGCTTAAACCGAGTTGTGCATTGGTATGGGTTATCTGGAAAGGGAAGTTTGGATCAATGCATATCACGAATCGATTTGATTAAGAGTTGGAGAGAACCGTGGGCTACTGTGAAGGACCCCAACTTGGTGAGAAGGATACCTTTGAGGTATGCCTACTTTAATGGAAATACATATGCAAGGTCTTACAATCTACCAAATAAGTTGTTTTTGTTATGTTTTATAAAGAATAAGAAATGTCGAAATATGTACTGTAATACCATTGTCCCAGGTCAGAAGGAGGGTTGGGATCCTGCTTTTATGTTAACTATGTTGCTTATTGTCCGAATGGGTAACATGGTATAAAACAGGGTGGGCAGTGTTTGTTTCATATACAAAAAAAAAACAACATCATACTTACTTTGTTCTAATTAAAACTTTCTTACAAGATGTTTTTTTCATGGAATCAACATGAGTGCTTACCTCTATGTATTATGAGGGTTATCAAAAGTTGTAACCAAAAAAATTGCAGCATTTACAACCCGTGACATATTCTACTTTATATGTGTTGTACCTTCATATAACTATTGTTCAAACCAATTGATAAACTATTTAAATATATCAAATAAATAGACACAGTAGATAAACAAATGAAAATATGAAAGAACATTTCCGACACCAACAAAAATGGGGGATCTACTCCATAACGTATCTGTGATCTAAATTTTAAAATGTTTATACCCTTATTTTTACATTTTGCAACTAAACATTTGGCGTATTAATTGGCTTACGGCATTAAATTTAAGAGCTATTTTGTCTTTGTTTTAGCTGAGGCTAGATTGTCAGAAGATTCTGAAATGGCCTGTACAGGGTCCCATGATTTAATGAGTCAGCCAATCTGACTCTTTACTGCAGCCTCCTTCACTTCAGTCACCATCAGTTAATTATTGCAGGGTTTATTGTTTACCGGGGAGTACCAATTATGGTAAACCCAACTAGACCTATGCACAACAAGAAATCCCATGCAGTCCCTACAGCTGCTACAGTCACAAAGAAGAGAAAAGCAACAGCATGATCTTCAGGTGAATATATAACACTTAATTATGTCCGGTAGTATAATGTGTTCCCCATACTTTGTTGACAATACTTAAATAATTTTAAAATACATAAAATCAAATATAACAAGAAAAATTCTATGAATTATTGATATCTGTTTATTGTTTGCACAATTAAGTAATAATGACTATGTGAAGTTGATCTCGAGTTTATATATGTTTTATTTTTTAAATCAAATTCCAGATTATTGAAATAGCCCCATCCGAAGTTGACGAGACCCACATTAAAGCGCTTATTGCGCCGACTCTCATAGATTTGAGGGATGTTGGCAAGATTGGTTTATTGGTCCAAGACCAACTAGTTGCAATCTCGGGCTCATTGGTTAAAGTAAGTATCGTAATAAATTTGATATATATGTAGTTTATAAACCACCAATTAATCATTCGTTTTTTAACTCACTGATTTCTTTGACGGTTTAGTAATCGCGACTACTCCTTAGATCTGTACGAAGTGAATAAATACCCTACCATAACGTTCATTTTTTTTTTTATTTCCTTTGTATCGATCTGATGAATTAAATATTTTTCGATTGCTTCTAAAGCACTTTTGTTGTCCTGTTTATCACTGTATCGTGCGTGAGAAGATTTGGGAGGTTGAGCGCCCCCAAACATGTTTAGCCCCATCATATTCATTAATCAGTAGCATGTACGTCGATGGTTGTCGTTGGTTGATTAGTTTCTCGTTGTTGAAGTTCATAAAATTGAGAAGGGAAATGGGGAATATGTCAAAGCGACAACAACCCGAACATAAAGCAGACAACAGTTTAAGGCCACCGATTGGTCTTCAATGTAGCGGGAATACTCCCGCACCCGTAGGCGTCCTTCAGCTGGCTCCTTACAAATTATGTATACTAGTACAGTGATAATGGACGTCATACTAAACTTCGAATTATACACAAGAAACAAAAATTAAAAATCATACAAAACTAACAAAGGCCAGAGGCTCCCGACTTGGGACAGGCTCAAAATTGCGGCGGGGTTAAACATGTTTATGAGATCTCGACCCTTCCCCTATATGCCTAGCCAATGTAGAAAAGTAATCGCATAACAATATTTGATACAATCTGGTTTAGGGTCAACCTGGCCAGAATCGTACTTTCAAGTTATTTAACATAAAATAATCTAATGTCGGATGTTGATATACTTTCAGACTGCTCCGAGAACAACAACTGATAAAACATCGTTACAAATTGCAACAATGACCGATGAAAAAAGGGTTACCAGCCAGAATTTAAAAGTCAAATTCTGGGCCGGTAACCAGGAAGATGTGGTCACCACCATGGAACGGTATACAACGAATTCCCTCAGTTCCATGATGGTAGAACTGTGGCAGGGGGTGGTTCAATTCAATGCCACTCTGGACACATCCATACAGGTACGTATTTAACATGAACTATAAATACTTTTGACAAAAGTTAGGTTCCAATGTATATAGTATATAGGTAACAGGCTGATGTAATATTAAATACGCGCTGATGTTAGTCGTAAAATGTCCATGTACTCTCCGCATACTATATATTCGCATTCAAAAGCATAATCTACTCGAAATGTATCGCCCTCTTTGCAACATTTGATTGTTAAATATTTAAAAAAAAATCTAATAAAGATTTTTTTTAAGTAAAAAAAAAAACCAAAACAAATAATAAGTGTATGCATTCTCATTTTTCTACCATAAGGGTTTTATTTGACTTAACGATTTTTTGTAGTTAAATATCTTTTTCGTTAGGTATAACATTCAAGTCATCTTTTTGTTGTTTATTTATTTTAGAAATTACAAGAAGACCTTCAAATAGATGGGGCCGTAATAGAGGGAGGATATTTTGCTGAGCAAGTAACATGTAGTATAAATAAGTTTCTCAAACTACTGTCCAGTTCATCTACAAATTGTACTTCACGTTGTATGGGAGTTTAAATAGAATGAATTTAATCATACTTTATCAAAACTTAGCATAATGTTCTCTTATATCATTGAGGAATCGTCACCAGATATCAAAAATATCAACAGAAAATATTGTTTTGCCGTTAGTTTTTATCAGATAAAATACCAAAAAAAACTTGTGGAAATTCCTCCAGAAAATGTCCGCGTTTCCTCCCCTTAAAATGTCAATCAAAAAAATTAAAAATCAAGCACACATACTGAATGATATTCTATGTTTATGAATATATATATATATCTATATATATCTTATATACAATTTTGATATTTCAGAAAACTAGTACTCACATCAGAGGGCGAATACCCCATTAATGATAACAAGCTTTTCAACCAAGAAGGCTTACACTGGTAGTAAAAAAGTTTAATTTCATACTTGTAGTGTAACGTTCCATTAAAAAATTGATAACTGCATAAACATTTTTTATCTTATATTTTACCTGTTTCTCATCCTTTCGAAAATTTATAATCAAAAGTATCGTCTGTTTGAGTTTCTATCACATTTTATGCTTCACCAACAACTTAAAGATCATCGTCTGCAAAAGTTTCTATCACAGCTTCTGCTTCAGAAACAACTTCATGATTATTAGTTTTGTATACATGTATATATTTTGTGTGTGCAACTCATATCATGTTTGGATCTCGTTAGTCTGTCGCTACGAATGTTGAACGTTGAAAATCGACTAATGAATTGACTGATTGTTGGTTACTTAACGTCCAGTAGCAAATATTTCATGCATATTCAGGACGAAAACAAGTTCACAAATACAATAGGTAAGTTGTTATAATAGAGGCCATCTAAGATGATGGTCTTGGAAATTTGGACTGCCACTGAAAAAGGAGGGTATATTGGTTAGGGACAGACATTTTGTCTTGCAACAGACCACATACAGACCCCTCAAAGAGTTGTTGCAAGGGTTCTTAACGTGCAAAGAGCGTGGCACTCTCTTCACACGAGGCATTGGATTTTTGACCCGACGTGACTGCAACCTTGATACATCCCGCACAGCCAAACGGACGCCCCACTTGGGCAAGCGTTTTACTGCCGGTCGGGAGAAGACCAAGTGACCATATTTCTATACCCCAGTCACCCTTTGGAATTGTTGACATATAAACATAAAAAACAAAAAGGGAAACACTATATGGGGAGGGGGCACTGACTGCCTAAGAGGGTGCCCACTCCGGTCATGCTTTATTTATTTCCTACAATCAAATTTTTCCCAGGTCCCCCTCTAAATCTACCTCTGGGAAGATGTGGTTGGAGTACTAATGGGACAACTCTGCATGCATCCAAGTCACAATTTATAAAAGTTACCCATGACAGGTCAACACGGAGCATTGGCGAACAGCGAGCTACAATATGTTAAAAACCAAAGCTAGGGCCCCAAAAATTTATACTAGTGTAAAACCATTCAAATTGGGAAACCAACGGTGCAATCTATTAAAAAGTAAAATCCCCAAAATACCAAACTTTCAGGAAAATCAATTCGGAAAGACCATAATCACATGGCAAAATCAATAAACAAGTCTTTTTTTTTCCTTTCGCTACTTGGTCCGCTATTCTGTCAACTTCCTGTTCTAATGACATGTTCTTGCCTTTTTCTGCTTGCAATTCATTTGTGATTTTTGAAATAACATATGCAGCGGTTGTGCTGTCTGAATTTAGGCGAGATATTTCCTATTCAGTCTGGTTTTCGAAAGATTCAATAGGACAGGAAGTTGACAGACTGAACTCTCCTTCCAAAAATTCACCAAACAAATCAGTATTCCTACCGTTTTTCAATTTTATGTTTGTTTCTGAAATCCTTTTTACTTTCTTATAGTATGTGTTAAACTTTGTCGATAAACTATCATTGATTTTTACTTTTTCAAAAAACTCGGTAGCAACTTGTCTTATAGGCTTATCTGCCAGCATAAATATGATATCAGAGTTTTTCATTGACAGACTTTCAGTTACTCCCAATGAAATCAATGATTGGGTACATTTGTCCAGAGGCCCCTCACAATTAACCAACTGATTTCCAGTGAACAAATCGGAAGTAAATATCTGTATCTTACCACATATATATGTCTGAGTAGTGAGATTAGTATTTGTTTTACCTGTTGTAGATGTCCCTTCCACTTGTCCTGATTCCGTACTTGGTTTGGTTTCTGTTAGTAAAAAGATCAGTAATTATAAAAATGTATTTTAGTTTGTCAAAATCAGACAAATTTAAAACTGAAACTGTTTTTGAGAAGACACTCTTTTTTGAAAATAATTTCTTTTGTTTATATGTGGTACGGTGACCTATAGTTGTTAATGTTTGAGTCATTTTGGTCATTTGTGGATAGTTGTCTCGTTGGCAATCATATTTATCTTCTTTTGTATATGGGTTGTCACTGTTACTGAAGACCACACGACAACCCCTAGATGGTGTTATTTTTCTAGGTTCGAATGTTTCATTGGGTTGTTTTTAATCATTGGCGCATGCCCCGTATCCTTTCTTTTTCATATGTTCAGTTTATTGACACATTTATGACAGCTTAGATATTTATGAAAGTGGAAAAAGAAGGGGAAAAACAGCATCAAATCCAATAAAAAGTAACAAGAGGCTCTCAAGAGCTTGAATCACTCATTTTAATTTTTTTGGTTAAATCTCTCATTAATGATTATTTTGGCTTTTAAATTTATTGAAATGTTTTTTGAATCGTTCTATTTTCTTCAAAAGCAAAACAAAAATCATTTTCTCCTATGTTCTATTTTACCCATATGAGCTATGTTTATTGACATACAAGGAAATAAAATATAAAATTTATGCTAGATTCTCTGAAACTCATTTAGCCTAAGTTTGGCTGAAATTGATATAGCAGTTTCAAAGGAGAAGATTTTTTAACATGATGAACAAATTGTGAAAAAAGTCTTTAAATAGCAATAACTCCTTAAGGGGTCAATTGACAATATTGATCAAATTGACCTATTTGTAGATCTTACTTTGCTTAACATTTTTGCTATTAACAGGTTATCTGTATCTATAATAATATTCAAGATAATAACCAAAAACTGCAAAATTTCTTTATAATCATTAATTCAGGGGCATTATACCTGCAAAAGCAGTTACCCAATTTGGCTGAAAATTTAAGGACAGGTAGACCTTGACCTAATAAATACTTTAACTTCTTTGTTTTATTTGCTCTAAATGCTAGAGTAAATACTTTATTTTATACACCCTACTGATCATTCAGTTGAAGTTTGGTTGAGTAGTTTGAGAGGAGAAGATTTTTTAAAGTTAGCAAATACAAATGTATGATGAACAAATTGTGAAAAATTGTCATTAAAGGACAACCCTTAAGGGGTCAATTGACAATTTTGGTCATATTCACTTATTTGTAGATCTTACTTTGCTGATAATTTTTGTTGTTTACAGTTTATCTTTATCTATAATAATATTCAAGATAATGACCAAAAACTGCAAAATTTTCTTAAAATTTTCTGCCATGAACTGTCACCATCTTTTCTACCAATTCACAAGTGCTTGTTATATTATTTGATTTAAAGACTTTAGGAGCAACTGCAAAACCTATATCCAAGTCGCTAGTCTGTAATAGGTGCTTTACTTTTTTCTTAAGTTTTGTTTGGCTGGTCTTGGTGTTGATAGACGTTTACATAATATGAGTTTAGCCCTACGAACTCGAGATCTTACTTGTGCACCTTTAACTTCATCTTTATAAAGATTTTCTAGATTTTGTTCAATTTTTTCTATTTCATCTTTAGTTTCTTTTGAAGGATTAATTTTATTATTTAATCTTTGTAAGTTCATTTCTAAATCTTTTATTTTCTTTTTCTTTTCAGATGATTTGTATTTACAATACATAACAGTTATGTCCCTTACTTCAGATTCGAAGATATCCCAAATATCTCTTGAATCTCTCGTAAGTGCCTTTTCTTTATATTTTAGAATAAGATTGTTTATATGGTTTTTATAATTATCATCTATTAAAATACTATTATTTATTTTAAAGAAACCTCTTCCCCTGCCATGGGGATTTTGTCTTATTTTTAACGAAATGGATTGGTGATCAGTGTGTGATATCATAGCAGGTCTTATATCAGAATTGATTACATGTGGCCTTATATCTGGACTGATAAAAAATAAATCTATTCTGCTTGTTATATTCGTATTGTTTTTCCTTCTCCATGTAAATTGAATTTTGTTTGGATTTATTTCCCTCCATATATCTATTAATTTGTGTTTTTTTATGAGCTGTTTAAGGCTATTTACTGGTTTATAGTATTTATGAGAGCTATTTGATTTCCTATCTATTTTTAATAGGGTTTCATTCATGTCCCCTCCTAAAATTAAAATACCGAAGCGATTATTTTCTATGATGTCATTTACTTTTTAAAAAAAAAATATTTCTGTTGGTATGAATGTTTGGGGCATATACATTTATTAAGGTAAAAATGTTATCGTTAACTTCAATGTTGAGCAAAATAATTCTGCCATCATTATCTTTGACTTCATTTATTAGTTTATAATTTAAACTATCTTTAATCATTATTGAAACACCTCTTGATTGGGAACTTCCATAACTATGAAAAAATTTACCTTTTACTTCACTATTAATAATATGTTCATTTTTATCTATTAGATGGGATTCTTGTATAAATAATATATTAGATTTTTGATGTTTATTCCATAAGTATAATCTCTCTCTTTTCTCTTTCTGTCCTAAACCTTGACAGTTTAAGGATATAAGATGTATATTGTCACTCATTGTTATTACCTAGGGAATATTCAATTTTATACACTAAATATAGCTGTACAATTATGGTTCTCATAATTAGTGTAATAACCCACTCAATAGTACATGTTAATGAGACTATTATAGAACAACATGTCTTATTACATTGTTTACATGTTTGTATATACACAAGGTTAAATGCACTGTTAACCTCTTTTTTTCAAAGACACAATATAGTAATAAAATTATCATTATAGAGAAATATATTTGCAGATTTGATTATGCTAACTATTGTTTGTTTACATATAAATACTATGTACATGTATATCATACACGAATAACAAAGCTTAAGTGTATTTAAATATACAAATATATCATTCAAATCACTGTTCACCTTTTCAATAATCAGGAAAGAATCTATCATGATTCCCTTTCATCTCTGAATTGTTTTATTGAGTAATCTACTTTGAGAAATATAGGTTTTCCATGCATAATCTTTACAAAATCTGTCAACTTTGAACACTGAGTAACACATGGAGTTACACAATAAACTTAAGTTTCATGCTACTTTTAATATGATCAAATATATATATAAATGTACCATTCAGAATCCTTCACCCCTTGTTCCCTAAATTCAATACACATAGAATTTGATAATATCAGGAGAGTCAGGAAAAATGTGACAAAAATGTGGAAAGACAATCTACACTCCTTCTATAGGTTACCTCCTCCCCCCCTATTTTTTTTAAATTTACGTCACGGTAAGCATGGTAAGTGTATTAACAAAAAGGTGGGCAACCTTCCCATAGTAAACGCATAGTTTTTGTTCATGCCCCCTACCATACACCCAGACCGATGGCAGATTATAAAACTCTGAAGGGGAAAACTGACAGTTATAACATTGAACATGTCAGCTTGCAGAGTTTACCCTACAATTAACTTGTAATAAATATAATTTATAGTTCCACATACCTGTAAAGCGGGGATTTTCTTCATTTATTCGAATTGGGTTTTTAGTGCATGTCAAATGCCTGGCGTTAGACATCAATACATCTAAGTATGATTTTCCTTTTTCTTTGTTGACATTGTTATTTTCCTCTGGCTCTTCGTCCGATTCAGAATGGTGCCTGTTCACAGTAAAAGTAGCGAACTTTAGCTTGTTGTCAATTTTGTTGACCACCTCGATCGATTCATTCATGTCGAGCTCGAATGATTGAAGCCCACTTTTGTCGGATACATTTACCACGACTTCGTCGTTTTCCGCATTGGTCAATATTAACTTTTCATGGTTGAGATTGTTCATTGTTTTTATAATTTGCAGGTCAACTATATTTAATGTATAGACTGATTGTAAGGTGTACATGTCTGTCTGGCATGGTTCATCTGACCTTTACCTCATGTTCATGGTTTGTTGGTTAATGTTAGTTTTTTGGTAAAGTATTTTTCTTGAAACTGAAGGTAATAATCAGAATAGGTTGACTATATTTTGTGTATTGAATGATTGTATGGTGCATATGTATTTCGTGTTTTGTTTACATCACCTTGTCTTTATTTTTAGGATCATGTTAAGTTTATGTAATTGTTTATTTTAGTGACTGAATTCTAGCAAATATGCATTACCATTCAATTTTTAAATCATAGACAACAAGAATGTGTCCACAGTACACGGATGCTCCACTAGCATTATCATTTTCAATGTTCCATGGACCATGCAAATCTAATTTAGCATTAACATTAGAAAGATTTTTAACTACAGGGAACATGTGCACTAATTTCCAAGTTGATTTGACTTTAATGCTGATGAAATTTCCATCAAAATAGAAATTCCTGAAGGGACTTTTATAATTAACAAACAAAATAGTCTGTTTGGTCTAGCTTTACAGTACCAAGAGTTGACTGGATTGCTAACATTACAAGAAGCAATTCAAAATTGTACAAAGCAATCTAACAATTTTCTTATAATGATTGGAGCCATATGTTCGGCAGTTTATTATTTTAATCATACATACTATTTTTTGACACTCATTCTCATTCAGAATGTACACTGAATAACCCATTAGATTCTTCTGGCAAAAGTATTTTGATTTGCAATGTGGACATGAAACATTAGAAAATAAAGCCAAGCAATATGAGGGTAAAGTAATAGATCTAGAGAGAGCTATAGAAGAGGCAGAAAATAAATGTAATGAGAATGATCAAATAGCCCCTGCCACACAGCAAGTAGAAATGGAAGATGCTGAAATAGGCCCAACAGAATCTTAACAGTACGTTCATTTCAATCCAGATAGACCAACAGAACATAGAATATGATATGTCCCGTGAAGTTGGAATAGAAGCAAGAACAGTAGAATTGACAAATCATGCCAACAAAATAAGTAAGAGTGATTATTTTGGATTGATAAGATCCTTGAATAAAAAGCAGTTGGAATTTTTCCAACATGTTGTCACTTGGGTTAAAACAAAACATGAACCATTATATACATTTTTGACAGATGGAGCAGGATGCGGAAAATCTGTAGTTGTCAGAGCAATATTTCAAGCTTTACATAGACACTTATGTTCTATTGAAGGTGAGGACCCTGACGATATAAGAATTCTTCTTTGTGCTCCTACTGGAAAGGCAGCTTACAATATAAATGGTCTGACCCTTCACAATGCTCTCCAGATACAACCAAATAAAGGACTGGACCAGTCACTGTCATGTGATGTTCTCAATACACTCAGAATGAAATACAGAAATTTGTCTCTGATTTTGATTGATGAAATTTCAATGGTTGGAAACACAATGTTCTCTTTACTGGAGAGAAGGCTGAAAAAAAATCAAGGGAAGCAACTGTTCATTTGGTGGTGTCAGTATCATAGCTATTGGTGACTTTTTCCAACTCCAGCCTGTATTTGACAGTTGGATTTTCAATGATCTTAGCAAAGGATTAACAGCATTAGCCCCTAATTACTGGAAATTATTATTTTCTTTTCACGAACTTACTGAAATAATGAGACAAAAAGATGATTTAGAATTTGCTCTACAAATAAATAGGTTGAGACAAAATCAGCTGACTGAAAATGATTTTGCAGTTTTAAGTACCAGAACTGTTTCAATCAGTGATGCAACATACAGAACTAATGCTACACATTTGTTTGTTGAAAATGCTTTAGTGGATAATTATAATTTGCTATACATATCTAAATTAGGCTCACAAAAGGTTAAAGTTAAAGCAGTTGACACAGTTTGAAGGGATTTACCAGCATCTGTAAAAACAAAATGACTTAGTTCTTTACTAGAAAAAACAGTCTGATACTAAGTAATGCAAATTTTGTCTTAAAATGGATATTTTTTTTATATCTTAAAATGCTTACTTTTTGAAATCATTTACATGTTTATAAAAAAGAAGATGTGGTATGATTGTCTTTCTTATGGATTCTTAGCTGGAAAATGATAAATGAAAGGTAAAAATATAGAATGATACATTGTTATAAATCTTCAATATTCCTCCATTCTAGTATCCTCAATAGTTTTTTTTGGAGAAAATCAAACACATATACCTTTTCCAAAAATCACCAAAAACTGTTTTTCATCATAATGACATTATAAGTGTTGCATTTTACATTGAAATCCAGTTAAGTAAATTGATAAATTTTTTGCAGACCTAATGTATTTATACATGTTGAACAGCAACCCTGTAGTCAAAACCATAAAATACATTTGCAGTGGATAATTAATATGGTGTCTGAATTACAGTCAACAACTCCTAAGACAATTGTGTATGGTCAAAATCTCAGACAATATGAAACTTTGTATATATGGCTATGGCTAACTAGAAAGTTTAGCATATTTAAATGGTGTGGTTAACATAAATAGCCGAATGATAGAAATGTATCATAGCAGAACAGATGAAAGTAGTATGCACAGAATACTAAGTGACTTTAAAAATTCTGAAAGCAATATAAAAATAATCTTTGCTACAGTAGCTTTTGGGTTAGGCCTTGATATACCAAACATCAATATTGTTGTTTGTTGGGGTGTCTCATCTTCAGCTATGAATTTTTGGCAAGAACTAGGCCGGTGCGCTTGGAATGGATCTGATGGTTAAACCTATACTTATCCTTATGCAAGGAGTTTGTCACTATGCTCTGACAAAAAAATGAAAGACCTAATTAAAGAATATTTTGAGCCTTTTCATCTCGGATGGCATGGATGAAAACCTCCCAACATCTTCTGCATGTGATGTGAATAAATGTGACGTATGTAGATACTGTAGTAACTGCAAAATGAAATGCTGTTGTAAAGGAAAAGATTTAGTTAATCACTTAACAAAATACCACACAACATCTTAAATGATAAAATAATTTTCACTCATGTGTTGTCATTCTCATTCAAATAGTAAATCAGGTGCAATGTTGCAGTAGCAAGTCATTCTTCTATAGCATGTAACTTGAATCTCAATTGTATTGTTAACGATGTGATTAGATGACGTTTTTAAAGGATTTGGTCCAGTAAGACCCCTTTTTAGCCCCAAAATATAGCCGATTTACAAAATTGCTAAAATGTAAACTTTTAGTTTGGTTCTGCTACATAAATATGGACGGTTTTTGACATTTCAATGCACATATATTGGGAACTAGCACCATTTAGTCATGCTAAATTACTGAAATCTTCACAATTCCAGCATTTTAGTAAAATTTTAGACGGTTTCTGTGTAACACGAAAGAGGCCGCATTCGTGTTAATCCAAAATATTGAAATGGGAGTTGTATTTAATGATAATACATAACATATATAAATATTGAGGATGAACACGGATGTGGCCACTTTTTATTTTTTACAAAAACCATATGAAAAGTGACATTTTTTCGCATATTTGGTAGATTTTTCATATTTGAGCTTGTATTGGGTCGTTTATAATGACTAAATAAGTAAAATCTTTCACATAAATTAATTGAATCAAATGAAATAGACACTTAAGTGTTTAAAAAGTGATCAAAATCTTTTGTCAGATGAAACTGAAATTTGAGGCCAAAATCGGTCCCTACCGGACCGGACCTACTCCTTTGTGCCAAATGCTCTGACTCTTTGTTTTGTTTCATAAGATATAAGGTAAACTATTTTGCTCTAAAACACAAATTTATCTTTTAATATAAGACTTAATAGCTCATAAAGCGCAATTGACCAAACTTAAGGGGGTACCCAACACTAAACCCCAAAAAAATCCTATCGTTTAATTTTTTTTAACTTTTCTTCATTGATAAACTAGGCCAACCTTTACACCTTGTAAAAATTTTAAAAGATTTGAACCATAGAGTTAAAAGATTTGGCAATTCAAATATGGCATCTTTTACATACTAGTATCGGCCAAAATTGGATGTTTCTGAAATATGGGTATAGGGTTGAATTTGTTAAAAAAAAATTAATTTAATCCTAAATTGACAATAGCATAGCTAATATTGATAGCTGAGGAGAATATAAGTTCACTGATACCCACTTCTTGTAAGATTTTTATTCCGGTTTAAAAATTTGCCAGAACTTTAATAGGGGGTATCAGAATCAGCCCCGAAAAGTGAATGCTGTGCTTCTAATATTTGAAGAAGAATTTTTTTTTTGAAAAAAAATGTGTCGTTTAATTTTTTCTTAAAACTAAGCATTTGGAGTGCTATACTAGTCGGTTGTTCTTGCAAATTTTTTTAAAAATTTAACCGTTAGAATTTTTGGAATTTAAGTTTAAGTTAGGCCTCACCCTCAAATTGGTTCATTAAATAAGAGCAAAATCTATTCAAAAAGTACATAATGGCCATAATTTTGTTCGTCTTTTGAACTAGGCCTTAGCTATTTGGCATGTGGATGTATCATCACAGGGTTAAGTGTCTTGCATCATGATGACCTTTGTTCGACCTTCAAATGTGACCTCAAGGTCAACTTTATTGGTGTTTTTCCGTGAAAAACACAACCATGTAGGCCATAACTTCTTTGCCTTTTGACCTAGGCCTTACATCTTTGGCATGTGTATGTATCATCATAAGGTGGTGTGCCTTCTATAAATGTTGATCTTCATATGACTTTGAACTTTGACCTCAAGGACGATAATTGTGTTTTTTTGGTAAGAAACACTTGTACAGGCCATAACTTTCATGTAGTTATAAATTCATATGTATTTCAAAAATTCATATAACAAAAGCTTTAATCGACCATACAACAATATAGACATATTTTATGACATTTCAAGCCATTCAATGCACAGGGAATACATAATGGACATGTAGTCACATACAATTGTTTGAAAAGGGAATCATCTATTGAAGCGCAGTGTACGTATAGCTTCAACAACACAACGTAATTAAAACGTTTAGCTGATTTTACAGAGTTATCTCCCTGTAGTGTTAGGTACCACCTTAATTCAGATTGTATGAGGCCTCCCATATTCTCTAAAACCATGCATGTATATTGTCTTTAAAAGTTTAATAATTTTGCATTGCCAAACTTCATTAAAATTTAACAAATTATATGGTTGTGTGACCACCCATAAGTAATTAATTAATTTTAGGTCAGACCTGCTTAACTCTATTGCACAATGTAATTGCTAAACTGAAAAAATGGATTGAAAGTGCTTACAATTGACACAATAGAAAGCATAAATCTCTGTACCCGATTAAAATTTCTGAAGCATTTGGAATTACAGTATATAATTTCCATAGAAAAAAGAAAGCATGTGATAAGTGTTTTAATTACCTTCCAGCATGTCGTGTATCGGATTGATTAGGGGTGGTATAACTGTTGAAAAAATATTATCTATATCTGTTAAATTTAAATTTAAGACTAATACATTGAAAATTCACCAGTAAATTTATTGTAGTATACTTTTGTTTCTGCAATCTAATGAATAAAGTGAAGCGTTAACTCAATTTTGTAATTCTGTTTAGGTCTTACACTGTGTTGTTATTTATTGAATTGAAACTGTTTATTCCAAGATGACTATAAATGAAATTATTTATTTGTATTTGAATTTACATTTTCTTTCAGACGTTCTACTTCCACCTACTTCATCACTTACCACAATATATAAAATTGTACGGACCACCAAGAAATTTTTGGATGTTCCCTTACGAGCGATTCAATCTCACTTTGACAGAGGCAGTCTCAAACAACCAGTATCCTGAGTTATCTGTCATCAAAAAAGTTAAGGTAAGCATCGATTTATTTTAGAATCAAAGTGCATGTTCCAGCATGGTCTTTGTCAATCAACCTTCATGCTATAAAGTCCAGTCCTGAAAAGAATGAAAAGAATGATTACTATACATCGTGTTTGGGTCAATTGTTGTCAAAACAATGGTCGTCAGTAATGAGCCAAGAGAAGAAATAGTTCAGGAAGCGAATATTCTCTTTTTGATAAAGAAACAATTATTTAAGAGACAAATTATTAAAAGAATGTAAGTTCAGAGTTTAAAGTTCATTAAACATGCCTATTTAAAGATTTATAAACAAAAATAAAAAATTGGAAGTTTAGAGTTAGAAAAAGTAATCAGTTATTTCCAGAACTTTTTGGAATGAAATGAAAAGCAAAAAGGTGTATGACAGCAAAGCAACAACAAGACAATAGAAACTAATTCATTATTTAGTTGCTCCCCTACAAACATTCAATCTTCAGGGATGCAATACTGTATTTGTGGGATAGATTCTTGTTTTAATGTGAAGGCTGAGAAAATTGTTGTCAGGAAATTTATATGCTTTCAAGAATAAATGCTGCGGAATAAGGCTTATGTTGAATCAAAAAAGATTTCTCCTTTAAAAAAAAACTGACATCCAATTTGTATGAAATTCCTACACTATCTTTTTTTTTCACTTGTAGGTTCAGTGGTTGATCACTTTACTAGACAGTGCTGGTTTTTTCCGTCCAATTAAAGTCGAAGCAGCTAAACTTAACAGTCAACTGTCTGCGGGACGATTTATACCAGAAACAAATCAGCTGACAGCAGACGAAATACCCCATATTCATGACTTCTTCCAATGTGAGGTTATCCAAAGTGAGATAACAATCTATCATCATGCTGTAAACAAGAAAGGGACATATAGAGACATGTCAATTGGGAAGACTACTCAACGAGAGCAGTGTTCAGGTATCATGTGCAAAAACTGTGTCGGTAGGATTCAATTCTTTTTCAAGAATAACACAAACGAACTAGTGTGGGTTAATTGGCTAGGCTACCTGGAAGAAGATGAAGAATCTAAGAGCTATTTTGTGACACCAAGTGACCATTTGCCTAATCCCATCATCTATGTAAGCAATATGTCAGCACCGTTAGTGCATGTTATGGAGGATGGTGTTCTGTGGATTCTAAAACTGCCAATGTAAAGATGTTGATAGAGACACAACTCAATGACAATCACTATGTATTTTTCCAATTATTTATGTTCATAATGCATATATTACATTGTAATTAGTTGACCATTTTACAATGATATAAGTTTTCAAAGTGACAAGTATACCTATTTAGACATGTATAAATATATCCAAACGTTTTGTATAAAAAAATTATTTTATCATTTCTAGTCTGTGTTTGGCATTAAAATTTTGTAACAACAATTTAGTTCAGCTTCAGAAGTAAGATAAAAAGCTGTTAGTTTTCTTGTTTGAATTTATTCACATTTTTCGGGTTCGGTCCACCATTGTACATAGGGCCTTTTAAAGTTTACTGTAGAATATTGGTTTGTCTTCAAGATAGACTTACAATTAAAAGATCGGAGCTAAAATTTATTTCATTTCTGTTGGCATAGGACATGATTTTTAAAGGCCAAAATGAAATTTTACAAGCCTGATCTGCTTCTGTGTTTGGTTAGTGTTAAGAAGTGATTATTGTCTCATTGTTGAAGTTAGTATGTACAGTGATATATAATTCCTAATATCCAAAGGATTTGAATTTGGGTGGTTAGTTATCTCATTGCCAATCATGCCACATCTCCTTATTTTTAAATGTGCTTTAAGTAATGCTTCAGTCGAGTTCTTCGTTTTAAAACAACTTTTAATAGTATTTTGCTTATATTTCAATATGTTTTACCTGTATTTATTTATTCTTATATATATATAATATATGTTGTTCACTTTGTTATTTACCTGCATTATTTCTGTTAATGTTATGTTAATTTATTTCATTTAACTTTCAAGAGCTATTGCTTGTACTGTTATATACTGAATTAAAATAAAACTAATCCAGCTGGTTTGTTAGTTCAGGCTTATAAAGTCCTCTTTTTCTATCAAATGCAATGAAACAGTAAAAAATAATACTATGCATCAAGTTTCCCCTTGGAATATGTACTAAATGACCTATCTCTTTTATTCATTATGTCTGTAGTTTTGATACAATTGAGGTTTGAAAAATTCGTACAAAAATGGCTACAGAAGGGTACTTAAACCTAAAGTGTAATTCTCAAATTAATCTGTGTAAATTTAAACTCGCCATCATGCGCTTGATGAACGAATATGGACCATTCGCACATCTAAGTCATATATGAACTTCGCTGTATTTTTCATGATAGTCCGACCGTGCAAGGGCTGTATAGCCAGTCAAGGTCGTCAAGAACTTCCATTTGTTGTATTTTTCATGTAGAAATCGTTAGCTGCAACTCTCCATACGGCAAACGACAAATTCATTTCAATTACCTGTGGGGCGAAGAAAATATATTTGTCACTTCCTGTCCTGTAACCGGCTGCCTTAATTTCGTCAAATAAGGTCACGATCAACAATAAAAAATAAGAATTCGTTAGCGTTAAATTCCGAAAGTGTTAAAAGTTGCAGTTAAATTACCTACATTTATTGTTGGAGAAAAATTAGTAATCAATCTTTGTAAGATATGGTAAAAGTAATTTCAATTGTTTATTTTTGCAGAGAGGACAGAATGTTTGACATGAATGAATTTAAAGAGGAACTTCAAACGTGAAAAGGGAGAGGATGTAGAACATGTAAAATCTTTGAGGACTTACAACTTTTCCTAAAAGAGGGCTGTTGAGCTTTTCTTAGACAATTATAAAAAATAATAGGCCATCTGTTGTTATTTATCATAGATATATACATTTTAATGTGGAGTGGTTGGTGGTGGCGGAGATATATTACATGATTGAATAAAAACCTAACAACATATCATCTGAATTTACTTACTATATCACTGTTTTTCTCTGAAGCCTTGGAGTACTGATGTTCAATTTCAAATGTCACAAGGTCTCTTAAATCTTTGAGTACTGGGATATAGGTGACTAAAGCCCTCTGGATTAAAATTCGAAAATCTGAATACAAATTGTCATGATCTGTTTTGTTCGGAATGAAAGCTACATTCGGTATGGACAACATGTCTGTCTGTGGTAAAAGTGACTCCAAGTCTGTGGTTATTCTTTGTGTATTTCTATTGAATGCACCAGACTATGTACTTTGTTTGAGGTGTCCAGTGTCTTGTTTTCTGGTGCAGATTTAAATTATCCATCACAATCTGAAAGGGTCCAGATTCTGATGGTGCTTCTACTGGTTGTTGTGTGCTATATGATATTTTAGGATAGCCAATGACTGTATAATTTAATGTTAAGTACATGTTCAATGATAAACCATAGCAATATGCAAAACTATAGAGGAAAAAGTAATTTCCTCTGCATCTCTGTCATGCTCTCTTCCATTTTGCTTATCCTTTTCTGCAAACTCTGCCACTAATTTTATTCTCAATTTTATTAATCACAGATCTGATGTAGGGTGACACATGCGTTTCCCCTGACAAGTATTGCCATATATCAGATAACTTCCTATGCAATTGCCTCATCGCTCATTCCCATATTTGTGACATTCCTAGTTCTTGGGAGCTTTCTGTACTTTAACATAGTTCGTGTTTTTCCCATATCCAAATTTCTTAAAGCTTGTTCACCCTTCCAATTTTATGATAGTATGTAGCTGTTCTCGTTAGAACCATTAATAATATATGCACAAAAAGATATGTCATAAGATGTTGAAACGTGATTAATTCATCACCATAATTTCATCATGTGCTATCATTAGTGTCAATATCAATAAAACACTATCCAGTTACGATTATCTTCGCATTTTTTAATAACATAATTACGATTATCTTTTTTTCCGAGTTGCGATTATCATCCCGAATTTTTCAACGGCAATGTTCAAAGCGCTTAGACAATTCCAGTGCACCGTTACGATTCAAATATGATGTAATGGTATAGAAAACCTTTGCAGCTGAGTAACTAGTGACCAAAACATGCTACATTTGAGTAAAATGACTGTAAATATTTTACCTATATCTGCCGTCGCCATATTGGGATAATCGTAATTGCAGTTACTATTATCTCTTTAATACCAGTGATGACTGTGACTGTGCATGCAGAGAAGAAGGCTTCTGTATTTTGATTTCAGTACCATCAATTATTGCCAAAGTACCAGGAAAATCTTTTTTTTTATAATTTTCAGGCATGTTTTTAATAATTATGTCACGTGGCGGCCAAATACATACTGCTCCAAACCTAAAGTGTATGAAATTTATCCAGTCACAAAATAGTTAACTACAGGTGTCAGACTACCAATTAAAAGTCCCTATCTGTTCAACCAAATTTTGCAATTTCCACAGCTTTCTAAATATTTTACCTTAAGTTTAACTTCATAGAAACTAGGTATATCCTGAATGGTACAGGTGTCACCTTTCTGAATGCCAATTTTCAACATACATTCAAAATCATGTAAGAAAGAAGAGAGCTCCTGAACGGAGGTACCACTAAAAACAACCCCTGGTTTTCTGGAAATCTTAAATTAGTATACCATGGAGCGCATTAATCCTCAATTTTAAATGCAAACTCCTAGACAGGTAAAATGTGGCTCAAAATGGTCTTAATACATTTCTCTTTCAACAAAAAATTCATTTCTGCAAATTTGTTGGTTAGTTTAGGTGATCAATGACATCAAATAAACTATTTTTTAGTCCGAGTAGGCCTACTTTCACATACGTTCTAAATTTGAGGGAGTAATTGGTGGTATGACACCTACATTCTTGTGTAGATATTTGAAATCTGTATCCCAAATCTGTAAAGTCCAAATTATTTCTCAGTTTACATAATATCCCTGATTTTTATCTTTAACTTCATATTCTTTGACATTTTTAAGGGAGAATTTGAAGAATCTGGTACTAAAAACTTTAAAACTGCATTAAATTCAGAATTGTTAAAGCCACAGTAATGTCTCAGCATTTTATCATCTTTGGTAAAGCTTTCGTCTGTTGAACTTGATAAATTTTATGTGATTTCCTGGATGCATTTTTTAATGATAGCTTTTCATTTTCTAATATTTGTTCTTACTAATCAAATTTATTTCTGCAATAGATCGCCGGTGTTCTTCTAAATGATAGAAATTCCAGGATTTAGAAAAGTCACTTCTTTCCATTTTTGACACCTTGCACCATGGACAAGCATATTCAGCGATTGCGCTTCTGAGACCAAGGCATAATTGAACAAACTTCATATCACCTCACAAGAAAACTTCGATCTCATATTGGTTGTCTTCAATCAAAATTGTACCTTCAGAATAGAGCTTGTTGACGTCATCAAACAACGGTTTCAGCGACGGACGAATGTTTTCATAATTTTCAGTGCATTTCACGATCGCCAAAGTTTTTTACCGAGGATAAACTTGTTGCGTCATCGATCAACTAAAAAGATATTACAACATAATTCGAAATTCGGCTAACTTTGGTTCCGTCGCCTGATAACTTTAATCTGACTTTTTTATGAGCATCGTCTGTCGGAACATCATCAAATTTCTGTTTTATTGTATTCTCAACTTCTGACCTGAAATTCAAGAATGCGACGGGTACATTTCCAGGCGTCCGTTCTAATTGTATGCCTTCGTAAAATTTATCTCTGCAATTCTTTATTAAGTAATTTTGTCAGGTCATTTGTCTTCATCGCTATCTCGTGATATGCTTGGTCACTTATTGCAAATTTATCGAGGAGAAAAAAGTATGTCCTGTAAGAAGGAAGTATATTTTTGTCCCAGTTGTCCCCAATAAGTTGATATTTCTGATGACCACCTTTTTCCCATTCTTCTTTTTTTTGCTAAGTATGGTTTTGTCTAGAAACTTTTGCCATTCTGCTAGCTTTCTGTGTATGGTAACAGGATGCACACTTAATCCAAGATGTGATAGCCTTTCAATGTTCTACATATAAAATTAGAAAATATCATTAGAAAAAACATATACAAGTCAGGAGCCCTGTAATTCAGTGGTTTTGTTTGTTGCTGTGTTAGGCAAAAACAAAGTAAGTGTGTTTACTGTACCCCTACCTACCCTAAATTTTATAACCTACCCTGAAGTTTTATATACCATTTTTGATTAGCACTGTAAAAGTCACAATGTTGCTCCCATAGTACGGGATGTATGAAGTTCGCAGTCACGTCCAATCGGAATGGGGACGTTAAATCCGATATCTCGTGTAAAGAGAGTGTCACGCTCTTTGAACGTTAAGAACCCTTGCAACAACTCTTTGGTGGGTCCGTAGGTGGCCTGTTTCAAGGCAAAATGTCTTTCCCTATCCAATATACCCTCATTTTCCAGTGGTAATCCAAATTCCCCCGATCATCACTCCAGATGGCCTCTATTGTGACAAGACCTACTAGGGCAAAAATGCCACACATGTGTCACGCATGTGCCTAAAAACGCATGTGTCACAGGTTTGTTACATGCGTAATACACATGTTTCTTGCCATGCATGGGAATCATGTGTTGTACACATGCGTTCACATGCGTAACACACGCATGTGAATCACATGTGTCAGAAATACACCTGTGTCACGCATGTGTTGGATAACGCATGTGACACATGCGATATTTGCATGTGTAACACATGTATAGTAAAACGCATGTGTAACACATGTGTAAATTACACAGGCAAATTTTGGTGACATGAAGTTAAATTAAATTTTTCACATGATTTTTACGATAGATTATTCACGTGAAATTCACATAAAAAAAAATTAAATTAGAAATTAAAAAATTAAAATTGTTTATTAACATCTTATACCTTGCAAGACATGTATTCCATTGAAAATCTTAATTTACTTTAAACATGTTAAAAACAATCTAATTTCATTGAAATTCATGTGAACAATTCACAATAACAAACATGACAAAGTTCATGTGAAAAAGTTTTATTTAATGTTAACTGAATTAAAACATGGAATTCATTAGAGAAATTTAACATTCTTGAGTTCAATTTTTGTAACATATAAGTATGAGATACAAATTCACCTGAATTTTATGTATTCCAATATTTATTCCATTTTCTATTTGAAGAAATTAATCATTAAAGCTGTTCACCTTTGTCTGAAGATTTTCCATAAAAGGGGCACATATAATCATCAAAAGATTTTATTACTAATATTTTTATTTGGCATAAATTATCTCCCTTGATAGTGGATTAGATGCAACTACAAAAAGTTTTATATTTATCTCTTGAAGAGTCATAAGGGTGGAATTTGTAAATATATATGTGTGTATACATCTTTGATTTCAAATTTCAGATACTTTGAAGGACTTATATAGTAATATAGCTTTATCAGTATTAAATATCTCAATGATTTTAGGATTTAACATTTTTTTCTAGAGGTTAGTGATGTATAAACCAGGGCGATTAACTCACTAACTGAATAAAGTCCGTTGGTAATGTTTGTGAGTTTAAAAAATGTCTTTAATCCTTATAATTCTTAAACCAAATCTGAGAATACTATAACAGTTACACACACATATATATATGTGTTATAGTAGTCTCAGAACAAACAGGTGCTTCATACAGTAAGTTATGGCACTTGATTATAGATTTGCATATCTTATTTAGGATTTTCTTATTTGTAACCCTTGTGTTATAAAAATGACTGAATGTATACATTAACATTGTACATGAATGACATGTGAGGCTATCAAAATTAAAAATTACCTGGTTTGGTTGTTCAGTCAAACAAACGTGACCAATTAACATTGCCAATACATGATTGTTGATCATTCTGATTATCTGTCCAAGTACAAAACTATGCTAACAAGAAAATACACATGAGCATATAGAAAGTACTTGAAAATGTTTCAGAGTGTAACTGTTTGAGGTCTGAGGTTATCTATCCTGTTCAATGCGGCTCATGATGTTTAGGGGAAAGAAACACTACTATCGTGTTTAAATCACGACAAACACTTAGTCTACATACTTCGTTCCGTACGGTACTGGATACGAATTAAGTAGTAGTTAATTACAGCCATAAATCCAATAAATTGAGAAAAGTCAAAAGAATGAAGGATAAAAACAACAGTAACCCGTTGGACTTACGATGACATAAAACTAAAATTGTGCCAGTGACGGATCCAGCAATTTTCATAAGCAGTGGCTGATCAAGAAATTTTCATAAGTGGGGGCCCATTGGCTGCCTAAGAGGGGGCCGCTCCAGTAATGCTTCAGTGATTCCTTATACAATCAATCAATTTTTTTCTCAAAAAAAGGGGGGGGAATACATGAGTGAATTCAGGTACTGTGAATTATACAGTTAGGAACTTCAATATTTGGCAACATGCATGTTTTAGAATATTTCACGGCAAATTTAGTAAGTAAAATTTTGATTTGATTGGTCATTTTGACAAACATGTGAAGATAAGAACTGGTGAGCTTTTTGTTGAATATAATGAGAAGATAGTGTTAAAAATGTTTGCATAGTTCATGAGTTGAGAATTATAAAACAAAATATATTGTTTAACCTTGGACAAACAGATCAAGTCCAACATTTAGCCCCCTCCCCCTTTTGGATCCGCCTATGATGTAATTATAAATGAAGGAGGCGAATGAGGCAGTAGGAATTTGAAACTTCTAGCAGTCTATGTGGTATGGGCTTTGCTCATTGTTGAAAGCCGTACGGTGACCTATAGTTGTTAATTTCTGTGTCATTTTGGTCTCTTGTGGATAGTTGTCTCATTGGCAATCATACCACATCTTCTTTTTTTATATTTATAGGACATTTCCTAAGAATATTACAAGATAAATCCAAATTGTCACAGATTCTTAACTGAACTTGTGTCAGATTGATAGTAAAATTTCTAATTCACTGACAACTGTTGGACACGGTCACAGGCAGGGGCGGATCCAGAATTTTAGAAAGGGGGTTGGAGCGAAGTTTTTTAAAGATTTTTTGAAGAAAAATGGGACTTTTTGGGGCTAAAAAACATAAAATAAGTGTTAAATGCATATTTTTAATGGTTCCCTATTTGGGCATGTATATTTTAAAGTTGGTGTAAAGTGTAAGGGTTGGACATTTTAAATTTTTATGCTGTATTCTCCCTATTAATTGTCTTTCATAAAATGATAGTATGGAACCAAAGCTATGTACTGATATATAATTACATGTGGGAATTGTCAGTAAAAAATAGACATGGAAAACTCTCGTTTGTTGTATGTTTAGTTAGAATAACCTCACAGATTTCTTGTTGTAAACCAGATATATGCCGGGCTATTCGATGAAATTTACAACACGACCGACACGATTTAAGAAAGACAAACAAGCAATTTTTATCCAAATGTTTCAACCAACAAAATTAAGGGAAGTGAGGGGTTCCAAATTAACTAAAAGCTACGAATAAGTCTAAAATGACAACGAGTTTATGAATGACGATCGACAAATGGAGACATAAAGGCCACAACCCGGCCACTGAGCAGCTGCTTGCAGTATGGTCTTGAAAAAAGGTATTAAATATATCAGTTCTGTGAAACAAGTTGACATTCCAGTCACACATGCAAAACCCCGCCCCAAAAAAATATGCCCGGTTTTTTATTCATCATGTTTATTTAATGCTAAATGATTCTGTTCGAAATTTTCGTTTCTTAAAGCAAAAAAGTGGACAAGATTATTGTTTTCAATCCAGATACGGCCATAATTTTTGTTTTTAAAAGGCAAAAACCAGAGTCAGATTTTTTCTTTCAAATATCTCAGACTGCCTTCTCAAACAAATGGTTCGTATCTAGAGCTTATGTTGACTGAGGATCATCATTCAGCTATGTTATTTCTAGTTAAAATAGGCCGAGGCGTTTTGGGTAACACATGTTTTCGTAGGTAAATAATATTGCTTTTTTTTTATGAAAGTGTAATAGAGTATAACCGTTTCTGTCTCGTGGAATTGTGAAATAGAAGTCAATACATTCTTGCTCAATCCTGTGTCGCTTTGAAGATGTCATGATTGTCATCCTCAGTCTATCAATGTGTTACTGTAATTTGAATTTCAAAATGACTGAGTGACGTTTTTACGGCGAACTGGTCAACTCTACTATAGCGAATCATACGACTTTAACATAATCAGTAAATACCAGCAAAAAACATCACTTAAGGTAAAGAATTGTCGCATGAAAAAAAATACACGGGAAATGGCAAAGTTCTCGAAGTCTTGTCTTGAAGTTTTGTCTGATTAATCAGTTTACAAAAAAAAAAGTCCAAGCAAAGGGGGCGTATGCCCCTCTACGCCCCCCCCCCCCCCCTAGCCCCCACCCTCTGGAACCGCCACTGACAGTGATACTCAAATTGCCGATTCTTATTAGTAATAACAAAAATCTGTGTTTTCTGTGACCTCATTTTGTAAAATATATGTACATGATATTTTATTTATTACACTCTAACTGTCTCAGTTACATTTAATTATTCTCTGATTTAGAGTAATTCTCGTTTGTCAATTTTCCAAACTTCACCATCATGCCCCCCTCAGCGCAGTTATTTAATTATGAATGGAACAAAATGTGAATGAGTTATAAATAATAGATAATTGATTGAATATCCTTTATTGAGGCCCCTCATGGGGGGTCCTAGTAATCACATAATCACCATTTTTTTGCCAATATAATCACATAATCATTAAATATTTGCTTATCTTTAGTAATCAAATAATCATAAACTAAAAATACAGTCCTAGGTAATCAAATAATCATGAAATATTTGGCTTAATAATCAAATAATCATTAAAAAAACGGCCAAGTAATCACATTTAATCAAAAACCCCATGAGGGCCCTCTTTATTTAGTTTTTCTTTATTCTCATGATTCTTATATTCTATATATGCTCTGAGAATAATGATCCTTTATTCTATATATTTTTGCTTTTTAACTAACTTTGTTGGTTTTTTTTTTTTTTGTCCTTATTTAATTCCTCATTCTCGATTCCAGACTAAGTTAACTCTCACATAAATGATATGATATTATACGTAAATGTACGAAAGCTTGGATCCTGGAATACGGAAAACCGGAAATCTTTTCACCGTGGTCGTTTTTGTATAATATGACGCGAAAGGACGCTCGTCTGCTGATGTTTGAAATGGTCAGACAGTTGATACAAAGAACTTTGGTTTTTCAAACAGATGGTTCAAAAAGCTTTTGTAAACAGATATACTGAAATGGGTTACATTACCGATTAACTGGAAGAAACCGGGGAACGAAACATACATTTTAAAAAGTCATCGCAACAAAAGTGTATCCGGATAACTTTTTTGTACTTGTCCAATGAAAGGTAAATATAATCATGCACATTTTTAGGACGATGTTAGACTAGTTTTATACTTTCATGAAAAAATATATAGTCACTTTATCCACGTCATGCATGTAAACCCCGAAAATCAGTCAAAAATTGACAAAAACGGAAGCAAGTCAGTTCGCCCCACTGGTAAAACGCCAAACGCCCCAACAACACGGCCTGTTTTTTAAATTGCTCCACTGTTCTTAAGGGAGCTCAGTCTCATTCATCTACCATTTGAATTGTATGGGAGAAAAGGGGGTGGTTGGGGGTTGGATGAAAGTGAAATATCGAGGACAAGTTTTGAGTAAAAATCTAAAAGCCAGGACCCCCCCCCCCCCCCCCCCCCCCAAAAAAAAGAAGAGTAACGACAATGCAGGATAACATTTTCATCATAGCCCCCCTAAACCCTTGAAAATCCAAGTGGGAACTACCTTACCAACTCACCCCTCTTTATATACAACTTTGGATCAAATCCAGTTAAATATACAGGTTTGAAATTAGCAGGGGCCCATTTGCCCCTAAAATTTGGAGTGGGCTTCTAAAACTTCTGCTTTTCTTTCATAGAACTATATAAATTGTGTAAAAAATATAAGATGTGGGCTACTATGCCATAATTTGATTTTCAGCTTTTATCCGACAGCTTATATGTCGGATAAAAGCTCTACAGAGCTTAATTATGTTGTATTGTTATATGTATATTTAACTGACTTTAAATAAATCTTTTATGCTTTTATGCTCATACTTCAATCCCTAATTATACTCCTGCCAACAGTCATGACAGTGGCAACTCACCTTACTTGGGAAAAATCTAAATGAATACAACATCAATATACAGTGCTCCAGCTAGAAATCAAAAGGGGCAGGGTGCCAGTGGAGGGCAAGGCACTTTTTTATGATAGGAAAAGGCACTGCTCATTTCTTTTGTTTATGTTTCTGTGTGTATCACGAGTTCATATTCTTTTTTTTACTGTATACATGGTATATGTTGTCAATAAAGATGCATAAGGTCCGATACCGCAATTGTCGTCCCTTGATTTTCGTTATTCACGAATATTGTCCCTAGTATTGACAGTGGGTTACTTGCCATTAATTTTAATACCCCTTCCAAATTTATTTCTCCATGTTTAATGCCTCAAATTGCAAGAAAGGGGGTGAAATTACAGTGTAAAAATATTTTGGTCCCTAATTTTTTTTTTAGGAAAGTAGAGTTTGGTCCAGCTGAAAAAGGTTAAAAATTAGCACCTCGGAAGCTGTCAAAAGATTTCAAGACGCCCTATATGTAAAATTGTCCATATTTTGAGTTAGAGCCATGAAGTTTTCTATAATTTTGATATAATTTGTCCCAAAAGTAGTACAGCACACTGTAAAAATTTCATTGAGAAAGCGCAGGTGGGATTTTAAAAATTTTATATATATATCATGTATATGTTATAAAGGTCTGCCAACTTGCCCTACTGAAAACTTATCTACCAAGCTTTAAAAAAAAATGTGACTGTCACCAGTAAAACTGCATTTGCAACCGTCAAATCCACAATTGACGGTGACAACTCTTCAACTACAGTACTGGTATTCCGATTCTAATTCATAACAAAAAGATATAATACGATGGAGTTTGAAAAAATGTATAAATTGACATACAAAAAAAATCTGTGAAACTTCATGAATGATTTTCGTGCAAAGACGTCATGGCTAAATATGACTTCATACAAATGAAAACTTACAAATTGGAGGTTAATAAGTTGCCTTTTCGATTCAAATTTGAATAAAATCACTGTAAAACAGTGAATTGAAGATGGTGTTGTTCTATTGATGACAACATTGTAGTAAATCGAACCTTTGTTGATCCAATCAATTCAATATTGCGGCTCCCTCCTTAGTTTTGCCTTGTCAACTGGGGAAATGTATGTATTAGGTCCGAGAGCACAATTGCCGTCCCTTGTTTTTCGTTGTTCACGAATATAGTCCCTAGTGTTGACAGTGGGTTACTTGCCATTAATTTTTATACCCCTTCCAAATTTATTTCTCCATGTTTAATGCCTCAAATTGCAAGTAGGGGGGTGAAATTACACTGTAAAAAAATTTGGGTCCAGAATTTAAAAGGAAAGTAGTGATTTGGTCCAGGTGAAAAAGGTTGAAAATTAGCACTTCAAGTTCGGAAGCTGTCAAAAGATTTCAAGACACCCTAAACATAAAATTGTCCATATTTTGAGTTAGAGCCGATGAAGTTTTCTATAATTTGTCCCAAAAGTAGTACAACACACTGTAAAAGTTTCTTTGAGAAAGCGCAGGTGGGATTTTTTTTATTTATTATTTTCATTTATGTTCTAAAAGAAATGCACTACGAAATGATTGTGGTCTCGGACCTGAGATTTATTGGAGAATAAAATTGAGAATGGAAATGGGGAATGTGTCAAAGAGACAACAACCCGCCCAAATAAAAAACAACAGCAGAGGGTCACCAACAGGTCTTCAATGTAGCGAGAAATTCCCGCACCCGGAGGCGTCCTTCAGCTGGCCCCTAAACAAATATATACTAGTCCAGTGATAATGAACGCCATACTAATTTCCAAATTGTACACAAGAAACTAAAATTAAAATAATACAAGACTAACAAAGGCCAGAGGCTCCTGACTTGGGACAGGCGCAAAAATTTGGCGGGGTTAAACATGTTTGTGAGATCTCAACCCTCCCCCTATACCTTTAACCAATGTAGTAAAGTAAACGCATAACAATACGCACATTAAAATTCAGTTCAATAGAAATCCGAGTCTGATGTCAGAAGATGTAACCAAAGAAAATAAACACAAGAGTGCACACACTGAAATGTCTCGCCTTCTTTACTAATCATTGATATTATGTTGATAGTCCTAAGTATAAAGCTTTATTACAACTGTCACATAAACTTAACATTAACCAAGTAGCTAAACAAAGACCAATGAACCATGAAAATGAGGTCAAGGTCAGATGAACCATGCAAGGCAGACATGTACAGCTAACAAAGCTTCCATACAACAAATATAGTTGACCTATTACTTATTATAGTTTAAGAAAAATAGACCAAAACACAAAAACTTAACACTGTGCAATGAACCGTGCAATTGAGGTCATGGTCAAATAAATCTGCGGGACTGACATATAGATCATAATATATTTCCATACACCAAATATAGCTGACCTTTGGCATATAAAATTACATAAAAAGACCAGAACTTAAAAACTTAACTTTGACCACTGAACCATGAAAATGAGGTCAAGGTCAGATGACATCTGCCCGCTAGACATGTACACCTTACAATCATTCCATACAACAAATATAGTAGACCTATTGCATAAAGTATGAGAAAAACAGACCAAAACACAAAAACTTAAGGAAGCTGGCTTGTCATGTTTTGGATTTTTTGTCAGATTTTCGGAATCCTCTGGTTTTATCCATTTGAATGCCTTGAAAAATATTGCCCGGTGACCCCCATTTTTCTTTTTGTAAATCTTTTACATGTATAATGATAAGCCATCTGTAAAAGTCTTATAAAATTTTAATTACTTTTTAACAGTTTTTAAGAACTTCAACCTGTCAATGATAAAGCTATGAAAAGTCAAGAGAGAATATTTTCCCGCCAAAATTTCAATTGCTTATATCTCGAAAACAAGCACGGTGACCTATATATTTTTTTTGCTCTTTGAATTCCTTTATTAATTCCCTATCAATATAAACTGATGTTTTGAAAAGTAAATTACTCTGAAACTGAGAAGCGAACTCCCTTAACTATAACCACTAAACCATGAAAATGAGGTCAAGGTCAGATGACACCTGCCAGTTGGACATGTACACCTTCCAGTCCTTCCATACACCAAATATACTAGCCCTATTGCTTATAGTATCTGAGATATGGACTTGACCACCAAAACTTAACATTGTTCACTGATCCATGAAATGAGGTCGAGGTCAAGTGAAAACTGTCTGACGGGCATGAGGACCTTGCAAGGTACGCACATACCAAATATAGTTATCCTATTACTTATAATAAGAGAGAATTCAACATTACAAAAATTCTGAACTTTTTTTTCAAGTGGTCACTGAACCATGAAAATGAGGTCAAGGACATTGGACATGTGACTGACGGAAACTTCGTAACATGAGGCATCTATATACAAAGTATGAAGCATCCAGGTCTTTCACCTTCTAAAATATAAACCTTTTAAGAAGTTAGCTAACGCCGCCGCCGTAGCCGCCGCCGCCGCCGCCGGATCACTATCCCTATGTCGAGCTTTCTGCAACAAAAGTTGCAGGCTCGACAAAAATGACAATACATTTATTTAACTACTCTTATATGCTTAATTTTTTTAGTGATTTGCCAGATAATTGCAAAGAAACCTGTTAATTGTATCATAATATATCTTATAGGTTTTTTAGCCAACTCAAAATCATGCTTTTAGGACCCCCTTGTTGTACTGAGGAAGTGGACCGCTCAAGAAGATGAAAGGTAATGTAAATATAAAAATTAAGAAAATGTAGTATGGTTGCCAATAAGAAAAGAGAGGAATTTGTAAAAGTGAAAATTCACTTGTTTTCCAATCCTAATACTAATAAAAGTATCTTATATTGTAATGTTTAAATTACCCAATTATTTAAAAAAAAAAATTGTTTACACTAATGAGAAAAGACAACTCTCCATCAGAGATCAAATGACATCAATTTTAACAACTATAGGTCATCATACATCCTTTAACCATGAGCAAAGCCCATACATTATACCATATACTGTATACTGTAAATTCTGAAATATTGTGTGCATTTATTATTGCCACCATTACCATTTTCAGTGGCAGATCCAGAAATTTTCATGAGTGAGGGCCCACTGACTGCCTAGGAGCATGAAGAGGGGGCCCGCTCCGGTCATGATTCAGTGATTCCCTATATAATTAACCAAATTTTTCCCAGGAAAGGGGGGCCCTGGCCCCCACCTAAATCCGCCTCTGATTTTATCATTTAAGACTTAAATGCAAGTTTATTTTTTAGGATTTTGAGAAAAATCCTGTTAAATTCATAAAAAATATTTCAAAATGCGAGTTTAAATTATTGCGTTTACAACTAAACTCTGTCCCATTTTTAGCAATAATCATGCTAATAAAAACCTCACAATAATTTCTGAATTTTCAGTAGTCTGGTATATAAAAAGACCCTAAATGAAAACGAAAATTTGTAAAACAATTCAAACTGAATTACAGGCTTCTGACATGGGACAGGCACATACATGTACTAATTGAAGGATGTGATGGGGGCTAGACTATATAGCTAGCAGTTTGTGGTGCCAAACCCACCTAACCTGGTACATGTATATTGATGTGAAAAGGGCTTAACTCACCAGATCTATACAATAAACAAAAAAGAAATGCATCTAACAAAAAGACACACAAGATGTGTTTTTTGACAGTAAATTTATTCACACATTGGCAAGATACATGTACATTGAAAAGTTGTTCTTTTGTTAAATGCCTGAAGTACGGATTATAACACAAATGACAACAGGCCCGAGAATACAGTTCTTCCGTAGTGCATTAAATTCAAATTTAAAAAATCGCACCTGCTCTTTCTCAAAAAGTTTTTTACAGTGTAGTGTACTACCAGTGAGACAAATAATATCAAAATTGTAGAAACTTCTACCAGCTCTAATGTTCATGAGTTTAGTCTTTCCTATATCAAAATGGTGTATTTTAACATTTTTGCCTATTAACTTAAAACAACAGAACAAGATCTAATAAACATCTGACAGTAATTAATGCCTAGAATGATTTTTTAACTGTATACAGCAGAATAGATAAATTAAAACCAGAAAGTTCATACTGTACATATATTTATTAGCTAAGCTGTTGATCTTCTTTCTGTTGTTTGCTTACATGTTCTTTGCATTCACTCAAAAGTAAAAGTACATATAGTTCTGTAAAGGTATAAATTAGTGAGCATCAGTTCAATATGTTCATACTACATCTAGTTTTTGTCTGGACTTCATGGACTTCTTGATAAAATAATTTAGATTTTATACAATTTTAGCTTGATACCAAAAGAATGGAAAGTACAGTATTAAAACCACTGGTGAACATGTACTGTACATGTAGGTGTGAATGTCCTGCAAAAAGAACTGATATCAAAGTATGTTCATCTGCAGAATTTCAGTAAATATAAATAATTTGATGCACTCTGTTCTCAAGTATAATTGTACATGTACTTTTGCTTATTTTTCTCTCTTTCCAATGTCAAGTATGCTTCAAGGCATCCTTACCCTGATCCCCTCCTGCTCCATACACACACACTCAGAAGTTCAAATAATCAGCATTTATAATATTACAAACCTACCTAGTCAGACTGGCCTATACAATGTATATTATGAATTGACAAGTTGTTCTTGTTTTGAATACATAAAATATTTGCCACTGGACATAGTTTACGTACAATAACTTTAGTTTAAGTAAATGGATCTCTATCTCTATGAAATTTAAATACAAGGTTTGAACCCACACAAGGAAGATTGGGATTGATTTTGGGGTTATGGTCCCAACAGTTTAGGAACAAGGAGCCCAAAAGGGGTCAAAATAAGTATTTTCCTAGGTTTCAGACAATTACTTGTGTATAAGTGTATGGATCTTTCTGAAATTGTACCACAAGGACTTGAAGGTTCCATACCAAAAAAAAAAGGTTGGGATTGATTTTGGGGGTTATCAATGGTTATGGCACAAACTGTTTATGAATTAGGGGCCAAAAACAATACTTCTCTAATACTTTGTATAAGTTGCTTATTTCTAGACCAATTTCAATGGGGTTTTATTCTTGAATTCTTGGGGTTCTTTAATATGCTGAATCAAACCCTGTATTAAGTTTTTTTTAATTTGGTCCCAGTTTTTATACGACCGCAAAATATTTGCGTTTTTATATTGATATCACATTGTCGGCTATATAAAATGTACAATATACAATGCAATATTCACTTAACTACCAACTGATAAATTAAAGCAATCTTCACCATTCAGTGATTACAAGCACTCTGATTACCATTCTAGGGTTATGCCCCTTTACAAGTGGAAAGATTGAAGAATTTTTTAGTTTCTGTTTTCTTAACTTAAGTTTGTCTCAACTAAATTTAATGAAATGTGTATATAATGCTTATTACCTCTAAACTCAGTTTAAGTTCAATTTTTGGCATCTTCACTTTTACAGTTCTTGAGTTATGTCCCTTTATAACGTTATATGCTAGCGGGGGCATCATCTGTGTCCTTTTGGACACATTCCCCATTTATTTTTTTAGAAGTTACTATTAATTCTAACCATGACTGTATGACATTTTATATTTTAATATTTTATGATGTATTTAAATGATTAGTTATTGTTGCAAACTCCATTAGAATTTTGAATTGAGATCATTTTTGGAAGAAGAGAAAGGGGGACGTGGAAATAAAATTGGGGTGGGGGTTAATTTTTTTTTCTCATTGTAGATTTCAGAATTTAAAAAGAAAATTTCTTCAAATATTTTTTTTTTTGAGAGGATTAATATTCAACAGCATAGTAAATTGCTCAAAAGCAAAAAAATTAAGTTCATTAGACCACATTTATTCTGTGTCAGAAACCTATGATGTGTCAACTATTTAATCACAATCCAAATTCAGAGCTGTATTCAGCTTGAATGTTGTGTCCATACTTGCCTCAACCTTCAGGGTTCGACCTCTGCAGTCGTATAAAGCTGCACCCTGCGGAGTATCTGGTTAAATTGGTCACATGCCATACATATTATATACACAGGTAATGTGTAGTACACATGCATGAATAGAGTTAGTTTTCATTATTTAAAAAAAAAAGGAAAATATGTAGTATCATTGCCAATGAGACAACTATTTATCAGGTCAAAATGACTGAATGTTAGCAACTAAAGATCACTTTACATGTATGTACAACTTTCAACAATGAGCAAAACCGGTACAGCATCAAGCAAGCTATGTCCTGGAATGACAGATGTAAAACAATTCCAAAGAGAAAATTAAGGGCCTGATTTACATAAAAGCGAAAAAAACAACCATGATAAATAAATACATGTAGCAAAAACAACAACTATTATTTCTCCACTCCAGTTGTTCACACGATATTTATGTATATATATATATATGTAAGTTTGGTAAATCATTACTTATCAAATTTATGTTATCAGTTTTGCTTGATTGGTAAGCCAATATTTTATGGTTTTTTTTTTTTTTAATTACAGCAACTGTATTCCAAGAGTCTGATGGCTGATAATGTATTACAGGATTTTATCATTCAAGCAACACCTTAGAAGGATAAGTGCAAATGTATGAAGGAAGCTGTGGGTACAAATAGCAATTACAGCAGATACATGCAGGAGAGAACTCTTAAACAAAGACATGATATGGGAGTGATGTATTCAAGAAATCTCAAACACATGGAATTAAATATTGTGTATATTTTTTCAAACACAAGTACTTTCAGAATATAATACAATCATGACAATTCAAATTCAAATTATTGTTTATAGTCTAAAAATGAATAATGCATGTTTTAAACTGAATTTTATATATATATTTGAAATAACAAGAACTTTTATATTATTGTGAAGCCAAACTTTGAAATTTTCTAATGGTATAATAAAACTCATCATAGATACCAGGACTAAATTTAGTGTATACGCCAGATATGTTTGTTGTTTGTCAAAATTTGTTTTGAAATAAGAAGGAAACAGTTGTAGATAACTGTAAGGCATTCAATATGGCATATCAAATATATTTAACAGAACCTTTCTATTTCAATTTATTAATATAATGCGAAATGAGGTATAAATCAATCAGACAGCTACACAACAACAAAAACATATGAAAGGCATTAAGGTGCTAACATACAGTCCTCAACAATAAACAGTTGTCTAAACAATGTCATGATCTACTTAATTAACCAGAGTCTATACCAATCAAAGAGCTGCTATTAACACAATTTTTTTTTAGATATGCTTTTTATTAGGATGAGACTTAAGACAACCACTGAAACCCTGGCTTAAAACAGGCACATGAATATGTGGCAGGGTAAAGTTTACTACTTTTTTTCTTCAAAATTTTTAAAGAAGCATTGGCATCTTTTGCAAGTAAGACAACTTCCACAATGGGATTGGATTGTCTCATGACTGATAACCACAAAATGACTTATATATACATATTAAAAATAATCAGTGCATACATATTCTTTAATTGAATTACCAATCCTTACATCACTTTTTAAAAAAATATTGCGACTTGAACATAACCAACAAAATTCTAGGAGTGAACTTAAGGTAACCTGGATATTTGCTTGCCTTCTTTGTTTTATTACATCTTATCTCTTGGATTGGAGATATTGTGAGTTTGGATTTGTATTGATAAGGATCAAGAAAGTAAAATACAATTGAAGTATGAACACATAGTCAAGACCAAGAAGAATATTTATTTATATCAAAATAGAATGTGCACTAGATTAGCATTGACTTATCTAAAATATGCTCAAATACTGTGAATTTGTGTGATTGGTGCTCAATTCACCTTCATATCATTTTAGAAAAATAAATACGAATGCTTGATTCAGGTTAGCTTCACATGAAAAATTTAACATGAATTTCATGTTAGCTGAGCTCAATTCACATTAATTGAACACGAGTTTCATGTATAAGCTTGTTTCAGGTGAATCTCACATGAAATTTACCTGAACAAAATTTGCCTGTGTATATATATGGAAAACCCATGTATAACCCATTTAATTCACATTAGAACTTCGATACATGTCAACGATCATGGTAATTGGACAAATAGGAAATACATTTTGAAAAATATTTAATACAGGCACCATGCCTTTTACATGCAGAAATCACGCATGTATCACAGGTGTATTTCCTTACACATGTGATTCACATGTGAAACGCATGATCACATGTGTATATCATGCGTACCACACATTTTGCAAAATTTTTAATACAGGCACCATGCCTTTTGTATGCAGAAATCACGCATGTATCACAGGTGTTTTTCCTTACACATGTGATTCACATGTGAAACGCATGATCACATGTGTATATCATGCGTATCACATTCGTTTTTCACACATGTGTCACATGCGTGGCATGAAACGTCTCTTTCACATGCGTGCGACACACATGTGAACCGCATGTGTCACGCATGTTCACATGTGTGGCATTTTTACCAGTGTACCTATTGTATTTATTGTGACCTTGATCTCGTCCTGAGTATGCATGAAGTATTTGCCACTGGACGTTAAGCAACCAACAATCAATCAATTTATTAAAGATTATATTATTGAAAGTGAACAAACATGCCTTTTAAAGGGAGGGCTTGGAAGACATCTATTTGATTCAAGATTAGTTTTTGATCATTCTGTTTGAGTTTTAAACTTTGAAGATAGGTTGAAATTGCCTGAATTATTTCTTTAGACTTTAAGACACGAGCTGTTGATGTATGTCTACAGTAAACAGATTATCTATCCCTTGTTGTTGACATAATCCACTGCTTGCCATTTTCGTACCAATATAGTTCGTTAAATTTTGTTATTTGTAAGAGTTCTCACTGTTGTAAGCAATCCTTTAGATACAGCTGCACAACAGTTTCATAGGGGCCAGATAATTGGTACTTCAGTACTAGAATACCGTAGGTGATATTTGTTTTTCAAATAAGCGACGTAGAGCAACAACATCTCCCATTGAATCATGAGCACTATGCAGTTTAATAAATAAAGTGTTATACATTTTCGAATGTGAATGTGATGGTTGATTGGGAACACTCTTTAAAAGATATACTCTCGACTTCTCTATCATCATGGTATAAATCTTTAGTTACTTTCGAGGCTTGTGGCAATATAGGTCTTGATGTTTTTAAGTATCCGTTGAATCTGTAATTTCACGTGTTAAATCTATATATCCATAACCAAATAAATATATAAAATCAAGAGAAAAATGTGTCGCAAGCTGATTGCTACGATTAATATGTCGTGGGATCTAAACTATGCAAAATAATATCAGATCAGAACATGACATGCTAAAACTTAATACCAAATCTCCAAGCACAACGAAAAAACTTACTCCCTGTCCAGCCCCTCTATACTGTAAACGACAAATTTATTTTCCATTTTCTTCATGAAATATTATTATTAAAGTATTTAAATCATTCGATTGAAAATAACGGCTATATCTTGATTCTGTCCCGTGAAATATAAATATGGGATAGATTAAAACAGATGATTGATATACAGTTCGCTTGTATCAGTGGGAAAAAATATGAATAAAAGACAGATTTTAATGAAATAAATTACTTACCGTTTGCCTTTATTTTTCGGATATTGTTATTCACAGGTTAAAATCTATCACCACCACCAAGAAATCTAACATCCAAAAGTAAATGATCCAACGTATATACATATGTACAAATCTTCATAGAAACTGAAATAAAAAGAAACATACATTAATTTTAACTGAATAATTGGGCCAATAATTGACACAAAAAAATCGGAAATATTATCAAGTCTGTTTTGTTCAATCTTTATCAACTCACCTAACGTCTGTTGTTTCTATCAATATAATGACGAATAGTACCGTCTAGATATTTATTGTTAGTCACATTGTAGGCATACAGTTTGTACATTCTGCCACCCTCAACAAGACGGAAGAAAGCTGTGAAATGTCTTATTCCACTGTTATCTCGACACAATCCCATTAATTTAACCCAATCTAAAAACATCTCTGGGTTTAAACCATTCACGTATGCAAATGCAGCAAGCAAAATTCTTTCCCAATGTTTCAAGTTCTTTTTCCAAAATGATTTTCTAATGTTGTAATGCCATAATCTTGCTGGCTCAAGTACATCCTGCAAATCTCTCCATAATTCATAAATTGCCTTGTTTTTAGACACCTTGGGGATAAATCAACCACCATAAGGCGATTACTATTTATATTACGATAAAATTAAATAGTACTCACACCACTATAACACAAAGTCGTCGTCATCTGACCACAGGAAGGCATTCTTCCCGTAGGGGTTTCACATTTTTTTTCCTTTTCCTTTTCCTCTGCCAACTGAGGATTCTGCATTTGTTGGTGTGTTCTTTAACTTTTTCATAGGTTTGAAATTGTCTGGAAAGAAAAGTTTTGTCAAGTTTTCATCATCAGTGTCGCCGTGCTCATAAGACAGGTCAATAACATTACTACCTAAGGTGCTTATAGAAACCGAATCACAGGTTGCATCAATTGGTACCCTTCTTTTTCTATTTTCTTCTAGTGACATTTATTGGTGTAGCTTCGCCAGCTTGGAGTAAACTTGGACCTGGCTGTGAATCATTTTCTACAGGAGTCACTTCAACTGAAGGTTCAACCAATTCATCCTCCGTATCCGGAACAATGGTTATGTTGTGGGCCTTCTCGTCTTCCTTTGTTTGTGGTGTCCATGTCTTGAAAACCGGTTTCAGATAATTGAATCTTGGTGGACCATCCAAGGTGTAGACGGAATTAACCAAGTCAAAGAAAGACTGGTACAGGTCACTCCGGTAATGGTGGTTTCTCCATATCATTTCACATAAGTGCTGTTCAAACATTTAAGTGTTTGTCCCATTCATTGCCCTAAAATGGTCCTCTGCGATCTTCCATGCACCTTCTATCCTGTTCGTAAAACAGTACACTTCTTCTCCCGTCTTGGTACTTACATATTTCTACTTAAAAGATGACTTATGAACAACGCTGAAATGTTCATATCCAATATCATTCAAGGTGTTACAGTCCTTGGATGCTGTAAACTTCCTACTAACACCATACACCTTGTACCATTACACCATACACGTTACACCTTACACATTACACCATTCCCGATTCTATCTACACGATCCAAAATTCCCCATAATGCAATTAAATTTCAAATATTAAGATTATTATTGTTGTTTATGTTTACAATTCGATTAGATAAAATAAAAAGAACTTTGTTTTCAACCACTGAAATGTCGTATACCATTATTCACACCATTCCCGATCGCACGTTACACAATCACACCATTACACCATTACCCTTACACCATACACCATTGCACCATATGCCATACACCATTACACCATACACGTTTTTTTGGGAAGTTTACACCATCCAAGGGCTGTATAAGCAGCCCATGAATCTGAAAAAAAATTCTTGACCCTGGTTTGACATGTTTTTGGATGACAGGTACTAAAGTATTTGCTGAGCGGTCATCTACTGGGTATAATACTATTCTGTTGGTCGAACGTTCTACAATACCAAATATCCAAATTCTTAAACCACTGGGGTTCCCCCTATGATATTTGACCTTTCTGCCGAACAAACTTTCGTCCAGTTCAACTTCTCCCTCGAATTCTGTGTAGTCGTATATTGTGGATACGTACTGACAAAATAGTTCCCTAATATAACTAGCCCAATTTACTGAGGTGTTTTTATAATCCATATTGGCACTCTTGGAACATTGTAACAACGTGTGGCATTCTAGGTAGTATTTAATGAAAACTATGATGTCTCTAATGTTAAATGAGGAACCTTCAAAAAAGGAATACTTTCGCATCCCATATACATGGCCCTTCTTGCAGCGAAATGTAAACCCATCTGCTTTGCCTGAGCGTTTGTACTGTGAACAAACATCCATACAAGTTTGGCATATTAAGTATTTTACTGTATACAACCGTTCGGCAGCATCAAGCTTCTTGCTAACAGCCTTTCTTTTAACGGGTTGCGGAGGGTATAATGTTTTTGACCCGTCCGTCAGTCCTGTCTCTTGTCATCGCAACTCCTCTCAATCCACACAACAGAATTTCACGAAACCTTTTCAGATAATAAGGACATACTATGTTATTGTGCAGTTCGACGGGAAATTGCGATTCAATTTTTTTTCTAGGAGTGACGCCCCTTTGAAATTATTTACTTTAATGTACTACTGCAACAGTTTGTCATCGCAACTCCTCTCAAAGCACACAACAGAATTTCACGAAACCTTTTCAGATAATAAGGACATGCTATGTAGTTGTGCATATCGACGGGAAATTGCGATTCATTTTTTTTCTAGGAGTTACGCCCCTTTGAACTTATTTACTTTAATGTACTACTGCAACAGTTTGTCATCGCAACTCCTGTCAAACCACACAACAGAATTTCACGAAACCTTTTCAGATGATAAGGACATAGTATGTAGTTGTGCATATCGACGGGAAATTGCGATTCAATTTTTTTTCTAGGAGATACGCCCCTTTGAACTTATTTACTTTATTGTACTACTGCAACAGTTTGTCATCGCAACTCAAATTCAAATTAGGATAAATATGTGAAGGTAAGCATTTTATTGTGTTCATTTTACTTGCCAAGTGAGATTTTGTTTCTCAAGTGACAACATGAAGACGTGGGGAATGTGAACGTGCTCACAAAGGTTCTTTAATTTAATTCATAATCAAGTTTTTTCATTGATACTACTATTACTACTAGACTTCTTGTTTTTTGTTGCAGTATTGGATACAGTTTTACAGGGAGTAAACATTACTTTCTTTCCTTTGACACGATCACTTCTTCTGGCAATTTCCATTTTACCCCAAAACGAATTTAATGAGTGTGGCAATAGACTTACACAAAAATGTTTTATAAATTTTGAGCAGAAATAACTTGTCTGCTATCTTGTGCTACATCAAGGACAGTTTAAAAATTAAAAACTGATTTAAAACACTTTATAGTAACTCAATACTTAAAAGTACTAGCTTAAAATTTAATACAATTTGATTATTTTACAATATTGACTTATATTTGTGAGTGGACAATTGCGGTTTTAATCGGCATCTCGTATATAGAAACGATTCAGCAAATCAAACAGCATTTCTGAATTTTTTTAAGAATTTTAAAGAAAAACATTGTATGTATCAGCTTGGGGACTGGCTTGTTTGATTGTGTCTGTTACCATTTGCTTAATAAGCATATACTATTAGTTACATGTATGATAACATCGACTCTCAAACTTATAAAAATAATTCACTTGGAAATTATGCAGATGTGGATCAATGATTCTTTGGGCCCCAAAACTAAAAAAAGTGTCTGTTATTTCGTCTCATGTGGAAAGTTGTATCATTGGCAATCATACCACATCATCTTTATTTTTTTAAATTTTGAGAAAAACGTATATGGAATTATTGTTTACGAACAATCAAGTTGAACATATGTTTCACTGGAAATTTTGTTATAAACAATGCCACTACATGTATATCTGGTCCTGTTGAATGCTGTTAGAATAAATATTCTTTATTTTTTTCCCTGTTAAGAATAAATAGTGTAATATTTTCATTGTTCTAGAGAAGTTTATCCAGTTTGAACTTAGATTATGAAGGAACTTCTATTGACAATATAAGTTTTACAAGGCCTATGATGAAAAAAATTCAAACAAGAAAACTAACGGCCTGATTATATTCAAAAACAATAAACTTCAAACAAATATGATAGACTCTTAATAGACAGCAACCCAAGATAACCAGTGAATGTAAGGCTCCTGATTAAAGACAGACACATGTACACACAAAATTAGTTTAAATATATATCCAGCATGTCAAGCCACCATTTAGTCAGAAGTCATATCAACACAAGAGCACCAAAAAATCTGGTAAAAATCAACTGAAAAGCTTTGACTTGTTTTCAACTCGTTTATAATTGAAGTTTTTGGTATTTCAGGTGACAGTAAGCAAAAGCAAAGCTCAAAGAATGGACCATCTGCAGCTGCTAGTGTGGAGAAGGGTAAGCGGGATTTTTTCCCTTAACTTGTAGCTTTTATGATAATTCTTTTTAAAATTTAAAAAAATACCACGTCTCTCTAATAGAATTAAAATAAATAACTGAAATAAATAATAGAATTGAGTGGTCTTCTCTTTACAGTGTCAAATTTACATTGTTTTTTTATTTTCCAAAATAATAACTAATTTTGTCAGAAACCTCAGTAAATGATGAAGCGTTGATGGCAGGTCTATGATTGTATCTGTAAGATTTTTTCACCAATTCTGTAGAACTTAAGATGTTTTATGACTTGAAGTGTGGTTCCAACCAGCGCCAGCGCTAGTGAAATGTGTGTAATCTCTCATGCGGCAGCAGTAGAACATTGCTCTTTTTTATCATTCTGTAAGCTGCAGGAGATTTCGCATGTAAAGCTATACACCACCTCAACAAAGTTGGATGCCAACGCATTTGCTTTAAATTGGGCTTGGTAGCTGCTTCAAATTGTTGCTTCCAAAGAATATACTATGGGCTGTTTTCTTTAAACTGCGAAAGCGCAGTCTGATTATCGTTTTTCATAATTTCAATAAAGGACTTTGAGACACCAGCACGAAGAGTCGAATAAGGATCCGATCCACATGTATTCCAGATGGAATGAATATTTCCAAATGTAGCATCATCACAGTTCAAAAGATTAAGAGATGATTAACGGATTAAATGAAGGGACACTTTTGGATTAACACCGTTGAGTCCATATAACCCAGCGCCCATGAGAGAATAAACAGTCTGTCGAGCTAATTGTTTGCGACATGGGACTACATCCTTAGTTCCAGAACGGGAGAGCTTATCTCGCTGAATTCCTAAATGAACAGCATTAACTGGAATATCTAAAGTTCTCCATTGATGGACCAGTCGGGAGAGTCCGGACATCTGTAATTCTGTACACAAGATTTTTGACTGCTTATCAAATAACGGAATTTATTTGCATGAAAAGTTTGTAAAACTAGCATAGTCTGTATTTCATATGGACAATTAGAAACTAATGTGACGTCGTCAGCTATAGTAGGCACGCCTACATAATGGGGCCAATATGCGAACCAATACGATATGTTCAAGGTTAAGTTTGTTAACGGTGGCCTAGTCCAAATAATTATGAAGTACATGAAGTAAGGCGTCAAAGAAAAAAAAATATAATAGCCTTTCAAGACGTCATAATTATTTCGGAGTAAGGCGTCAAAGAAAAAAAATTATAATAGCCTTTCAAGACGTCATAATTATTTGGACTATTAAAGGGTGACCCTGTGAATTTGTCAGTATTGTTTTTATATCTGTAAAAAACAATTCTATTGATTTACCTTATATTTTATGACAATTTGATTTTAACATAACATACCTTTGTATGTAAACAGCTCTATTTATGTGACATATGTTTTCATACTGGCTATTGCACTGTTTTCTGGTATTTAACGACTTAAACGAGTCGCCACAAACGAAGTCGTCCTTTTACGAGGGTTGTAATGGGATTACCTCTTCTTCTTTCGTTAATTAATGAAGGACCTGTAAATCTATAATTATATTCAAGATAATAAACAAAAACAGCAAAATTTCCTTAAAATTATCAATTCAGGGGCAGCAACCCAACAACAGGTTGTCTGATTCATCTGAAAATTTCAGGGCAGATAGATCTTGACCTGATAAACAATAATATCCAACGTCAGATTTGCTCTAAATGGTTTGGTTTTTGAGTTATAAGCCAAAAACTGCATTTGACCCCTATGTTCTATTTTTAGCAATGGCGACCATGTTTGTTGATAGATCATAACTTCGGATACAATTTACAAACTAGATACCCTAAGGAACATTCAGTTAAAGTTTGGAAGTATTTGGCCCAGTAGTTTCAGAGGAGAAGATTTTTGTAAAAGATTACTAAGATTTACGAAAAATGGTTAAAAATTGACTATAAAGGGCAATAACTCCTAAAGGGGTCAACTGACCATTTCCGTCATGTTGACTTATTTGTAAATCTTACTTTGCTGAACATTATTGCTGTTTACAGTTTATCTCTATCTATAATAATATTCAAGATAATAACCAAAAACAGCAAAATTTCTTTAAAATTACCAATTCAGGGGCAGTAACCCAACAACAGGTTGTCTGATTCATCTTAAAATTTCAGGGCAGATAGATCTTGACCTGATAAACAATATTATCCCATGTCAGATTTGCTCTAAATGCTTTGGTTTTTGAGTTATAAGCCAAAAACTGCATTTGACCCTATGTTCTATTTTTAGCAATGGCGACCATGTTTGTAGATAGATCACAACTTCGGATACAATTTACAAACTAGATACCCTAAGGAACATTCAGTTAAAGTTTGGAAGTATTTGGCCCAGTAGTTTCAGAGGAGAAGATTTTTGTAAAAGATTACTAAGATTTACGAAAAATGGTTAAAAATTGACTATAAAGGGCAATAACTCCTAAAGGGGTCAACTGACCATTTCCGTCATGTTGACTTATTTGTAAATCTTACTTTGCTGAACATTATTCCTGTTTACAGTTTATCTCTATCTATAATAATATTCAAGATAATAACCAAAAACAGCAAAATTTCCTTAAAATTACCAATTCAGGGGCAGCAACCCAACAACAGGTTGTCTGATTCATCTGAAAATATCAGGGCAGATAGATCTTGACCTGATAAACAATATTACCCCATGTCAGATTTGCTCTAAATGCTTTGGTTTTTGAGTTATAAGCCAAAAACTGCATTAGACCCCTATGTTCTATTTTTAGCAATGGCTAATAGATATGCTATATTACTTAAATCTTCAAAATTTTAGCATTTTGGTTAATTTTTAGACGGTTTTAAGTTGTATTTGATGATAATACAAAACATATATAAAGGTTGAGGATGAATACGGATGCGGCCACTTTCATTTGTAACAAAAACCATCCTAAAAGTGGCGGTTTTTTTTGGCATATTTGATAGATTTTTCATATTTAAGCTTGAATAAGAGCGTTTTTCATCACTAAATCAAGTAAAATCTTTCACTCAAACTAATCGAATCAATTGAAATAGAAACTTAAGTGTTTAGAAAGTGATCAAAAACTTTCGTTAGATGAACCTGAAATTTGAGGCCAAAATCGGCCCTTACCGGACCTACTCCTTTACACTTTGAAATAACAAATTAATAATTTGATATACACATAGTCTTCTCAAGTACACTTTAGCGAAAGATTAAAGAAAGCAAGTCCATAAGTTTTGATGTTGGGCAGTAAAAGTCTCCGCAGTTTTAAACAAGTGAAACTGCGAGCTACTGCTCCCTGATGATACCCCCGCCGCAAGTGGATAATATTAATAGTGTAAAAATACACAAGTGTTCGGTAAACAGGAAGTTGTCAAGTGATCAACCTGAAAACGCATCACACGGTATAGCTGACTTAGATAAACCCTGAAATCCTTGTATTGTAGTTGCTGAGAAAAATGCAAAAAAACAATATTCATGGGACGGACGGACTGACTGACGGAAGGACAGACAGAGGTAAAACAGTATACCCACCCTTTTTTAAAGCGTGGGTAAACAAAGCTTGAAACTTATTCAAAAACGACTAATTCTGAATTGGCATGTCCGAAGTCATTTAGCAACCTTTAGCTGGAGCGTTTTTCGTCAATTGCAGCCTCTTCATATTAGTTTTGTTTTTATCGTTTCATCTATAAAATGAAGGCAATTAATTTTCTCATTTAAGTTTTTTCTTTAAACGGTACATGTTTTGACAGAATTTCTTAAGAGTGACCAATAACTGATTACAAATATACTACTACTAGTTCAGAAAGACAAAATGATGTTGTTCGTGTGTGTCTTGACTATAACTATGTACTGTGGTTTCTGTTTTGATGTAATTCCTGTTTTTGAAAGTTACTGTTATTATTTGGTTGCAGTGTAATGATTTTACAGTTTTACTCACTTTGGAAAATGCATCATATACATCCAAGGCCTTGCGCTGAAGTCCGACACTTATCCCAGCTAATGCAGAAAGACCCTGGTAGATGATCATGAACACAATGATAAAGCCGAATTAAGTTATTGCGTTCAAAAGAGAAACCGCTTCATGCTTTGTGTTGTTATCCCAGGGATCATCTCACATTTGTATTTATGTAGGCCATAAAAAATAAAATTTAAAGACTACTACAAACACATAAGAGTCAAAGAAATGGGAATATGCATAATGTCTTTCTGCCCATCGTGTTTTGCAAAGATCTAACAGAGGCTTTCTCTTGTTTGTTGACGAAACGGATTGTTCAATGATACTTTCCAGTACTTCTTGACGTTTTGGGCTGTATCTGTAGAACAGACAGACTTCTTTCATTTTTGTAACAGTATGGGCTACATCTTTTTGTTTGCATGCATGCAAGGCAGCAAATAATAAACATTATTCGGGCTCCTCCAGTTTAAGTTATCGTGTCAGTATTACAAAAGAATGAGGGATATGGTTATGTGTCAAAGGTAATATTAAATATTTGCAAATTACACTTTTATGTGTTTTTTCCATAAAAAAGTTATTCCGATGTATATTATTGAATAAAAATATTCTGTTCCAGCAAATGACAAAAAAATATTCAAAATCCAGATTTTCCCCTGATAGTTTTTAATTTTAAAGAAGGAGAAAAAATGATTATTCGCATCACAGACTCAATGAAATAACTTTATATACAAACTTTGAAGGTCAAAAAATTACTCCTGATATTGTTTGTTTGTCATTTTACTTCAGCTTTGAATCAGCAAACGACATGATGAGATAACGAGCCGAGTGCGTTAAATTTAGCTCTAATGTCATAATATAATTAAAGACACTTGTAAAAGTGGAGCTCCCAAGCTTTACATACAAGCGGCTGTTTAGTAAACTTTATCAAAAGCGGCTTCTTGATCTCAGAGATAGTGAACCTTCTCTCTGTTTCTAAGAGTACAATATCGCTAGAATAGGCGATTCCTTATTTCTGAAATGCTACTTCGCATAGCCGAAGTTGGTGTGAAAACGGCAGACGATGACCCCACAGCATACGAAGGTGCTCCATTTTCAACGTTAGGTGTATCGAACATATTTTCCCGAATTTATTTCTGAATCGGTGCTAATCGCCAATTGTTTGCAAACCAAGTCTGCTTTATTCGGAATCAGATACACTCTGTATCATATGTTCATCTATTCTTTCTTTTTTAAAATTATAGGTGTAGGTGTTCTGCATTTATGAAATGCCGCCAAAACTAAACAAAAATCACGTGCCAAAAAGTTGAAGTTCGATGTCAACATAACAAGGTTTTAACTTTATGTCGTGTATTATAGCCCGCCCCTCCATCCTTAATCAACTGAACAGCTAATTTACACACTCTGTCAAGTGGACCATTAAAGTCGATTGTTGAAATGACAATACAATACGATTTATGAATACCACAAAGGCCATATAAAGTAATAAAAAAATACGATTTTGACATTTATATGAAAGAAAACGACTAAAAGCATCAATACTTTTATCTCACACACAATTTTGTTGACCATGACAAATGTATCTACAGCTGTGGATTTGTTTTTCTTGACATTAGGGAAGAGTGTTTTGTAATACTGAATTGCTTTGTTGCCCTTACGCTTTGAACCACCAAGTCCAGCATATGTAAAAGCAAACCAGAAGCATATATTCTGAACTAAACATTTCAAATATACACTTATGTAAATAATTTCTAAGTCTAAAGTTTGCACTTAATGTCTTACCATTTGAGCTTTGCATAACAGTACTTGAATTTATTATCTTGCATTATCAACTTGATATTTTTTATATTTTATAATACAAATTTTCGCTCTTTCATTTCATCATTGATGTCTAATGTTTACACTAAGCATTTCGGTATTTTTGACATGTCATGAAAACAGCCCATCATAAAGCCCAACTCCAACAAACATGTATTTATTTAAGTGAATGGGGATCATGACAATACATTTTAATATTTCAGCTAACTAATTTTCAAAGACAAGACGATGTCATGCGATCTTTGCTTAACATCATGTACTTTCAACTGTATGTCGTATAGTTTCAAGTGAGCATAGTGTATGGTAAGCCTATCGTGACATTATACTGATAAGCCATCGTGCTATCTTAGCTTAACATCATAAACTTTCAACTGTACGTCATGTAGTTTCAAGTGAGCATATTGTATGGTAAGCCTATCAGGACACCTCATTGCCATACCATCGTGCCATCTAAGCTGAACATCATAAACTTTAAGCTGTAATTCTTGTAGTTTAAAGTGATCATATTGTATGGACAGCCTTTCGTGACATTACTATGATATACTATCGTGCTTTCTTAACTTATCATGATGTACTTTCAACTGTACGTCGTGTAGTTTTAAGTGAACATATTGTATGGTAAGCTTATCGGGACATTATCTTTATATACCATCTTGTTATCATGGCTAAACATCACGTACTTTCAACTGTATGTCGTATAGTTTCAAGTGAGCATAATTTATGGTAAGCCTAACGGGACATTATATGTATATACTATCGTGCTCTTAGCTGAACATCACGTACTTTCCACTGTACGTCGTATAGTGTATGCCATGGTAAGCCCCTCGTTACATTATACTGATAAACCATCGTTTTATCTTAGCTTAATATTATGTACTTGAAACTGTACGTCTTGGCTAATCTACAATCATGATAATGAGAAGGTTAACGGTTGCATGACTTGAAGTATATAAATTGCATATGAGACAAATGGCACCAACCTCAGATTGGGAACAATTAGAACTAATCAAAATCCAGAAGGCCACACCATGATTAAAAAGAAATGTAAAGCGAAATTTATGGAAAAATTAGACACCAAAACACAAACAGTAGCAAAGAGAGCATATTTCCTGGTGAACAGGGCACTGTTCACCAAAATGTCATTCCTATTTCCGAATACGCATTATATTGCAAAACAACTGTCCTTCAGTGACTGTGTTAAATAATGGCTGCTGGACATATAAAGACATAGATATAGCTAATACCTGTATTACTGACAAATCATGTAAAAAATTTGATAGTAGTGTGGCATGGTTGAAAACTAGAGTAGGATGTTATAGTTAAAGAAGACAAGTATTTATCCAAATTTGATGGATCCACTGATGTTTCGTCAAAGGACATTGTATACATTAGAAAAATGACAATTCTTATATCATAGTTCGTTTAAATACTAAACATTTAATTTGCATGTTCTCCCTTCTGTTCCTGGAGTATGTTATTATATTTATCTTTTTATTTTCTTTACTAATTGTTTATCCAGCATTGAATGGTCCACAAATTTATCTGTAGAACATTGCAAGTCTATGGTCGATATGACTAACAATTTGCAGCAAGTTGAAGATTTAACAAATTTGTACAAATTAATAATATTTTAGATAAATCTGTTACATGTACTTTAACTTAATCATAACATAATTAAGCAATTGAAATTTTAAATAATTCTTAGTTTAACACAAGTTTTGACAGCAACTAAACGAGTTAATGAAGTCTTGAATAGTTCCAACATAAACAGAAAATATCAAGCCTCTTTAGATTTAGGGACGATGGCTTTCTTATTTACAATGAAGGTACAGATGATGAAATAGCACAGTTTCTTTGAAACATGCTAACAGACAACATGCACTTCTAAAATTTACACACGAGAAATCATAATCTAAAATGCAGTTTTTAGATGTGTTGGTATTCAAAGGTCAAAGATTTAGAGAAACAGGAATCTTAGACCTCACGACATTCCAAAAAATGACTGAAAATTAATAGTTCTTAAAGAGGTCCTCTGGCCACCAATTCTCTCCTTTCAGAGGCATAATTAAAGGAGAAATGCTTCGCTTTAAGAGATGTACGAACGATCCAGTAGATTTGAAAACACAATATGCGTCATTTTCTGAGCGCCTTATTAAAAGGGGATATCCAAAAATTGATATTAAAACTGTTATGCAGGAAGTGACTGCAAAACAAAGAAAAGACACTTTAATGGTAGAGCCAAAATCTGTATTACAGTCGCCTCCCTTGGTATTCTACACAGTGTTTTCAATACAGAAATCTCACATAAAGAATAATATCTTAAAACACTGGGATAAATTTAAGGATGACGAAGAGACATCTCTTTGCTTTCCGTAGGCATAAAAACTTGAAAGATACAGTAACATCAGCAACTCTGGGTAGGTGATTTGTTAACAGATTATACAGGTTGTCTTTTCCTCCTCTGAATACCAACAGATTAAACAAGTTGTCTTTTCCTCCTCTGAATAATGTTATAAACGGAAAATTAGATTTTTTTCCAATTAATGTTTGACCGGGCTTTTTCGTTTCTCATTGCATGGAGACGGTCTACTTTCCCTGGTACCTTCATCATGACAATAAACTGTTTGAACTGTCGTTCTGAAATGAGAGTTAAAAAACCATTATTTATTAATATCAGTTAATATTACATGTATTAAGACCATTAGACGATAACTGAAAGTGCTGCGTGTGTTTCTGACTAAAGAGGCTTACATGCATGATTATTCCATTAATAATGGAAAGCGCAGTCATCATTTTGTTTTTTGCAAAACGTAACTGGGTTTTGCCTTTGAAATGCGTTTGAGAAGAATACGTATATCATCAACAGACATTGAATTGACTCTATTCTGAAATTAAAAAAAAAGCGATTAAAATTGAAAGTAGTACAGTCCAATGAAGCAAAAACATGCCAAAGCACAAATTATCGCTTGAACATGATGATGCAAGTAAGAAATCGATTTCATAATGCAATACTAACAATTGCTAAATGTAAATGTGTTTTGTTCCATTATTTGGTATTAATAAGAAGAAAATATGAGCAATGTTAAAAATGTCCATAAAACACTTCAGGACAGATATAATGATTATAGATTGTATGTTTCTGATCGTTTTGAAGATAACTTTGATATGACTTTTCTTTCTTACAATATAAATAAGAAGATGTGGTATGAATGCAAGTGCACATTTCAAATCCAATTATTTTAAGTAGAAGCGGAGAAAGCTACAGGACATGGGTAAGGCGGGCACAATAATTCAAAGATAATAATTTTGGAATTATTTTCTATTGCTAATCGATACCTCAAATTGAGCTATTCCGCTTTCTCTGTTGACTTCTTGAAGCTAGGCTTTGTTTCCTGCTGCCACGTCCACTGTCCCTTCCACGTTCTCTCTTCGGTTTTCGCTCTATAGGCTGACCATTGTCTGAGCTAAGGTCAGATGTTGGCGACCTGCTCCTGTCACTTGATGCATCTGAAAACTGTAAATAAGATATTTTATTCCGTGTGTACCTTATATATAAGGACAAACAATATCTTGTCAATACAAAAATTCAAGCGCCCCCTTAGTGTTTGTTTTGTAAATAAATATTTTGATCCTGAATTTTGATAAAATAAATAATATGACCATCAAGAGGAGAAAAAAATATTCTGACAGAATATTTACCATTAAAAATAATGTGAAAGTTGAAAAAAAATGATTGTCGCGCCACTTACCAAAAAATATCGAATATGTTCCTAATGTCGTAACTTCAATCCCCTTCCCTTTCATGAATGTGACCTACCGAATAACACTATTTACCGGATTGGTTATCTTATAAGCAACACGACAGGTGCAAGATGTGAAGCAGGATCAGCTTACCCTTCCGGAGCACCTGAGATCAGCCCTGGTTTTTGGTGGGGTTCGTGTTGTTTATTCTTTAGTTTTCTATGGTGTATCAGGTGTACTGTTGTATATAGATTGTTTGTCTGTTTATTCTTTTCATTTTTAGCCATGACGTTGTCAGTTTATTATCGATCTGAGCTCTGGAAAGGACGATGGTCAGATGAATGATGATGAAGATTGTACTGCTGATCTGAGCTATGGAAAAGATAATGGTCAGATGAATGATAGTGAAAGTTATACTATATGGCCTTGTAACAGTGGTCAAAAATCCGATGTAACATTCACGTCAACATATCAATTGTTTAGTTATTTCTTTTTATAATGACAGTCTGACATTTAACGAATTTGGTGACAGTACCTATTTTAAAGATGAATTCAAAAATGTGTAACATTTTGATTTTGTTGACACTGAAATGGACTATTTGTTGCATTCTATGAATAGCAGTTCAGATGTATTCCTGAGTGAAGAAATTGTATACATAAATAAGGATGAGTTCTGATGTATTGGGTAATCTATCAGTCATGCAGGATGCAAAAATTTTGATTGACATTCACCCAAATGAAAACATTGAGGACAACAGAAGATGTTAAAACAATTCTTAGGGACGACATCAAAAGATCGATGTCGGATAAAAAACTTTATTCAAATAGTTTTGGGTTGGGGGGGGGGGGGGGGGGGGGGGGTGTAAAAATCGCTGCAAGTTTTATTTATCCGACATCGATTTTTGGAATGAAAACTACAAGTTCAAATTCGCCCCTAACATATACATGGGCTTTCAAACGAAATGAAAGTCGTCAAATCGTACCGGAAAACAATTTATTGGCCGAAAGTATAGGGACGAAATTGATTCCATTATCTATGTCTCTCAAACGCTTTATCGATCGTGAATTTTGAATGATATGAAATCATATACAGATCAACACAGATTGTTTTGGTTACACGGCATGGTGAGTTGACGGATTAAATAAGATTTGATAATAAAATCACTGGTTTTATGCAACACAACATGGAAGAAAAAATAATAAAGAATCCTACAAATGATTATGAAAAACTTGTTAATAAACTTCAGCAAATAAATGTCCGAAGAATGTATTGCAAGTCGAAGCAAAAAATCACAGAAGAGGCTAGTTCTCTCTGGAAACGTATTTTATAAAAATGACCGTTAGAAACTAACGGAATTTCTTGACAAAGACATCATCAAAAGGTCAATAACTTCTTTCTTTCATTTGACAAGTAAAACAAAGGAAACTGAGAGTACCCCATCCATTTCAGGAACCAGGACTTTTTCGACTTCTTTAAGTTATTGTTTAACTGAAATTTCTGATTGTGATAAATTATGTACCCCACATCAAACAATAGCATTTCCTAATGTCAATGGTGTCAAAGGTACAAATGCTACAAAGCAAAAATATATTGATAACAGTCAGAAGGGGCTCATTTTACAGTTTTTGTCAGAACTTCAGATCAGTCCCTTAAAATTGTTGACACCAGATGTTTTTGAAACTCCTTCTCTCATAAAACCATTGGCACACATATCAGCCACATACTTCATGTACTCTGAAACCTATCAAGAGTATAATCATATGTATCCAAAAAAGAAGAAAAATACTAAAGTTTCTGATAATGAAAAGAATATTTCCTTAAAACTTTAAGGTCCTGTTTTAAACATATTTCTAGTTTCCAGTTATTCCAACAAGGCCAAATAAAAGGTATTTTAGCTACAGCTGTTGAGAAACCATTTGCAATAAAAAAAAAAGTCATCATAGAATTTCAAAAGTGTGAAACTTTGTTAAATGATCAGCTCAAAAGAAAACGGGTTCAAATATCTTAAAAACTAAGGCAAAATAATCCAATCCCTACCTTCAACATGTTTAGACTACATGCAGTGAATGACCAACACTTATCTTGGGATGAGGCTTTTGTAAATTTAATTGAGGCAGATAAAACATAATTTGGAGGTACTTTAAACTTCCTTGAAATAATAGAATGTGGTAAGAAGCTCAGGGAGACAAATGCGTTGCCAATAAATTTTCTCGTGCAGTACCAGGAGGAGAAGGGGCACTAAAACTTTATTTCACTGGTTTCTTATCCTTCAGAGTGCATTTCATTTTCGTGTGATGACAAAAATAAAGTCAATGTTGGCACTTTGGCTGTAGGCCGATATCACCAGATTTCACTTTTTTTACCACCTGATTATTTTGACTATGACTTCCCATATGCTTATAGCAAAATAATACCATCAGGTTATTTGCATCTGCTAAACAAAGCAAAACCTGCACATCGAAGGTCTCGTAGTGTAGAGAGAAAAAAAAAGAACTGTAATGAAAAGATAGAAACAAGGCGAAGTTTATCTGTTGAATCTGATACTAGAAACACTCAATGACAAAATGAGAGTTTAACTAATGATAATTATGACTCGAAAGTTGATAAATTGGGGAGGGTACACATATGTAACTCCAGGACAGGTCACCTCTATGTAGTAAATAGGGCCTCTAAATTTCATTCTTCCTCAAGTGAGAGTCATGCAAATGATATGCATTTTGAACAGCGGTATACTACTGTTGCCTTTATTTATATTGGAGAATCCTGATGTTCGCCAGAATAAAAACTGTTTATTTCTTTTAACTGACGGTGGTCCTGCTCGGACAGCAAAGTCATTAATGACTTTAATGTCACATGGCAGACTTTGGGAGGATTTGAATTTAGGTATTTTTAATCTTGTTGATTTCAGTTATTGCCGTTTTGTAGTAGAACTCGATGTCCTTGCCAAACAATTAGAACTATGCACGAAGTGTTGTACTCCCTTGCACCTGCATAACTCACTTTGAGTCACACATCTTGGCTTGTCAGGAATTTTGTTTGTTCAGTGTACTGAATGTGGAAAAATTGACCAAATCAAACTGGGCAAAACACACAATCGGACTGAAGTGAAGAGAGGAAATGGTATTTTTGATATAAATACTAAAGTGGTTATAGGTACTTTAATATGTTACTCGATTATTATCTCATCCAATTATTGCATTGAGCCAGTCATATGGAGACTTCCCCTGAAATAATCATGTGTATGTATCTAGACTTAAATAATCGATCAAATTCGATCAGTACTCGATTGATGCCTTAAAGTCTTCGATCAAACTCTCTCAGGAAGATTTTGTAACACAAACCTAAATGATTATAATTAGAGAAAGTCTCGTCTGTACTAGCCAAGTTTCACAAATTTAATGTTTATAAAAAATTATATCATGAATGATGAATAATTATGTTTTAGGGTAATCAGTTATACTGCATGTTGCCATTATTATCATAAGAAAACACCCAAGATGACCCTTGAATATATAGGTGTTCCTTTAATCGAAGGGAACACTACACAGTTGCGTACACACACATGGCCACGTGGGCGCTTACATTTGTCTCTCTATTTACTGTTCTTTCCAGTGCCACCTCCTTTAACTTTTTAAGAACTACTAGATCTTTTTAAAATCCTGACATGTGAGATGGTCCTGTAATATATTTTAAATGAAGATTAAATTGTATTTGACTTGTATCAATATAATGTTTGAATAATAAATATTAGATTTTTGGCAATCGGTGTATCCGTGTCTTATTAAACCTATTGGTTTTAAATTAAATACTTGGACATTTTGCTGTGCCCTTTGGTTTGATTGATTGTTTTGTTATGGACCATCCAGGTTGTTTGCCTGTTAGTTCCTGCTAATTAAAGTTCATGTATTTCCCAAATTTCTTATTGTATTGCAGTTAGAGTCTGTATTTCTTTGTGTCATTTACCCATATACGTTCTTTTTTATATTTATTACCAGTCATACCTTCTGTCACAATTTCACCTCTGCGAATAAAACATTACAAAATTAGGATGTGAAATGCCATCTTCATACCAATTATTGGCCTAAAATTAGAGAGATAATAAAGCAGAGATGAATTAAATGAAAATTTTTGTACTGTAGTACACCGCTAGAATAAAACTGACGAGGAAAGGTAACACATGGTCAGCGAAATCTCTATTATTGTAGAGCCCAGGTGGTCGCGTGGTCTAGCGGGACGACTGCAGTGCAGACGATTCGATGTCACGATATCACAGTAGCATGGGTTCGAATCCCGGCGAGGGAAGAACCAAAAATTTGCAAAAAGCAAATTTACAGATCTAACATTGTTGGGTTGATGTTTAGACGAGTTGTATATACATTATGTACACAGCAATGTATCACCATCATTGATGGCGATCCGATGGATACATCTGTTGTAGAGTTGTCACTGACTCACACGTCTATATATATATATATATATATATATAAAAACTATAACACAAATTCCCATACGTTTCGGCCATTTTTTTTGTAATTATATATAAAAATTATAGACGAAAAGTGTATACCCTCTTTAAAATAAGTTCGTATTGTCTCTCTACTCTCCTCTTCAGGCTCCTTGGTTGAATAGTTTAATAAGTAGATATTAGTCAGACCGTATGCGTATTTTGAAAATATACGCATACGGTCCAGACCGTACGCCTACGGTCCAAATACCCGTACGGTCTGGAGCATATGCATTATTATTTAATAAAAAAGATTATATTATTTTCATGTTTATAAACAGTATACTGTGGATTCATTTATTTTCGTGGGTACCAATTTTCGTGGATTGTTGAAAACTTGCATATTCGTTGATATTTAAATTGGTTGTTTGAGAAAAGTTTGCATACATTCCTATTGAAATTTTGTATTTCGTTGAACATTTAAATTCGTGGTTCCCCTGTTCCCACGAAATCCACGAAAATTGGTATCCAACAAATATTAATGGATCCAAATATTGAAAAGAATCGAAAATGCGGTTATTGTTGTTTTTACTCATATCAGTACATATACTTGCATTCCTCTGCATTTAATTTTGAATTATCTCCTTATAATTTTGTGCTGCCGTCTCCTCCTGTCTTTTTATTTCTGCTTTTTTTTTTGGTAAATGTACCTCTGACACTACTGCAGATCAAACCATTACAACAGCCATTAAAATTAAACAAAACTGTGTATTACCACACTCTCACAAGGCATAAAATTTCTACACAAAGTCCTGTTTAAAGTCATCTGGAAAATAATGTGCTTTGACTCAATTACATGTTATACGAGTTTCAATATTTATTACATTCGCCCTTAGACTGTTTAGTTATTTTCAAATCTGTATATTTTTCAAAATAAATTTAAAAAAGTGGATTTTTCGTTAAATCAAACACAAAAGTACCTATTGATACTACAGATATTGTTAAGGAATAATATTTTCTAGAAATAATTGGCAAGATACAATCATTTGACTGCAAAGGTAAATTCAACTCCTTCCAGCAAAATTCTTGTATTAGAATTGAAAATACTAATGCGCCTAGACAGAGACGCAAACCTTGGTGATGCACAGCATCGATAATCTGTATGTAGGACTTCCTTGCAGAGCCATAATCTAGTTTAGATCTAACTATAGATCTATATAAATTGAGTAAAATGTTGCAATCAGCACCGCAGTCAGTGCTGCCGACAACTTTTGAAATATCTAAGGCTTTTAAACATCTCGATTTTAACATTTTGATATGGGGTAGAAAGGTTAACTTTTTATCGAAAATTAAACCCAGAAATTTGGTTTCATCAACCATTTTAATTGGGTTGCCGTATAAAGTGAGTTCTGGATCAAGATGCAATTTCCTTTTGTTACAAAAATGCATCCCGACCGTTTCTGACGTGGAAAATTTAAAACCATTTTTACCGAGGCCCATTTTTCAATTCTTCCAAGACATATTTGTAATTGTCTTTCTATGTTATTCATATTTTTGCCTCTGTAACATATTAAAAAATCATCAACGTACAATGAACCTTCAATATTACTTTTTAAAACTTCAACAAGACTGTTGATTTTAAGACTAAATAATGTAACAGATAAAATACTGCCCTGAGGGACACCCATCTCTTGATCATACAGATCAGACATGGTCGAATTAACTCTAACATTAAATTGTCTGTTAGAGAGAAAATTAGAAATAAAATTAGGCATATTGCCTCACTGTTGGAACAAAATATCTCCCCCATCTAAAAACCAAACCCTTTTCCATCTGTATCTGGCAATATCCTCCCAAGCTTTTCTATTGTGCATTCCTGCACTGTAAAACTTTTTTGATCCTTGAAGTACATTACTTTATTATTACAAATAAAATTATATTAACACATGCTCCAAGATATTGATGTTATATTTGTTCTGTGGTTTTATAATGACAAATTACAAATCTTTATTTTTTTGTTTGAATGTAAGTGAATTGCTGATTTTTTTCATATAATATAACAATAATAAATTTTCAGATAAATCGGACAATCCGTAAATATCCGTGATAGAGTAAATTCACACCCTCGTCTTCGCCAAGATATGGCCTTTTTATTTATTTTATTTTTTTTTGTCTTGTTTGCATATTTTTTAGTTTAAAATGTTTGTCCTTAGTACCATTTGATGTTGAAACGTGTGGAAATTTATAGAAAAGAAGGCATTGGTACTTGCAATATTTAGTTTCTGCATGCATGTTCATACTTGTTCATTTTTATTTGAATTTGTTGTTATTTCTTATTTAAATTTAATCTCTAAATCCAGTCAAAAGGAAAACTGATGGATGTTTGCTCCATCGTACTTTCCATATATATTTCTAGCACACTTTTCCTAAAGGAAATGTGAGCTTATGCCATCACTTGGCATCTGTTGTCGTCCACCAAAGATCTTCTCCTCTGATTCCATTAGGTCAAATACTCCAAAATGTTAACTGAATGTTCCTACGGGTATATAGTTTATAAGTTCAAATGTACAAAGGACCTTTTTCAACTTTTGATCTTCAGTGCTGTACAACTTTGTACTTTTTTTACTTTCGATCTTTTATATCTTGGCGTCACTGGCGAGTCTTGTGTGGACGAGGCGCGTTTTTGGCGTTTTGAATTTAAAACCTGATGCTTTTTGTTATCTATTAATCATGTGTTTCTTTGTCTAATATGTTCTCCTATTTATTTGTATTGTAGTCCTGTAACATTATGTTGTCATTTCAATGTTATATTTAACTTTGCCATTAAAGTGCGAGGTTTGGCATTCCACAAAACCAGGTTCAACCCACCATTTTTATTCCCCTTTAAAAATGTCCTGTACTAAGTCAGGAAGATGGCCATCGTTTTTGTGTGTGTTGCATTTTAACGTTGTGTCGTTTGTTTTCTCTTATTTTTGAGATATTAAGATAAGACGTGACACGGTACTTGTCTATCCCAAATTGATGTTATATTTGTTATTCTCGTGGTATTTTGTCTGATGCTTCGTCCGTTTAAGTGTGTGTTGTGTCGTTGTTCTCCTCATATATTAAATGCGTTTCCCTCGGTTTTAGTTTGTTACCCCGATTTTGTGTTTTGTCCATGGATTTTTGAGTTTTGAACAGCGGTATACTACTGTTGCCTTTATTTATAAATTATATTTAAAGATTTGTTCATCAACAAACATAACCACTATGGCTAAAAATTTAACATAGGGGTCAAATGATGTTTTTTTATATTAAATCTCAAAAACTGTAATGAATTATTTTTTTTAAACGGCCCAAAAAAGTTTTTCGAGTCTGCAATCTGTTTTCCAGTCAGTCAAGGCATGGGAAAACAAACCTATCTTTTTTTTTGCCAGAGGAGAAGAAATCAGAAAATATTTTAGGAAGCATCTTGCATCAAAGAGAACTCCTAGACGTTATTCATACAGTTATTAAGAAAGTTTCTAACATGAACAAAAAGGATTGATTGATTGATTTTGAAATACTTATGGAAGATTTTTTTAAGGACTGCCACATTTTTTGTTTTTAAGCTGTGCTTAGTCTTGATGTAAAATACACACATTGTTCATCATGTATTATGATACTAGTTTTGTCTTGTAAGAGGAGAATGATGCACAAAAAAGCAGCACAAAGTACTCTTCTAATTGAAGACCCATAACTACAAGACATACAAGAAGAGTATATTCCAGATATGAATATTACTTTGACGATGAAAGTAAGGACTTTGCAGGGGGGGTAGCAGTACTTCAGTGGTTGTTCAAAGAAAATCTGCAAAAAAACAATAGAATGGAATGGACAGCGACAGAGGAAGAAGAAATCGGAAAATATTTTAAGAAGCATCTTGCATCAAAGACATCTCCTAGAAAGGAGGAATGTTTCAAGGTCTTATCTATAAGCAAAGAGAAAGGAGGAGAACTTCACAGACGATACTGGCATAAGAAAGTTATTAACATGAACAAAAAGGATTGATTGATTTTGTAATACTTATGGAAGATTTTTTTAGGACTGCCACATTTTTTTTTAAGCTGTGCTTAGTCTTGATGTAAAATACACACGTTTTTCATCATGTATTATTATACTAGTTTTGTCTTGCCTCCAAGATATAGGCATTTTAAGGATGATTGTTTAGGGCCAACAATTAGTTTCCAATCTTAAAAACAATTGTCACTAGGACCATCAAAATGTAGTGATTTTAAAGATAAATTTATACAGCCCTATTTTCTATGCAGCTTTTAATGGAGGTAATTTTGTTTGTTGACTTTGTAAATTTGTTGGTTATCATGTTAAACTATCAGATTGCAGGAAGCAACACATACATACATGTTTGTATAAGTATTCCCTATTTTTAAGTGACATGGCAAAATTTGATGCTTGCAAATTGTTTAAGTTTTTGTCTTCTTACTCCAAACGCAAAAGAATGAAATGGAGAAATGTAATTAAAAGAACCGTTAGTCTCCCCACACCCTATCCCAGATTTTTGCTGGTGGGTTGTAGGGTATTTTTTTTAACTTTAGCGACATCACCATGAAATTTAATATGGCTGAATAAAATAGGCTGAGAAATAAACAAATATAAATATTAAGATGACTGAGTCCAGATTATGAATATTTAAATAGAAAGGTAGAATTGCACGCTGATATGCGTCAAGTAAGAAGTATTGCTATTTCTAGGTATCAATTATCAGATATAGACGGGATTTTTTTTTAGACGGCCCAAAAAAGTTTTTCGAGACTGCAATCTGTTTTCCAGTTAGTCAAGGCATTTGAATTTATTGAAATTTAAGTATTTAAGTCTACTTCTACGGAAGAAATTTAAAAAAAAAATAATATAAAGATTCTCACAAAGTTTGTTTTCGTTTTGGAATTATGTGTTCAGATGATATTTTTTTGTCGCCAAATGCATGATTTTTACGCAAACAGAAAAACAATAGTACACATGACACAACATAGAAAACTAAAGAATAAACAACACGAACCCCACCAAAAACTAGGGGTGATCTCAGGTGGTCCGGAAGGGTAAAAAATTAAAATTATCTGTCGTCGGTGATTTCCATGTGAATATAATATTTTTGCTAAGATCCCATAAATATGTCGATTGGCAAATTGAAATAGTATTACAAGAGGGATATAAAAATATAACATGAAATCGTTTAAATGTAGTTCAGATATAGTTCTTGAAAAAATCCAAATACTTCCAAACTGTAATGGAATGTTCCTGAGGGTATCTAGTTTATAAATTGTATCCGAAGTTTTGATCTATCAACAAACATGGTCGCCATTGCTAAAAATAGAATATAGGGGTCAAATGCAGTTTTTGGCTTATATCTCAAAAACGAAAGCATTTAGAGCAAATCTGACATGGGGTATAAATGTTCATTAGGTGAAGATCTATCAGCCCTGAAATTTTCAGATGAATCAAACAACCCATTGTTGGGTTGCTGACACTTAATTGGTAATTTTAAAGAAATTTTGCAGTTTTTGGTCATTATCTTGAATATTATTACAGATAAAGATAAACTGTAAATAGCAAAAATGATCAGCAAAGTAAGATCTACAAATAAGTTAATATGACCAAAATTGTCAATTGACCCCTTAAGGGGTTATTGTCCTTTAATGACAATTTTTCACAATTTGTTCATCATATTTGCTAACTTTAAAAAATCTTCTCCTCTAAAACTACTCAACCAAACTTCAACTGAATGATCAGTAGGGTGTATAAAATAAAGTCTGTATTTTATTTTCTATTTCGTCAAAAAACATGGCCGTCATGGCTAAAAATAGAACACAGGATAAAATGCAGTTTTTGGCTTATATCTCAAAAACTCCAGCATTTAGAGCAAATAAGACAAGAAGTTAAAGTATTTATTAGGTCAAGGTCTACCTGTCCTGAAATTTTCAGCCGAATTGGGTAACTGGTTTTTCAGGTATAATGCCCCTGAATTGATGATTTTAAAGAAATTTTGCAGTTTTTGGTTATTACCTTGAATATTATTATAGATACAGATAAACTGTTAATAGCAAAAATGTTCAGCAAAGTAAGATCTACAAATAAGTCAATTTGACGAAAATTGTCAATTGACCCCTTAAGGAGTAATTGCCCTTTAAAGTTTTTTTTTTACAATTTGTTCATCATGTTGACTTACTTTAAAAAATCTTCTCCTTTGAAACTGCTGTATCAATTTCAGCCAAACTTAGGCTAAATGAGTTTCAGAGTATCTAGTATAAATTTTATATTTTATTTCCCTGTATGTCAAGAAACATAGCTCCTATGGCTAAAATAGAACAGGAGAAAATTAATTATTTTTTTTTGCTTTTGAAGAAAATAGGACGATTCAAAGAACATTTAAATAAATTGAAAAGCCAAAATAATCATTCATGAGATATTTAACCAAAAAAATTAAGGTGAGCGATTCAGGCTCTTGAGAGCCTCTTGTTTTCTGTAATAGCCCTATCTAAATTTTTTCGAGTCATTTTTCAATAAGCACTCAATAAACTCAATATCAACTTTAAAAAATGGTAAAATAAAATAAATCCCTACCAACCTTACCTACCCTACTATTTTTCAAAAATGTAATCATGGTAATAGGAAACCCACATCATTTCTTTAGCCATGTTAAAATTTCAAACCTTTTAGTGTCTATTTAAATTTTCAAGATGTATGGACACGAAGCAACATGCATACTGTGTACATGTACATTTGTACATATATGTTCGTTGTATTAAACAAGATTTAGTGAGGGATAGTGTTTCTTATTTCATGTTATAAAATGGTTCAATTTATATTTCACGTATGTGTACATGTGGATCTGTTAAAAAATGATGGGATGATTTTTATGCTTTAGCTATGATTATAGAGTTTTGTTTTCTGGTCTGTGCGTCCTCATGTTTCATTTTCTTTTGTTATGCTGCAGTTGAAAACTTTTGGTCGAGTTTATAGTTTTTTTTATGAAGTTGAAGTCCAAACAACTTGAAACTTACTACACATGGTCCCATTGATATGATCTTTCAAGTTTTAATGCCAAACTACAGTTTTTATGCCAATTTCATGGTTGACTGAACATAGAAAATGATAAGGTAATGATAAAGTGAGTGTACTATGGTCATATGATTGTTTGATGATTTTTTTATTTTCATCCATCTTGAAATCACTAATGGCATCAGTCATCTGTCGTCAACATTTTCTATGAACTCATTCCCTTCTTTTGACCAAAACCCCTCTGAAAAAACTGGGCGAATGTTAGGATACCCCTGAATATTTTTTTTAAGATTTATATCTTGATTATTATATTATACAATTGTAGCTCTAAACTAAAAACAAAAATGTTCATCAGTTTAAGATGAGAATTGTACCTCCCCCTCCCCCTCTCTATTTTAAATTTGTTTAAACTACTTGGTTAATTGAACTTCTGAGGGTTTAATTAGCCACAACTATCGTTAGGTACTTTGATTATAAAAAAATACCTGTGCAGCTGTTCTTACGCCGGTACATCCCGCTTCAGGTTAAAGACTTAAATTTGCTTTAAAATGCGGGGAAAAAACTAAGTAAGCCAGTGTTCGTCTACAATTCTTATCTTACAGCATAACAGTCTTTCAGGTTTGTTTAGTTCATGGGTATCACAAAAACACTGAGCTTAGTTGTAACTCCCCTGGCCACGGTGTTTCATGCAAACTGCCAATACAAAAGATATAATCAAAATTTGACAGAAGCCCATGCACTGATTTCTAGACAACACAGACAAATTTATAATTTGAAAGAAAAAAATCCCAGAAAATTTTATCGACTTCACAGAAAATGTTAGTACCAGATATCAAGATGAATGCTAGAGTGCTCATTGATGTTATGATCAAATAACAATAAATCAAAGTGTGGGCTACTTCAGTGATGCTTTTGAGACGTTGTATACTAATTGAATGACCTAACTCACAATGCAAATTTTGTAGATCATTGTTTTAAAAACTGTGTTAATTTCTTGCGAAGAAAAAACTTGTTTGGTTTATTACTATTCTGATATGAGCGTCACTTAAGAGTCTTATGTAGACGAAAACGCGCGTCTAGCGTACCAAAATATAATACTGGTACCTTTGATAACTATTGTCATTTAAGCTATGTATCCAATTAACAGATGGCTGTTACAGTCAATACTAGTCCAAAGTATTGTTCTTTAATATAGGTAGTGAGGCCCATCCACGCATCTAAATATTTACAGGGAATTTGTGGGAGCTGTAGTTTAAGAGTTAAGTTGTACTCATTGCGTTTGTTTTCAACTTTTATCTATTTTCTTCGTATACAGTATATACCCTTTCTGTATGGAAACTTTCATCAAAATTAGTAAGAAAGTAAAAAAAGGAATGAGGTGATGAAGTTGCAGATGAAGAGCATCCCGGAAATCCATCGATTAGCGTCTAGTTGATTACGGTTAAATTATAGATTAATCCACTTTCCACCGTCACTGACGAGTCATTTGTAGCTTTTGGCGTATATACTAAATTTAGTCCTGGTATCTATGAATAATTTATCTATATTAATCATAAGCAAGTGTTTGAGTGTTATACATGTTACATATTTCATGAAATGATCCAGTCTCAACAACGCAAAATGTTTCTGTTTGTCCACCATGATCCTAGCAAGATATGGCCAAGAAATGTACTTGATGGATGCCACATATAGAACCACACAATATGCTTCATAACTCTTTACTAGTATTTTCGCATAATTGATTTATGGATGTAGGCTCTGTTCCTGTGTGATACTGTTTGTGAACATGTGAACATAGTTATTTGATTTTCTCAATTTGCATTTTAAACTCGCACGTGCTCGGTAATTATTCTTACATGTACAACTACTTATACTCTACTATGTAGACAAAGAATTGAGTGTCACTTCTTTATTTGGTCAAATAAAACAAGACTCCCTTATTTCAATTCATAATAGTGTTTATTAATAGAACACTTCAATATCTAATTCTTTACAGATTATGCATGGAAAATTCAGTTTTGAGTGTTAAAAAAATAAAGCTAAACAATAGAATTTTTAGATAAAATACGAGAAGACAGGTCTAAAAATATGCTTTCGAAAAAAACAAGAAAATGGGGTCACGGAACTCATATTTTTTGCTACATGAAAATAGTTATCAACGGTAACAGGATTATAATTAAGTACACCAGACGCGTTTCGTCTACACAAGGCTCATCAGTGATGCTCATCGGGGTCCACCGGGGGGAATCAATGTTAGACTGTAACTAATGATCTTGAAAATCATGTAACTATTGCAATAGAAATATTATGTATACAGCACACTCATTCTTTGAATGAACATTTAACATCAGTTAATGCTATGGTATGGTCAGTAGAATACAAGCAAAAGATCAACAAATTGAAGCACTCTAGGCTGATATACGCAATCTCAAAACTGATCTCGACAAGAAAGATGAAATTATATACTCATTCAAACAACACAACAATCATGACATTCGCAACAACAAAGATGAAAATTAGACACAAGTTTAACCTTAAAAGTATAACTCCACTGAAACAAAGGCTTCTTTGAACAAACATCAAGTCCTACTTATAGGCACCTCTAACACAAAAGGTTTCCTGCCGGAAAAATTCTCCAGCTCTTACACTCTGCAAAAAAGAGAGGCTATGACATTGGCTAATACTGAAAAAAAACAATAACCCAGATTAAAGACCCACCAAATGTGCTGGAGCTGCATTCACTAACCAATGACCTAAAGGAATCTGCACCAGTATGTGAAAGCCATATGAAAAAACTTAATTACTCATATTCACGAGTCAATGCCCAGCACTTTGACTTTCCCTTTGGTATCTTTTGTCCCTCTTTTAAGAGCAATTCTCTGTTAGCATCAAAGCAATCAATAGGGACTGGGAAACCATAGGTGTCAGATTTTCACCAAATTTGGCATATATGCTTCAAATATGATTATATTGAGAAACAAGAGCCTGAATCGCTCACCTTAATTCTTTTGGTTAAATCTCTCGTCAATGATTATTTTGGCTTTTCAATTTATTTAAATGTTCTTTGGATCGTCCTATTTTCTTCAAAAGCCAAAAAAAAATAATCATTTTCTCTTATGTTCTATTTTAGCCATAAGCTATGTTTCTTGACATACAAGGAAATAAAATATAAAATTTATACTAGATACTCTGAAACTCATTTAGCCTAAGTTTGGCTGAAATTGATACAGCAGTTTCAAAGGAGAAGATTTTTTAAAGTAAGTCAACATGATGAACAAATTGTGAAAAAAGTCTTTAAAGGGCAATAACTCCTTAAGGGGTCAACTGACCATTTCGGTCATGTTGACTTATTTGTAAATCTTACTTTGCTGAACATTATTGCTGTTTACAGTTTATCTCTATCTATAATAATATTCAAGATAATAAACAAAAACAGCAATATTTCCTTAAAATTATCAATTCAGGGGCAGCAACCCAACAACGGGTTGTCTGATTCATCTGAAAATTTCAGGGCAGATAGATCTTGACCTGATAAACAATAATACCGCGTGTCAGATTTGCTCTAAATGCTTTGGTTTTTGAGTTATAAGCCAAAAACTGCATTTGACCCCTATGTTCTATTTTTAGCAATGGCGACCATGTTTGTTGATAGATCAAAACTTCGGATACAATTTATAAACTAGATACCCTAAGGAACATTCAGTTAAAGTTTGGAAGTATTTGGCCCAGTAGTTTCAGAGGAGAAGATTCTTGAAATAGTTTACGACGACAGACGACGACGGACGCCAAGTGATGGCATAAGCTCACTTGGCCCTTCGGGCCAGGTGAGCTAAAAAAAGGTTGTCACGCTGTTTGGTACAAACTCTATAAGCATCAACTTACACTTCCATTATCGTTTCTTTTATACCACGTTTTTAACAATTTATATACTTATTTCAGAATTCTTAAAGGAGCCCATGTTTTCAACTTGCTGCAATTTATTGGTAGGCTGCAAAGTGTGTGTGAACGAGTGGATATTGGGGCCAGACAATTGCCACAAGTACAGGGCTCCAAAGCTGCAGGACCATATCTATACTGTGTCAGGGTTGGAAGACATGCTTAGCATTTTATCCGCCATTTAAGTGTCAAAATTCATACAAGAAGAAAGAATAATCAACTGTTTTCTTATGGCGCTAATTAGCCATTATAAGGGTTTTTTTTTCTTCAATAATGATCCAAATTTTCTCTTGATTTAATATATAAAAAAAAAGACTGACTTGTAACTAATGCAGGAAATTTAAATATACCCATATTATTGGAGAAAATCACGCACCTGTTGATCATTAGTTATTTGATAAACATGTAGCTTGAATGGGTCATCTCCTTTTCATAATAATGATTTTCACATTGGATGACAGTTATTTTTTATATATTTAATCAAATTTAATAATAAACATATTGAAATGCATCTTTGGAACCATAATTTTACCTTCAAAATCTAGTATGTGAGGCTGGTAACTGATGGTGATATCCGACGCATCGTCTTCTGTCAAAGAGAAATTTATAGAATTAAAAAGAATTATGCTCGTTACGGTGCACAAATATATACTTTAAGAAGATTAAAACAAATACTCATTTTATTTAAAGTATTCAAAGTACATATTATGAACATGATGAAAGTACCTTTCAATGTGTTTTCTTCACAACAAGACACATATCTGGAATTTCCATCATCAAACACCTTCAGTTTTTTTAAAGGTAGCAGTAAATACCCACTTTCAAATTTATCCACTACCTTATCCCAAGCATTTTTCAAAATTTTGTCTACTTCTTTCAAGCCAGATGATCTAAAATGGTGAAGTGGAGGCCCCTCAGGTCTTGAGGAGGGATCATTTGGGCCATCAAAAAAGACCAACGCTCCATTTTCAAAATGCCACCAGACATCTTGACCCTGCAACATGAAATCTGCAATTCTTTCCAGATGGCATTGGACAAAGTAAGGTCGCTTATTGATCAGTTCTGCTGAAAATGTAGATCTGCTTCTTTCTTGTAACAGCCTTGCCTGCCTACTTATTATTGAATCCTGTATTTTAAATGACTCCGGTTTATCAGGTGCATTCTGCTGACTATTGAACCTTAGCATAGCATTGTCAGGAATCCATTTGGGTTGTCTATTGGTCGTCATTTCAGAAATTCTTCTTAAGTCGCCGAAACATCTTTCCTCTTGTTCAGTGTGAACAGATCGAAAAGAGAAAATTCTAAAAGTGTTGGGAAAATGGACTGTAACACTATGAAAATTACTGCCATAAAACTTTCTAGATGTCATTTTTAAAGGTTTTCCAATGACATTCCTGCATACCATACAAAATATGAGAGCCTGATTATAAAGTCTTAAAATCATCTTAGGTGTTCTTGATTCACTGGGTAGGTAAGAAATATTAACTACTTCAACAAGGGAATTTATAAGCTGCAATATGTTGTCCGCTAATTTTCCATTACCGTGTAAATCTGATGTAAACTGGGCCAATTTAATCAAAAACAGACGAGCATCTGATCCTTTGATTTGGTTTTTGTCACCGATTGTGCTGTTTGAAAAATTTGAAAACAGCTTTTGAACTGATGAATCAGAGATATGAAATGGTAACTCTGTAGTAACATTTTGGATAACGTTTGTCAAATCATGTAGGGGTTCACAGCTAAGAATTTCATATTTTCCAATGTTTAGATCCTTTGATGTAAGATGAGGACTGTTTGTTATCAATGCTGGTGGTCTACAAATACCATGCAGTGTCGTCGTCAAAATGGCTTGAAGGTCTGGTTTAAGGGAACAGTCAATATCTATTTCCTGCTGTCTAACTCTGTCATGATTTCATCTTTTTTTCAGGTTTTGAAAGGGGTTTAGACAGCCTTCTTTCAATTTCCGTAGGGAATTCGATGAAGTGGCCAATCTGCATCTGTCATCCAAATCTTGAGGAGAAACTTGGAAACAATGGAGTAAATTTGTATGTTCTTCAGCATGAACACCACAAAGACATGGGTAATTTCCTCCTTGTTGTTGACCACCTTCAAACTGTCTGGCAGGTCCATCTCCGCTAAAAAGTCGTAAGCAATCCTGTATTTTGTAGCCGTCGTGTTCGATGGGGGTGTCTATATCTTTCAAGTCTTCCAGTCGAGTTTCTACATATGTCATTCGCTCTTCATCTTTACAACCTGCATTTAATGTTTTACTGAATTAATATTACAAGTGGCATCATGCACAGGTCTCCAAGTTTTTTTTGTGTTTCTATTTATTTTTTTTAGGGGGGGGGGGGTCGAAGGTTGGAGGGGGCTTTAAGCTTTGCTCATAGAACCATTAGTAACGCAATATTTATAAGCTGAGAAGTGGCCTAGGAAGGAATAAATTATCCACCAAAATAAGTTGCTCTACAGTAGTTAACTGTTCAATGAATCTGTGAGGTGTTATTTTTAATTTTTATGTCAAGATATTAAATATCTTGAATGAACTATGATTGGGCGAGAGGGGGTCTCATCCCGATTTCCCGGTTTTATTTTCAGAAAATCCCGAAATCCCGGACATATTTTGTTAAAAATCCCGATCTCGATAAATTTGTTTCCAAACTTTAAAGTTTACAGTTTCAATGCTAACGATTTAAACGTCTCGGGTATGATTGAAAGTGACTAGTGTTTCATGTATTATCAATATGATCGTGACGTAAATCTGCATATAATCATTTTTGTTCTAATAAATCTTCAGTAACCAGTCAGAAAATTGGCCAATTTCCAGTTCAAGTCAATACAATAACCTATATGACTAGCACTGTAATCGTTTTGTAACGAAGAGAAATTTGAATCTTTTGAGTCACCATTCCCAAAACCACTGTACGAAGTTACAGACATAAACAGAACTACAAATGTCACTTGAGAGATTTGTAGTCGAAACACTGTTTTACATTATAAAATTTAAAAAAATAATTGTTAGGATAAATGATTATGCTCAGGGCTGTATTCAACTACACAACTGATCACCAACAAGAAGCTGATCGACCGACCTTGGATAATCAATAAAGATAAATAATGGGTCAATTTACATAGTAGTGATGGGGACACAACTTAGATAAGTAGAAAGTTACGATACATTTTATGTAGAAACATGTTTTAAGAATTAAAAATGAAGATAGTCCGTGACTTTAACAATTTTGTGAATTATTATTTGGTCCATTAGAAATTTCAAAATGTATACCCCTTAAGCTCTGAACAAATAACCCCTTAAGTTATGCACATTTGTATCACTAAAATCAAGGAAATTTATACCTCTCAAGTTCTGATGAACACACAACCCCTATTAAAGTTTGCATGCTTGGCTCCTTCATGTTGGTATAATTCAAGGCGGTATAAAATTTCTAATTTTAAGACGTTCTTCTCGCGGTAGATTTAAAACAACTACATACATTACTCCAATTGAGTACTTGACATGTTCATATGGTTGGAACCAGTCGTATTCCATGTTTTTGTTTGTTCTTCAAGACATCGTTTTTCTCTGCAGTCTTTCAAAAACTTTCCATATATTTCCATCAAATACATTAGCCCAAAATCCAGGCTCCTGTCTTCTTGATCGCCGCCATATCTCACATTTCTCTTCAAAATCGGGTCTTATACAAAACTAGACAAAATCTATATTCTTGGTATTGCTATTTGAAGTTCTGATCTGGCTAGTCTATTTGTGATAACGGATATAAATTGTAATTTAAGGAATTGTTCACGGTTCCCATGAAGAGTTTTGATATATCTTCTATCATATCACTGTCTGTTGACAAAGACAATAATCAAAGTTAAATCAAAACAAGATGATAAAGTTTTCAAAGGTATCATGATAATAATTACGCCAGACGCGCGCTTCGTCTACATAAGACTCATCAGTGACGCTCATATCAAAATATTTATAACGCCAAACAAGTACAAAGTTGAAGAGCATTGAGGATCCAAAATTCCAAAAAGTTGTGCCAAATACGGCTAAGGTAATCTATGCCTGGAATAAGAAAATCCTTAGTTTTTCAAAAATTAAACTACGCACAGAGCTGTATTGACTGAGACGTGACTGGTGTGGATTGTGATTGATAATCTAAATTGTTGAAGTTTTAGTAACTTTTAACTGTGTTGGAATTAATGTCACCAGATTTCTGCTTTGGTATGTATTATACTTCCATTCAGGAACACCAAGAATTTCTTGTAGCACTACACTAAATACACTAGGCAATAACTAACAAATATTTTTTCAGTAAGTCACACAGGTAAATGGAAAAATTTTGCCGTTCACAGTATACTGAGACTAATTATTCACCATGTACACTGGTATTTTTAGTTGAGGTTACCATTCGCAGCATGTGAATATTACATCTTAAGATTGAAGAACTGAAGTTGCATCTGATTTGCCTGCTACATTGTATACATATGTTCCAGTATGTGTCCAGAATGTGTCTGATGACATCTGGTTGTGCCTGCGTGCTATCGGGTTGTATTAATCTGATGAAGGGAGGTGGGACATATTTTTTAATATATATACAAAGCACAAGCTCAATAAAGGTTATGGTTATTATATATCTCAAAAACCCCCACGGTTGACTGGGGTACAGAAATATGGTCACTTGGTCTTCTAACGACCGACAGTAAAACGCTTGCCGAAGTGGGGCGTCCGTTTGGCTGTGCGGGGTGTATCAAGTTCGCAGTCACGTCCGGTCAGAAGGGGACGTTAAATCCGATGCCTCGTGTAAAGAGAGTGCCATGCTCTTTGCACATTAAGAACCCTTGCGACAACTCTTTGAGTGGTCCGTAGGTGGCCTGTTGCAAGGCATTACCCCAAGGGTGACTGGGGTATAGAAATACCTTAACGGACAGAAAGTCACAGGACAAAAAGTCACAGGACATAAAGTCACAAATTTGGTAGGACAAAAAGTCGCAAATAATCTGTTGACAATTATTTGTATATATAAGAAAAATATCTTGAAATATTTACTTTTTAATACACATATTCATATTAAAGTGTAGGAAATGTGTCATTATACTTGAAAAATTAGGATTTATTTAATTTTAATCATGCAAAGGGTATATTTCTTGGCACAATGAAGCCATTTAAGTGCAAAGTCATGTTGACATTTTGGTTTTTTTACAATTATTTGATCATCTTTGATATTTTTTGGATAAATTTTGTTTACAATGTTGGTTTATATACAATAGTTAAAAAAAATACAAAAATATTTTTGTAGAAATAAGTGTTTTTTATTCAAAGAAAATTTTTTAGAAAAAAATGAATTGTGACTTTTTGTCCTGTGACTTTCTGTCCTACATTCTAGAAATATGGTCACTTGGTCTTCTCCCGACCGACAGTAAAACGCTTGCCGAAGTGGGGCGTCCGTTTGGCTGTGCGGGATGTATCAAGTTCGCAGTCACGTCCGGTCAGAAGGGGGACGTTACATCCGATGCCTCGTGTAAAGAGATTGTCACGCTCTTAGCACGTTAAGAACCCTTGCAACAACTCTTTGAGTGGTCCGTAGGTGGCCTGTTGCAAGGCAAAATTTCTGTCCCTATCCAATATATCCTCTTTTTCCAGTGGCAGTCCAAATTTCCCCCGACCATCATCCTAGATGGCCTCTATTACAACAACCTACCTATTGTATTTATTGTTAACTTGATCTCGTCCTGAATATGCATGAAATATTTGCCACTGGACGTCAAGCAACCAACAATCAATCAATATATCTCAAAATGGTCTCTGGCAAATTTTGGTCGAAATATAACATTTTCACGATTTTTCTGACCGATTTTCGTAAATTGAAAAATAGCTGTTCATTTGAAAGACTTGACCCCATAAACCGATACATTTTTATAAATGTCTCGAGAATACAGAACCAAATACAACTTATTTTTTTAATAGATCTCAATTTGTTCTACAGTAGTTCTGGATCCAAATTTGACCTTCTAACAAATTTTTGGACCAAATTTCTTAAATTTTTAAATAGCTGAAAACTGTTGATATGTAAGTCTAAATCCCATCAACCTAAAAAAAAAATCGGAAACGTATTTAAACCAGCTTTCAAGCAAAGTCATATCAGAAGAAAGATAATGTGTTGGTTCTTAAAGTTGTGTGTGTGTTTCTACTGATAATCTTGCATTATATGGTGGACTAAATTTTGTCAAGGGACAAATTCAGAACTCGCTGGTTTTTATACTCTCCCTTTATTAAAACAATAATCTGAAGTTCTGCATCATCGAAGTCTTTCTCTAGATGGTTATATGTGTACACAGCCGAATCGTTATCGTAAATTATGTTCGACCATTCTGGAAACCATGGAACCTGAAAAAGTGAAAGAACCAGAAATTAGTTTAAAAATTCAGACAAGTTTATTCTTCTCTGTTTTTCTTTCAGCCGAATTATCGGCTTACATAGCTATACCAACAATATTTGAAATGAATAAATCTAGTGACATATGTATTTAGATTACATAACACACACAAAAAAAGCTTTTTCTTTGCTTTCATCTAATTTGTTAACCACACGTCATTTGACATGAATAAATAATGCAAAATTTCTTCAGTGCTCTGCATACATCGATCATTCCTGAGTGGAATCTGAACTAAAACGCAAAATAAACATTACAACCAAACACATTAACATTTTCCACAGAAGTGCCAACTTTTTGTGTATACAGATATATTTTTTCACATTTACAGTTGGCTCGTCGACAACGATTTGAGTGCTCAAAATCGGCCCAGTTATTATTGTTTTCCAGTGGCAGTCCAAATTTCCCCGACCATCATCCCAGATTGCCTCTATCGTATCAACCTACCTATTGTATTTATTGTGAACTTGTTCTCGTCCTGAATATGCAAAGACAAATTAACAAAAACATGTTCATAGCTAACAAAAGTAATGATAATGTAATATGTACATTTTACAGTTATATGTAATGTTCATGTTAAGACGGATTTACTGCTTTGTTGCTGGTCTCCTTAGATACTCGTTGACCCTTGGTATGATGGCATCCTTCCATGTTCTTGGCTCTGACAACCCTGGGTAGAAGTACAGAACATATCGTTGGAATATTGTCTTTCTCTTATACGGTAGTTCTATCTTATTACATTTTCCACCACCGTGGTAGGAATGCTGCAATCTGTATTTCTGGGTTGTGAATAATTCAGGGAACAAACGTTCTAACAATTTAGTGGCGAAATGTCGTGGGCAGTTGCTGTGTGTATTCATCGAGTTTAGGTCTGCCATTGTAATTCGGTACATCTCTGGGACATCTAAGAAAGGATAAGTCTCTGGCTTTGTTGCTATTGGCTGGCATTGGTAGAGGGTAGAGTTGAGTTGCTTCTTTGCTAAGTTTTTATACCACTGTTCTGGGTCTAGTTTGAACCCATCCATCATCATTTGCTCATTAGCTTCAAGGATATGGCTGGCATCAGCCCTTTCCACATGATGAAATCCAATAAACTTATTGTTAACAAAACCACGAATATCATATCTAAGATACATAATTTCTTGTTCCTTTATAGAACAATCTGCAATAATGGATATGAATTTGGTACACTCCTCCATTATTTTGAGCCTTTCACTCTCTAATGTAATGTATGAATTGACAAGCAGCTTTGTCATTGATGTATGTGTTACCAATATCCAGACCATTTTTACGATTTTTTATTTTTTTTTAACGATAACAAATATTTTATTCAATCATTTCGTGATATATAAATACCTAAGTAGCCCAGGTCGCATACTTAGGGGCCCTGTTTTTACGACTTAATTCCATCATCCAAACAAGATCAGTGAATTGGCGATTTGCTAAAACTAATGCATGGCATGTATTAAACATCATTTAAAGTTTGTCAATAACTGAATGGTGAGTATCTTTCCTGCTTTAAACTGAGAAGTGCTAGGGATAAGGATGGTTTTGTAAATATCCTCAGATCGTTTGTGGACTTGATTACTGTTGTGGTAATCCAAGGTGTCTTTCTTAAAGTTTTATCTTTCTTTGACATATTTGCCGTCTGTATCCTGACCGTATATCGTACACCAGTCACGAATGATCAGCTGGGTGTTGTTATTAAACAGCAGTCATTTAAACAGCGTTTGCCAGTGTGACTGAAACGTTTTTTTTCGTTTTGTTTCTTCATACTGTTTGTTACTTTCTCAAGTTGAAAAAATAATTGATTTCAAATAAAATAGTATCATTTTTAATAAAAAGAATGATAATTTTGGATATTTTAATCAATGCCAATAGAATTTAAGAACGATTTCTCTGACAGTCTTAATTTTATGAAAGAAAACTATTCTAAACTATAAAGGGTACAAAAATTCAATGGCGGTCAATAATTTCAGTAAAATGAAGAAATATTTGCATTTTAGGCAACGCGTACACAAATTTAATATCTTTTTCCTTAAAGTAAGCATATTTTATGAAGAACAGCCAATCGTGATGTGCAAAAAGTACTGAAATCATATGACGGTTAATAATTTGTATCAAAGTAAGTCAATAACTGCACTCCTATTCCACAAAAATAAAAGTTTAAGTATTTCAATTCTCATTATATCATAATTCTGATTAAAAAAATTGTCTCAAGATGGTAAAACTAACTGATTTTAAATAAAATAGAATCATTTTTAATAAAAAGAAGAATAATTTGGGTTATTTTAAACAAGGCAAATAAATTTAAGTATGATTTTCATAAAAAAAACTATTCTAAACTATAAAAAGTACCAAAATTCAGTGGCGGTCAATAATTTTAAGTAAAATGAAGAAATATTTGCATTTTAGGCAACGTGTACAAAAAGTTAATGTCTTTTTTCTTAAAATAAGCATATTTTATGAAGAACAGCCAAACTTGTACAAAAAGTACTGAAATCATATGATGGTTAATAATTTGTATCAAAATAAATCAATAACTGCAAGCTTATTCCACAATAATAAAATTTTAATTTTTGTAATTCTCATTATGTCTCAATTCTAATGAGAAGGCTTGTCGTAAGAATGCATGATGGTAAAAATAACTGATTTCGAATAATTATAGTATAACTAATCGCCGTATTTGAATATCAAAAATAAGACAACGCGTGATTGAACGACGCATGGATTAAACGAGTGCGCAGCACGAGTTTAATCCATAGCGGCGTTCGGTCACAAGTTGTCTTATTTTCAGCACTCGTTTAATCCATGCGTCGTTCGGTCACGCGTTGTCTTATTTTTGATATTCAAATACGGCGATTAGTTATTCTTTTTTTTACATTGGCAAATGGCTTTTTTTATGAAATTAATGTAGAAAATGTAAGGAACTATATCTTTTTCCTACGCATTGACAATTTGTTTTGATCCGACGTTATCGACGTCTTGACAACGCCTATTGTTGTATGACGTCAGAGAGTGAAATAACCACGTTTATTTCACATGTGAAATTATCGGTTTTTATCGAACTGTGAAATCAATGTAATTCATTGCAACCAATGTAATAAAATAGTATCATTTTTAATAAAAAGAAGAATAATTTGGGTTATTTGAAACAATGAGAATAAAATTTTAGTATGAATGCTTTGATTTCATGAAAAAACCTATTCTAAACTATAAAAAGTACAAAAATTCAATGGCAATCAATAATTTTCAGTTAAATGAAGAAATATTTGCATTTAAGGCAACGCGTACAAAAATTTAATATCTTTTTCATTAAAGTAAGCATATCTTGTAAAGAACAGCCAATCGTGATGTACAAAAGGTACTGAAATCATATGACGGTTAATAATTTGTATCAAAGTAAGTCAATAACTGCACTCCTATTCCACAAAAATAAAAGTTTAAGTATTTCAATTCTCATTATATCATAATTCTGATTAAAATACTTGTCTCAAGATGGTAAAACTAACTGTTTTCAAATAAAATAGAATCATTTTTAAAAAAAGAAGAATAATTTGGGTAATTTTAAACGAATGTAGGAAAAAAAGTCACGGAAAATAAGTCACGGAAAAAAAGTCACAAGAATAAAAGTCACAGGAAAAAAAGTCACAATATATATATTTTGCATGAAATAGTCATAGGGTCTGAATATACAATCTTCCCAATGACAAGCTGTTAACCCACACCACGTAGCGTTACGTTCTCCAAATCTCAACTTTTTTGCCGGAATTTATTTCTCATTTACTAATCTTACTATTGCTGCAGTGTCCACAATCATGCTCATATTCTAGTCATGTATAGTTACTCTTACTGCTAAGCTCTTTCACATGGTTCGAATGATGACAATATCTGATGAGGTCGTGGGCATCTCATCGATTTTGTGATGAGGTGATATTGCCTCTTATTTTTACAAGAAAGTGCAAGATTATCAAATATTGGTTTAAATTGCTAAATACGTCAAACTGTATATTGAAAAACTGCTATAATTATTTATATGATGAATTAGTAAGATGTCCAAATAATAAGTGTAATTGGTGTTTTTTTTTATAAAGAATGAACTGTTTATTATTGGTCTAGGAGACGTATGGTATAGCCAAAACCTTAATTCAGACATGCCTGATGTATATTTTGCTGTCATAAAGCAGCGTTTATATGATTGTCTAAAACAAGAACTTAATGGTCAGTTGCATACTTCGTCAAAATGTTCTAATTATAAATATATGTCTGACAGATCCAAAAAGGTGCTCATTTTTGTCAATATTGTGAAAACAGTCATACGTTTCACATGTCTACATCATTGAAATACACACATTTGACATTATTGATCATTTCAATATCATTATACCCAAAATAAATGTTTGGCCTTAAAATATGAAGATCTTTAAACATACCCAATACTATTATATCTTTGAAGAGTAAGAAAATAGTCGTCTGTTTTGTTCAAAACAACCGAAAAGAAATTATAATAATTAGTAGGTAAATTAGTTTTATACTTCAACGAACATGTATTTGCAATAAATAAAAGATTTGTTTTGTATGTTTTAGTCGGGTTGTTGTCTCTGACATATTCCCTGTTTCCATTCTTATTCAAGCATGAATAAATATCATTTAATATATAAGATATACTTAATAAACCATGAAACTTTTCTATAACAGTTGCAGGGATGACAGTTACTATAATAAAGTCGTCCAGTGATAACAGATAACTGTGGGGGTTAGAAGGGACTTTCTTTTAAGTGCCTTCCAACACCCTCATACAGTTTTTTTTGGGGGGAATAGCCTTCATTAAAAATAGATAAATACATTTTCCATATTTTTTCTATTTAAATAATGACCTTTCATGGTGGCCAATTTTTATTTCAGATTATTACCAAGGTAATAACACTTTTTAAGGACCTTAAAAGGGACAAAGTTAGTTTTCTCGTTAGAATTGTTTTACATTTGTCATTCCAGGGCATTTTATAGCTGACTATGCGGTATGGGCTTTGCTCATTGTTGAAGACCGTACGGTGACCTATAGTTGTTAATTTCTGTGTCATTTGGTCTCTTGTGTCGAGTTGTCTTATTGGCAATTACACCACATCTTCGTTTTTATATATCTAATAAATTTTGTTTTAACACATTAAGCAGTTTTTCAGAATGTGGGGGACATACACCAAGTTATGGCAACAACTTTGGTATTAAAAACTTACTTGTGGTATCATTGTTATGATTTTGTACCACTGACAATTTTTCCTCCTCAATCCATTTGCTAATTCCATCATTTCCAATAACTTTATCTGAGAGGCAAACACATATAGATTTTAGTGTGCAAGTTCAATCATTTCGTAGACTTTACTTACAAATAGATATAGTTTACAATCAATCAGGGAGGTTCCAGAATTAATTGTATAGGGAGTGGGGGTCAGAAGGCACTTTTTAATTTGACCCCACCATGCATAAATTTTAAATTGGATATTTCCTTTAATTGTTCTTTTTTTTTAATCTATCTAAAATAACCACACCCACCAAATTTTAATAGAAGTGCCTATCCCCCCCCCCCCCCCCCCAACAATTAATTCTGGAACAGCCCTCATGAAAAGCTTTATTTTTTATTACCATAATATCTTTCAAATATTAATATAATATTCAAAGGTCATACCTGATTTAGGTCTTATGCGCTTAGGTTTACCATACTTTTAGTGTCTATCATATAATGGTAACAGATTTCTGAAGCACACTAGAGCAATTATACATCAAATAACTCGTACTAGAACACTAAATCTGATTTAGTATATACGTATTTCTGTTCAATATTCAGCATTATTGGATAGTAATGGTACTACTTTTAAAGGAGAGTTGTGCTCTAACAACTTTCAGCATGTGTCGACATGTGTTGATCAAAATAGCAATTCTCAAATGATAACATACATAATATAAATATTAGAAATTAACACCTTACCAGGAATAGTAGAAATAATCTCCTGAAGGGCCCCATCACTGTTTTCTTCAATTTTTGCTGTTCTTTTGATCTTCATTACCAATGTGTCACCTACATTTTTAATATTTTCATTATCAATACAAAGTGCAAATTATTTTCTTGAATGATAATTTAAGAATTAA